>NC_139546.1:53946989-54391315 GCF_965153285.1 Podarcis tiliguerta
GAGAGGGGAGGGGGCTCCCTTGGAGGGAGGGGGCTCCCCTTCCTTGGCGGCTTTCCAGAAGAAGCGAAGAAGCCCATCGACTTGGATGCTTTAGCTGAGGTTCCTGCACTGCAGGGGGTTGAGCTAGATGAGCCCTGGGGGGCTCTCCCAGCTCTAAAGCTCTTCCGAGCACAGTTAAAAGTGTTGGTGCTGACCTTGAAAGCCCTAAACGGCCTCAAAGGCCCAGTAGACCTGAAGGAGCGTCTCCACCCCCATCGTTCAGCCCGGACACTGAGGTCCAGCTCTAAGGACCTTCTGGCAGTTCCCTCACTGAGAAAAGCCAAGTTACAGGGAACCAGGCAGAGGGCCTTCTCAGTGGTGGCTCCGGCCCTGTGGAACGCCCTCCCACCAGATGTCAAAGAGAAGAACAACTACCAGACTTTTAGAAGACATCTGAAGGCAGCCCTGTTTAGGGAAGCTTTTAATGTTTAATAGGTTATTGTATTTTAATATTCTGTTGGAGGCCGCCCAGAGTGGCTGGTGAGGCCCAGCCAGATGGGCGGGGTATAATTAATAATTATGGTGATGATGATTCTGGGGCCAAAATAAGCCCAGGAGCAGCCGAGAGGGGCTTTGCTGAGACAGGCACTGCCAGCCTCTGGTCACCTTTGGTCCTACGATGCCCTGAGTGAGGCACTGGGCACCCCCAGAAGAGATCTTCTCCGCAGTGGATCTTCTCACTTGTGTGCCCCCTCGGCTCGGGGACCTGCCCGCCCCACCCTGACCCCAACGCTGCCCCCACGGCTACTCACGATGTTCTTTGTGGAGATGTTGAGGGTGCGGCAAACGAGGTCCAGGATGTCTTGAACTGGGACGGAGACGGGAGCCACAAAGTCGTTACTGGAATGGCAAATGAAGTGCTTGTTTTAGGGGGAGGGGGGGTCTCAAGTACAGCGCAAGGCTGGAAAGGGGGGGGAGAGAGGGGCCCCTGACCTGAGCATCTGGCAGAGGCATTTGGCCAGTCCGGAGAAGCGGTGCTTCAGGTGGAGGATGAAGTTCACCTCTCCATCTTCGGGGGTGGGGAGCAGGGTCTCCACGCCAGGCCCTTCGTAGTGCAGGGGATCTGGAGGAGAAGGAGGAGGAAGGGGGGGGGGGAGAGAGAGAACCCATCAGGTCCGGTTGCATAGGTGGAAGAGGACCCCCAAAGGTCATCTGTCCCACCCTGCAGAACAAAGGACAGCTCTTAAGTGGCCTGCAAGGTGGTCCAGTGTGCAGCACTTGGCAACATTCAAGAAGAAACATCTTAAAGCACTTAAACATTTGTTTTTTGTGCATATTTACTTATTAAATCTGTATTCCGACCTATAGCCAAACACATCTGTGTATTAGTTCAGTTTAAATACGTAAAATCTACGAACTCTATTTAATGATATATATTTAATTAAGTATACGAATCGCATACGTTAACTATATGGCAGGCCTTTCCATTCACAGTACGGAAATTTAATTCAGGATGTGGCTTGTGGGTTCTGCGATCTGAGAGGTCGGACTGCCCTGGTCTAAGATGCTCATTTAAAGTGCCGATAAGGAACAAAAATTAAGAACATGTTGCCCAAAGCATCTTTGATCTCAAGTAAGAGCTTGAGGGATGGGCGGTATCTGGTTTTCAACATCGCGGTACATCCCCAGCTAAACATTGCAATACTGTATACTGATGCATCACGATCTCTGACACTTAGATGGCGCTATGTAGAGGTACCGAGCGGCTTCATGGTTTCTCCTTCGTTGTGATTTTTGCAAAACACACACCAGGACTTGTGATATATTACCAGGTCAAAAGCTGCGAAACCTATATCACGGATATGGGCTTCAAACCAGTTTTGGATGATATATGGATATATTGCTTGGCCCTCTTAGACTGAGGTAAGAGGGTGCTTCTTGCAATTAAAAGATGCCCCCCAGAAAAGATGGGAGGAGAGCCACTGCAAGCTCTTTTAAAATACTGGACCACAAGGACAGTATTTTAATTTTTTAATTTTATTAATACAAGCTCATAGACGATACAGTAAAAGTCATAAGTGCAGCTGATAAAAAAAAGCATATAGAAATAAATTAAATAAAATGGAGACAGAATGGGGAGGAAGACCCAGAAATCAACTGAGAATACAATACTGCACTCAACTATCATAAATGAAAAGAAAAGGAAAAAAGAGAGAGGGGGGAGTCAATTAAGTTCTCAAAAATATCTGTCCACATATTTATCTGTGGAGCAGAGGATTTAGTGCGCTGTTCATGGGAGAACAACTTATACCACGTGAGTGGAAACTTGAGGACTCTTGCTTATATAGAATCATAGAAGGGATGCCAGGGGTCATCTAGTCCAACCCCCGCAATGGAGGAAGGCAGGGCAATGGCCCAGACGTTTGCTCGCTCTTCCTCCAGGGAAGGAGTTCCTTTGGGCTTCCCAGGGGAGGCCACTGCTTCCAGCTGCAGACAGGCGGCCAGGAAAGGGGAACTTGGGGGAGGCAGGCAGAGGGGCTGAAACGCAATGATCACGCAACGGGACGGCGGTCTGGGATTTGGCCCGTCTCCTCCGCTGTCAACATCCATCACTGGTCCTGTTTCCGTCATGTGGGCTCCGCACAACACGTCCAATCGGCTCGTCAACAAAGCACTTATCTTAATTGCTCCCTCAAGGGCAGGAGACGCCCCGGCCTCAAATTAGCTGGCGGGGCGCATGACGTGAGCAGGTCTGCTGGGAATATGGCCGCTGCAAAACAAGAGCCTCCTGGCTGGGGCTGGGGCTGCGCCCTCCCCCCATGTGGGGCTTCCCTCACGCTTGATCCGGAAGCTGCCCTCGGTGCAGGATGCTGCAGCACAATTGCTGACGGGAGGGAGGTCTTATCGATAGAGAACATCTGCACTGCCTGCAAATTTGCAGCTGAACCGAGTTCAAGGTGTTGCTATTGGCACAAGAAAGCCTTAGAAATCTGGGACCAGTTTACCTGCAATTTTTTATGTTTTATTAATAACTAAATAAATTCAGCAAAGTTTTTAATGCGTGACTTTTTAATGTATTTTTAATCTTTGTTGGAAGCAGCCCAGAGTGGCTGGGGAAGCCCAGCCAGATGGGCAGGGTACTACTACTACTACTACTACTAATAATAATAATAATAATAAAATTTTATGTGCCAGGCGAAAACGTTCCTCTTAAGCCTGGCCTTTGGCAGATTAATATTCTGCAGCTATTTAAATGAGTCTGTGGAAAAGGGGAGGTTACTGTTTTGCTGTTTTGTTTGACTTATTGACTTGTTTTTATCCTGCATTTTATTCTATGAACTGCCCTGAGATCTTACGATGAAGTGTGGTACATAAACGTAATAAAATAATAATACTATTTATATCCCACCTTCCTCCCTTATTTTACAGATAAAAATAAGAACCGCTAAAAACTAGCGACAACAATTAACTATGACAACTATGACAACAATTAACCATTAACTAGTTGTTTGCGGCTCCTGCTCAGGCTGCACAGAAAAAGCACTTTGGTTCTTGAAATTCGTTCCGATTGTGCAGATGAAATAGAACTGAGTGAATTCTACAGGTTCTCTGTGTGTGTGTGTGGTAGTGTGTGAAAACAGTCCGGCTCCAAGGACCCCCCAAGGGTGGAGGTGTCCTCGCAAGTAGCCGACAGCCAGGTGCAAAATGCGCCTGGCGAATTCCGAGCCCTGCTAACCCCACCCCCCAAAGTAAGAGCAATATCAACGTTCAAAGTCTGGCCAGACGCACCTGTCTCTGCTCCCTCGTAGAGCGTCCCCAGCAGGCTGTGGAGCGTGGCCAGGAGGCAGTGGGCCTGCTGCCCCCAGCACTCGGTGTACTTCAGCCCCTGCGTGAAGCCGGCGCCCAGGGAGGGCAGGAGGGCGTAGCAGTCGCAGGCCAGCTGGGGGGAGGAGGAGGAGGAGGCAGAGCATCAGTGGGGCAGACCACAAGGGGAAAGGGGGGCGGGATCCCAAGGAGTCCTGGGTTCAAATCCCCACCTCACAGAGTTCTTGTGGGGATTCAATGAGGTCTAGGGCCTGGGAGACCTGGGTTCAAGCCCCCCCCCACACACCTGGTTGGCCAGGTGTGGGGAGGACAGGATGCTGGGCCCCTCTGGCCTGATCCAACTGCTCTGGGGCTCTTCCCAGGTCCCACAACCACCCCCCTGCCCCCAGGGGACTTTCCCAGTTTAAAACACAAGGCAGAGGTCCCTGTACAGCGGAAGGGAAGGCAAGAGAGGTTGGTTTTTACCTGTTGCAGGTGGGGCGTCTCTGCATCCACACGGGCCAGGAAATAGGCCGCCAGTTTGCCCTGGGGGGGCAGAAAGTAAAGGGGGGGGAGAGGGGTCAGTGGGGATTCTGCAACCCAGTGCTGCTCCTCTGCCCCCCAAAAACAGAAGACTTACCCGCAAAGAGCCACATGCCCTGGGGTAAAACATCATGCAGGCCTTGCTTCCTTCCAGGGTGGAAATCTGGCACTAGGAAGAGTCCCGGGGGGAGGCAAGGGGGGGGGTCAGAAAAGAGAAAAGGGTCAGATAAAAGTTTCCTCTCTTGTAACACCAGAGCCGGTGGGAGACAGCCAGAGAAGCCAGATGCGGGGAGATCCAGGAGGGATGAAGGCCTTCTTCGTTGAACTGCGGAACTCCCTGCCACAAGAGGCAGAGATGGCCCCCCCAATAGAAGAGAACTGGTCAAATTTATGGAGGAGAAGAGGGCTGCTGGTGGCTGTGCTCTGCCTCCACGGCCAATAAATGCTTCTAAACACCAGATACTGGAACACACAGGAGGGGGAGCTGCTCTGGCACTCGAATCCTGAGTCCGGGTTTCCCATAATGGGCACTTGGTTGGGCGCTGTGGCCTCTGCCTGACCCAGCAGTTGGCCTCTTCTGTCCTTATGGAGCCTCCAGCTGCAGAGGCAGTCTACTTCAACCGCTTGGTGCGAAGAGGTCTCTGGCCACTGGACCCTCACCCAGCCAGGCTCTGACGTTCTTACGTGGGGGGGGGGGAGTCACATTATGAGGGGGGTTGCATCTATTTAATTAGCTCATTGATTGTTACATTCCATTTGGACTGTTTTAATATTTATGTAAAAATTATGTTGAATTTCTGGTTTTACCAAGCTGGCTGTTTTGCCATACTGAACAATATTCACTCATTCAAGTTGTGGGTTTTGTTTCATGCCTTCAAACATGTTTCGTTCCACATGGGGGGGGGGGGTGCAGGCCACCCCCAGTTCCCCAACCAGGGGGGGTTGGGGGCCTCACCTCGGGTTTGAGGGCCAGCAAGGAGGTGAGCAGCCCCGGAATGTGGTTGGTGCCGATGTCTCTTGCCAGCTCAGGGATCTGGCAGGAATACTCCAGCAGGTCCCGGAGGATGAGGACGGCCAGCTCCATCGTGGGGGGCGGATCCTGAGACTTGAGGGGGGGGGGGAAGAAGAAATGAGGTTAGTGGGGGGGGGCAGCCTTCCTCAGCCAGCACCTCCCACCCAAAAGGAGCATTAAGGCACCCAAAACATCCGACCCACCCAGCCTTCCTGGGCCCAGAAAGGTGGGTGCAGCTGCGGAGCTCTTGGGCCTGGGGGGAGGCAAAGAGGGTGGGGGGCACTGGCGCCCCCCCTCACCTGAATGAGGTGCTGCAGGCTGCGCAGCCATCCCAGGCAGTTCTGGCTGAAGGCTTCGGTGGAGCTTTCTGTCACCAGCAGGGAGAGGAGGCAGAGGCCCTCAAACCTTTGCAGGGGGAAGAAAAAGCGGGGCAGAATCAGAGCACTGGAGGGCTGGGAGGGGCCCCCAAGGGTCATCCAAACCAACCCCCGGCCAGACGATGATGTGTCAAGAGAAAAAGTCCCGGTAGCCTGCGGGTGGTGGGGTTGGACTAGATGCCCCCTTGGGTCCCCACCCTGAGACCCCTGTGGGTCCCCCCGAGGGTGTTGGCCTCCAAGCCCCCCACCCACAGGCAGTGCGGCCCATGGGCGACAGTGATGCGCCGGTTTTGGAGTGGTGCCGCAAGACCCCTGCCGCCCCGTTTCCCATTAATTGTGGGTGCCGGTAAATTGGTATAGTGAGAAGAGACCCCCAGGGTCATCTATCTCAACCCCTTGCCAGGCAGGAATGGCAGCTCCAGAATCCAGGACCAAGGACTGCCCAAAAATTCTGCAAGGGATGCTGGGAGTTGTAGTCCACAGCGCCTGGGGGGCAGGAGAGAGGCAGCTACTCACCGGGTTTTGATGGAGCCCAGGCGGGTGTTGCTGAGGCTCACCAGCCCCCCCAGGGTGGGCGACGCCTGGAGGGAGACAAAGGGACCCGGTCAGAGAGCAGCGCTGGGCAGGGGAGGCACTCTGCTTATGCTCAGGAGAACGAGGGGCGCCCTGGGGACCCCCCACCCTGAGAGGGAGGCGCGAAGGGGATGCTCCCCCCCCCACCACGCAGAGGGAGAAGAGCCTCCCTCTGGGTCACCGGGAACCAAGTAGGGGAAGAGGCCGTTCTGGGGCCGGTCTTGGGGGGGGGCAGGGGGGGGAGTGGCCCCCCCAGAGTGTTCTCTCTCTCACCTGGGCGCCCCCTCCCCCGCCGGCCTCCCTGGCGCAGCGCAGCAGCCCGGCCAGGCCTCGCGGCGTCTCCGGGGCCCCCCCCGCCTGCGCGCCCCCCCGCAGCAGCCCGGCCAGCGTCTCCAGCACCAGCCGCCCCGACGGCGCCGCCCCCCCGGGACCCCCCGACGAGGAGCAGGAGGAGGACCCCGCCGAGAAGCCCAACGCCGCCGCCGCCGCCGCCATCGCGCCCTCCCCCGCCAAGGCGCATGCGCGGGCACGGAGCGCGGGGCATGCCGGGAGGCGCCCGGGGGGGGGGCCTGGAAACGCCCGCCGCCAAGCCGCGCCCCGGGGAGGGGCTCCGCGAAACCGCCGCCGGAGTCTCGGGGCGCGTGCAGAGGGCGGGGGGGGGGCGGGGGGCGCTCTGCACATGCTCGGGGGCGCGCTCCCGCCCCGCCTCCCCCTCCCGCGGCGCCGCCGCTGACGTCGCCCCCTCCCACCCCGCCTCCCGGGCCGGCCCTGGGATTGGCTGCCGAGGCGCCCACGTGACCGCGGCCCGGAGGCCAGCCATGGCTTCACTGTGGTCCGCTCCGCCCTGCAGCCCGGACTCGGGGCCGGAGCACTAGAGGAGGAGGAGGAGGAGGAGGAGGAAGGCGAGCAGCGGCTGCGGCGGCATGGGGGAGAAGGCGGGAACCAGGTAGGAAGGGACCCAGGCGTCCGGGCGCCCCCCGCCCCCCCCCCGCACACGCAGCGGCTGCTCGGGAGGAAACCCAGGAGTCCGGGCTGGCCGGCAGCCCCCCGCCCAGGCGCCCCCCTCCCCGCCAAGGGACCCAGGAGTCCGAGACCCCCCGAGGAGGGGCCAGTGGTCCCGGACTCCCCCCTCCCCGGGACCCGGGCTCCCCTCACCGTCACCTGACCAAAGCGCCCCCACTCTGGGGGACCCAGGCGTCCGAGCGCCTCTTCCAGACTTCTCCCCCCACCCCACCCCTCTGGAGAACCCAGGTGTCCTGGCCGCTGGCTGGAGCCCCTCTCCCACCGAGGACCCAGGCGTCCGGGTCCCAGATTGCGCAGAAGGGCTGGGGGATCTTGGGGGGGGGGGCGGGTGGACTTGGCTGCAAAGAGGGGGGCGCGCTGTCCTCCTGGGGGGCTGCCGTGCCTGAGCCAGGAGGCATTGGGGTACCAGGCGGGGGGGGGGCTGGCAGCCGCCCCAGCACCCAAAGGCTCTCCTGCCATTTCCCCTGGGGGTGGAAACCCCCTTCCGCCCCCAGACTCCTGCCAGCTGGCATGTCTGTTCCCAATGCTTCTTGAGGGGGTGTCCTTTCTCCCCCCCCCTTTGCCTTGGGTGGGGCAGAAAAGAGAAGTTACTTCTCCCTCTCTCTCTCGCCTCCGTTATTTACTTTTATTAGTTGGCTATTAACCTTTTCCCGGAGCCAGGCGGGAGTTGGCACCAGAGCCCCAGATGTGGTCGGGGGAGAGGGAGGGCCAGCCACGTCCGCCTGTGTACACACAACACACACACACACACACACACACACACTCTGGCCTCTGGACCCGGAGGTGAGAGGGGGCCGGACCCGGCCGGGGCAGTTATTCCCATTTATTAGTTGCATTTCTACCCCGCGCTGGGAGCTGAAGGGCTTCCTCAACCCTCACAGCAGCCCTGCGAGGCCCAGAGGCAGAGACTGGCTGCCCCCTTGGTGATGGCCAAGTGGGAGGACTGGCACCCTGCTCCCTCCAAGGCCCTCACCCCCATTCCGTCCCCACAACGGCCCTGCAAGGCGGGCGCAGCCCCCCAGGCTCCTTGGGTGGTGGGCGGTAATCGAACCCAGGTCTGAACTCTAACCACTATGCCTGCTTCCAGACACAAAGCCCCCCAGGGGATGATTTTGCTGCGCTGAGGGGGGGGGGAGAACGAAAAGGGCCCATTTATAAGGAAGCGGTTTCTCGCCTCCCCATCTCTGCACAAAAACAGGAAGTCATCGGCAGGCTGACATTTGGAAGAGGGTGTAAATAACTTTTTCTGCTCCGCACCCGCCGTCCCTCTGGACAGCTCTTCTTCCGCTCTGCCAGGCTCCCCCCCCCCCTTAGAGACAGCCCAGGACGGAGGTTTTTGCACCAACATGCAATAGGATGCAGCGCCGCTCCCTGCGGTGATGGCCAGCCCCCCTTGAATTTCGGAGAAAGGAGGGCAGATGGCAGGTCTCTCGGCCTCCCCGGTTTTCCTGCCCCGATGAATCCTCCATCGGGCTTCCATAGGGCAGGGAGGGGGGTGTTTATAAGGGGGAGCCCTGTAGCTGCAGAGCTGGAAGGGGCCCCCAACGCCTTGCAATGCAGGGATCCGCGGCAGGCGCCTGCCCCACCTCTGCTTACAAACTTCCAGGGAAGGAGAGCCCAGGCAGTAGAGCTCTTTGTCTCAGGGTTGTGAGTTCGAGTCCAGCTTTGGGCAGGGGATGCCTGCATTGCACGGGGTGAGGCTGGATGACCCCACAGGGTCCCTTCCAAGTCCAGATTCCGAGGTAGAAACATTGGCCTTTTCTGAGGAGACGGTTCTGTGGGGGGAGGGTCCTGAGAGCCTGTTCCCCACCCCCTTTCCCTCCCCCTTTGGGGCAAGAGCCCCCCCCCCCAGGAGAACAGGATATTTGGAAGAAGTGCAGCGTGTTCTGAAATTCTCCCGCATCCCTTTTAAGGTCTCAGAGCGCTTGTGCCCAAAGTTTGGATGGGGGGGGGCAAGGAAAGAGACGGCTGGTTTGTTATTATTGCTTTTTCAGATGGGGCTCATGGGGGCTGCCAACCCTCCTGGCCTGCGATTTGTGAGCTCAGTGACACCCGCTCCAGGTTCAAATCCTGCAGGTGGCATTTCCAGGCTGGGGGAGACGCCTGGCCTGGGTCCATCCAGAGAGCAGCAGCTGCCAGCCCGTGTGGGCACCACAGAGCTGGCGGGACCCCCAGTGACAGCCTCTGTCTCTGCTGGTCTGGACCCCCCCCCCCGCCATGCCCAGGCTGGAAAAGAGGTTCCCCAGCGGACTTTGCCCTCCCCACCCAACCCCTTGACAACAGGGTGACAGCTGCTCCCGTTGCTGCGGCAACCCTCAGGCACCTGGTCCTGATGCGGTTCCCACGGCAACACATTGTACTAAGCCCTGCTGGTGGTGGATTTCTGTTCCTGGGGGAGAGAGGGAGCTGGCCTGAGCATTGGAGCATTGGATAATTTAACGGTGGGGAGAGGAGAAGGGGTGGGGGGGAGGGGCGGTGTTTCTTTTTTGGGGGGTGTCCCACTTGTAGGGGGAGAGATGCTGCACGGGCCCCACTTATCCTAACTGCCTTGTCCTCTTTCTCCCTCTCTGCTGTTGAAAACAGGGTTTTCAAGAAGTCCAGCCCCAATTGCAAAGTAAGTGACCCCCTTTCACCCGGCTTCTCCCCCTGCAAAACACCCCCTTCCCAGTCCGATGGGTGCTGTACAAACAATAATAATAATAACAATAATAATAATATTAGCACTAGTATTTCCTGCAAAATCAGCCCAAATCCTCCGCTCTGAGCTTGGTGCCTGGGCCAAAAAGGCACGTTTAACGGTTTATTCATGTGGCCTCCTCTCTCCGCCCCCCCCCCGCCATCTCTCGCTTTGTGGGTTTCCTGTCAGCCGCCCTCCCCCTCCCAGCTTCCTTCCTCCCCAACAGGCAAGCGCGACTCTCAAACCAGGAACTGAGTCCCGCCTGCCGCTGCCTCTCTCTTTCTCCCTGCTCTGCGCGCTCTGCTTCTCCCCCCCCCCCACCTGTCAGTCGCCCGATAAACACCCCCCTCTCGTTCTTTGCGGGTGGCGCTGCCCCTCTCCCCACCACGTCCAGCAAAAGGGATCTCTTGCATTAGGGTCTGGCTGGTGGATCAGGCCCACCCAGCCCAGCATCCTCTTCTTGCAGTGGCCAACCAGATGCAAAACACACACCCCCAGGATTCGAACTCAGGAGCAGCTTCTCCCCTCTTGGAGTTTCCAGTTTGCTGCCTCTGGAAGCAGAGCTTTTGCATATTCCATCGCATTTAATGTCCATCCACTAGCCGCTGCCATGATTTTTAAAAATTCATCCAGGTTGGTGGGCCATTGCTGCCTCCTGTGGCAGGGAGTTCCGCAGTTCAACTCTGAGTGAAGAAGGACTTTTCTCTCTCCTGCGTCTTCCAACATTCAGCTTCCTTGCATGTCATAGGGGGAACTTTTCTCTGCCCAGTTTCTTCATGCCATGCATAATTTTGCATTCTTTATAAATTGATTTTATAAACTTAGCTGTGCAAGAACCTCCCCCTGCCTCCCCCCCACCAAAAGAGATCTCTCTTCTTGCTGATGGGGTGTGGGAAGAGGGGGGGAGAGGTCAGATGGGGGGGGCTTTACAGGGGGGCTGAAGGAGGAGAGTTGGGCTCCTGCACTTCGCAGGGGGGGGTGCGGAGGGGATGAACTGGAAAATTTGATTTTTGAGCTGGTTGCGGGGGGTGGTCTTGAGGGGTTGGTGCAAGGAGGGGTGGGGGGCTTTTGTTTGGGGTGGGGGCAGCGAGGACCCTGGTGCCAGCCCACCTGCCTGGAATCCTGAATCTTGGGCAAGGCAGCTGAGAGGCAAGGATGGAGGCAGGCAAATGCATATCTTTTCTTTTCTTTCTTTCTTTCTTTCTTTCTTTCGTTCTCTCTCTCTCTCTCTCTCCCCCCCCCCTTATTGCCCCCCTTCTCTCTCCCGGTTTATTAGGGGGTTGGGCTAGATGACCACTGGGGGTCCCTTCCCCGGAGGTGCTTAAGCAGAGGCCCAGGTGCCCCTCTGCCAGGGATTCCTTGGCTGCGTTTCAGGGGGTTGGGCTAGATGTCCCCTGGGGTCCCTCCAAGCCTCCCACACTTCGCTCCATCTGGGCGAGGAGGAGGATGCGCTTTGTTGACTCCCGGCGTCTCCGTGGTGATGCTGCCCCCCTCCCTCCCTCCCTGGGGGGCAACCCACAACGCAGACTCCTGGCAGGGTAGGGCAGCCAGAAAGTGCTGCAGGCGAAACAGCGTTTGGGGCTGGGGGGGGAGTGAAGGGGGGGCAGCTGGGACCAACGGAGGACGTGGGGAGGGCAGGATGGAGCCCCTGGAGCTGGACCGGATCTGGTGCGAGGTGCCTCCTCGGGGGTGCAGGTTTATCGGAAGCAGCTCAGCAGCCAGGTGGGGCTCTTTGGCGGATGGCCAGGGGGGGAGTCCTTCCTTGCAGCTTCCTCCCCCAAAAAGCCACTTGCAGGTTATGGATTTTGGTCTGGGAGGAGGAGGGTGGGGCTGGAAGTGTGCTTAAGGGGGCCCAGTTCCAGGTCTTGGGGGAGGATGGGGGGGCCCTTGGCTGTGTGAGGTTGATTTCACAAGATTTGGGGTATTTCCAGTGTCCTATGACCCTTATCTGTGCCACCGATACAGAATCGGAGAGCCGTAGGTTTGGAAGGGCCCCCCAGGTGTGACGCAGCCCAACCCCCTGGCATGCAGGAGCCGCAACCAAGGATCCCTGACAGATGCCCCCCCCCCCCGACCTCTGCTGAAAATTCCCCAGGGAATCCGGGAATTGTAGAGTCAGGTGGGGCTCCTAAGGGCCATCTAGCCCACCCCCTGCCATGTTGGATTGGGGGGAGGGGCTGTTTCCCTAGAGATGCCCCCCCTGGAGGGGGTGTCCCCTCTCTTCTTCACCTAATGGGGGTCTGCCTCTCCTCCCTCCAGCTCACCGTCTACCTGGGCAAGAGGGACTTTGTGGACCACCTGGACAGAGTGGACCCCGTAGGTGAGTAGGGGGCAGGGGGGGGGGAGAGCCCCTGGGGCAGTCGGGGGTGCAAGGGGGGAGGAGAGGAAAGTGAGTTATGGGGTGGGCCCTTCCGATTTATTTGGGGTCCATCAAAGTCATTCCCCCCCCCCCCAGCTCCATTCAGGGGACATTGCCTTTTTAAAAACTGCACTTTTAGGCCACTTTATTTTCCTGCAAGGAGCTCAAGACTGCAGGAAGGCAGCAGCGCCTGGTCCCTGAGGTCCCCCCCCCCGGGGGGGGTCACAGCTTCCAAGTCGGAGCATTTGAACCCGGGTCTTTTTTAAAGCAAAGGGCTTTAATAGTGCTGTGCTGCTGTTGTTTTTAATCACATGTACCGTATTTTAATAGGCACGGCTTTCAAATATTCTTGCAGTTCTGTTAGAGTCTGATCACATTTTTCGACAGTGATAGTAGATCATAGAGGTATACCGTAATAAATTCGGATACTGCCCTTCACCTGTAGATCTTAGCACAAAATTACAAGACCAAAACCCCAAATGTGTATTGAAACGAATACAAAACCAAAGCAATACCTCCCCACAAACACACTGAAAATTGTATAGGGTATTAATCAGCTTTTAGCTTTTTGTATCGTAATTTTATTGGTTTCATTTTGTTTATTCCATGAAATTTACACACTGCTTTATTTTTATTTATTTTTAAAACACCCCCCAAATATAAACAATAAACTTATCAATAAGGAAGAAGAATAACAGGAATGACTTAATAATCTGCGCAAGCTGACTTATTTAACATTCGTCACTTGTCGCCCAAAGACACACACACGCAGACACAATGCCATAAACTATGCCTGCTTTTTAATTGTTAATTTTAATCACCTCGTTTGTTTATTCACTGTTTGCCCCTCTCTGCATTCCACGGGATCCTGACCGCAACACGATAAAACACAGCGTCAGAAATGCAGGCAGCAATGAAACTGCAATTTAAAGTCCGTGCGACTAGTTTGGGTGTATGTGTGTGAACCATGTCATTTTATAATGTGGAACCAAATGGAGAGAACCGTCCTGGGAAAAGAGGGGAAACTGTGAAATGGGGGCATGGAATGAGGCCAGTTCCCGGGGGGGGGGGGGATGACAAGGGTCCCAAGTAAAGGCTTTATCAGATCATCAAGTCTAGAACCGGAGCCGGGGGCGGGGCTGGGGCGTGTGTGTTGCTGTTTGGGCTGTACCAATCCAGGGCGACGTGGGGGGGAATGGAGGTTTGCACTCCCCCCCTCAATCCCTTTGTTTCTTTTCTGCCCCCTTAGATGGTGTCGTTCTGGTGGACCCTGAATACCTAAAGGACCGGAAGGGTAAGCAGGGGGGCAAGGAGAGGGGCCGGTGCTTGAATTGGGGGGGCACTGATTTCTACTTGTTTGCCTTTATTTATTGATTGTGCATTTTGTAGAATCATAGAATTGGAAGGGCCCCCCAGGGGTCATCTACTCCAACCCCCTTCAAGGCAGGAATCTCACCTTTTCCTCCAAGGAGCCCAAGGTGACTTGCGTAGTTCTGTCTCTCCCCCCACCATCCAGTCCTCACAACAACCTTGAAAGGTAGGCTAGGTCTCCACTGGCTCCCGGTGGAGTCCAGGGTCAGGTTTAAGGTGCTGGTTTTGACCTTTAAAGCCCTATACGGCCAGGACCCTTGTACCTACGGGACCGCCCCTCCTGGTCTGCCCCACAGAGGAACTTACCGTCCTCAAACGAAAACATCTTGGAGGTCCCGGGCCACAGGGAGGTTAGGCTGGCCTCAACTAGAGCCAGGGCTTTTTCAGCTGTGGCCCCGATCTGGTAGAACGCTCTGTCCCAAGAGACTAGGGCCCTGCAGGACTTGACATCTTTTCGCAGGGGCTGCAAGACAGAGCTGTTCCGCCTGGCCTTTGGCCAAGGCACAGCCTTTGGTAATCCTCACAGAACTCTAACCCAATGGTCCCCATTAATTTGATTCTGAACTGATTTTAGAATGTATTTTAATTAATTTACTGTGTGATTTTATGTACGCTGTGCTATTTTTACTTGTTTCTTTAAAAAAAAAATATTTGTTTAAATATTTTATTTTTTACCAACCACCAAAACACAAACAGTGAACCCCCCCAGGCAGCTGATACATTGGGTATACAATAGTCAATAATATACATATTCAATAATATTCACTAACATATTCAAATCAGCCATATGTACACTTCTATATACCTTAACACTCCTCCCTCCACAAGGTTTATTTAACGTTTAACATTTTAATTGCCCCAAATTGTTCAGACCTCCCCAAATAATTCAGTATCTTCTCAAACCAATCCTCCTTTTTACTTGTTGTTAGCCGCTTTGAGCCCAGCTTTGGCTGGGGAGGGTGGGATACAAATAAAAAATTATTATTATTATTTATTGAAGTCACAGCCAGCGGGCCGAGTGGGGATTTGCACCCTGGTTCCTCCCAGGTCCTGGTCCTCAGGGAATCCCCACGCCAGCCCTGTGAGGGAGGCCGGGCTCAGAGGCCGCCCCTGCCGCCTCCCCCAGGTCACCCCCAGGGAGCTCATTCCGTGACCAAGTGGGAGGATTTCAACCCACGTCTCTCCCAGGTCCCAACGCTCTAACTGCTGCACTCTGGGACCTGCTTGCCTGTAGAAAAAGAAGCTCAAAGCGGTTTACAAAAATAAAAACGGCAAATAACTATTTATTTCAGGGTGCGGTATATAACAGTTAACAATTACACATATACTTACCTAATAGAGATGTTATCCAAACAGTTCTTTCTAATTCAATTTTTAACCTACTGTATTTTTCCAAAAGAGTTCCAAATCTCATCTCTCAGCAATCTGCTCATTGGCGGCAGCGATGGTCAGATCTTCAATCTATTGATTAATTGGAGCCATACATTAATGATAATGATAATCATTTTATTATTCATACCTGGTCCGGCTTACATCTTCGCAATGCATCAAGATCCGTCTTTCGGCCCTAGTAAGGGCACAGAAAATCTAATCCCGTTGCCAAATCTCACATAGTGGGCATGTCGTTCAAGAGAATATTATACTCTGAAAATAAATTATTGATGGGAAAAATTAACAGCAATAATTTAAAACGTCCGAAAGGTCGAAATGGCAGAAGTCTGGATGCAGGTTAAAACTCGCACCGACTTTCGAAATGAAACTGCTTTTATCGGGTGCAGAAAGTGTTCAGCTGAAGGCCAATATCAACAGGCAGGCAGTTCCAGAGTTCTGCCACATTAATTTCTACAGAGAGAGAGTTGCAGGAGACCCGTCTCTGTGCCATTTTAAGTCGTTTTTGCAAGCAAAGCCCTTTGAATTCCCAAAATCCCAATTGTGCCGTCTGAAGATGGTATTCAAAGGGGTGAAGATTTGTTCTGTCTAATTCCCGCACTCCCTGCCAAGCTCAGGGAAGCCTTTTCAGAGAGAAAAAGTTAAAACCGGCAGCCTAGAGAACAGAAGTATTGTTCTCCTGCTCTCAGGGAAGAGATTTTCCCTGCTCCTGACGCCAGTGAAGTTGGCAGCTGTTTGGGGCCTGATGGGAGCCCAGCAGGGCTAATCTGGGAAGTAGAAGCAGGTGTAAACTTTACATTTATGCCTGGAAATGAGTGTCGCTCTCTCTTTTTATAATAATAATATATAATAATAATTTATTATTTATACCCGCTCATCTGGCTGGGTTTCCCCGGCCACTCTGGGTGGCTCCCAACAGAATCAGTGGTGGTAATAATAATAATAATAATAATAATAATAATAATGCGATAAAACATCAGACATTAAAAACTTCCCTAAACAGGGCTGCCTTCAGATGTCTTCTAAAAGTCAGATAGTTGTTTATTTCCTTGACATTTGAAGGGTGCCACTACTGAGAAGGCCTCCAGTCTCCAGTCCTTAAGATAATCTGATCATTTGAAGAGCTTCGGGGGGGGCAGCAGAGGAAACTTATCTGGGTAATTCTGTGAAAAAACGGTCAACCTACAAACCCATTTTTCCTGTTCACAAGTGGTCAACACGTTCCCTACACCGTCCCGAAGATAATTCAGTTCACAGTTTGATTATCAGTCATTCTGCGCAAGATTAGAGCAGCTGGGAGTGTGAAAGGAAGATGACTCAGAATTTCTCTAATTCTCTAATTTCCGCCCAAGACCTTGCCAGAGAAAACAGACAGTAGGTTAACGGCCCTGGACTGTACTGATAGTTTTGCTTCCTCCTCTGGGGAACTGATAAGAAGTGCCAGGCTAGGGGCGGAGATCAGATGCCTGGAGGGCAAGGAAAATTGCGTTGCTTGAGCATGTTACGTTGGTCACGCACACCTCCCCCTCCCCATAGCAAAGGAAAAGGAAAAGGTAAAGGTAAAGGTATGGGTTTCCCCTCTTCTTTGAAGTTCTTAGCATTAAGGTAACGGGGTGAGATCTTTCCTGAAAGGTTTCATACATTCAGCATTTCTTGTGACCAACGTAACATCGCAGCAGGTGACTTAGAAGAGGGTGTGTCGTTTGAAACCTCCTTTTTCCTTCCCTGAGAATTTAATAAGCATTAGACCTGCAATCTGGACCATACTATCAGCGTCGGGCATCTGATAGCTCTCAGGAAGTTTGGAACATATGGTGGAAAAAATCAATCAATCAATCAATCAATCAATCAATCTCTTAGAGAAAACCATTATCCAAGTTACAGGTAAATTCTTGAGGTTGCAGAACCTTTGTCACAGTCACATCTTGTCAAACACACCTTTTAATTGCAAGAAAAGCAATTAAACGAGAGCTTCTTAGTAATCTTTGCAGAGAAGTCTGTAGGCATGCAAAGAGGTCCGCTGGAGTTCAGAAAAACACGAGCTTGGAAGAAACCAAAACATTACGTGCCGGGGAGCTTGCAGATGTTACGTTGGTCACGGCGGAATCGCCCCCTGATTTCCGTCACCAAGCAGAAGTGGCGAAGCCCTTGCTTTCTGCAAAACCGCAAAATCCTAAATGCCTGGGTTGCATCTTTGGGGGGGGGGGAGAGAGAACAGTTTCCTGTTTCCCGTTCCCTTTTCTGCGCTTGCCCTCCCTTTGGCTCCTGCGCTGTGGGTCTTGGGGGGCCTGACCATGTCCCCCTTCTCCCCCCGCAGTCTTTGTGACGCTGACCTGCGCCTTCCGCTACGGCCGCGAGGACCTGGACGTGCTGGGCCTCTCCTTCCGCAAGGACCTCTTCCTGGCCTCCTGGCAGGCCTTCCCGCCCCCCGAGGAGACGGCCGAGCCCCTCACCCGCCTGCAGGAGCGGCTGCTGCGGAAACTGGGGGCCAACGCCCACCCCTTCAGCTTCATAGTAAGAGGGGGACCAAGCCCACTCAGCCTTTGCACCCCAAAAATGCCTGCATTGCAGGGGGTTGGGCTAATGCCCTTTGGGGGGCCCCCCTTCCAACTCTCTGCAGTTCCGTGGCTCTATGATTTCCTTTCCCTCCCCTGTCGGGTTGGAGCGGAACCCAAAGGACATCTAGCCCAACCCCCGGCTTTGAAAGTTGGCCTGGAAGGCGCCTGCTGCATTTCCAGTGGCAGGGAGTTCCGCAGGGCTGTTACCTCGGTTTCTGGTCTCTGCGCATGGGGTGGAGAAAGTGGCAAGGGAGGAAAGCGGGGGAGGGGGGCAGGGACTCGGAGGAGAAGTCCTTGGGGTGGGGGCCATGTGGGTGACCCCAAAGTTGGAGTCGAGGGGGGAAACCTTTGCACTGCTCTATTTCTTTCTGCGCCCCACAGATCCCACAGAACCTGCCCTGCTCTGTGACGCTGCAGCCGGGTCCAGAGGACACAGGAAAGGTAGGAGGGGGTTTCTGAAGGGGTGGGGGGCAGATTTTGGGGGTTTGGGGCAGAGAACCATGTGGATTCTGCCCTGAAAGCAGCATATGGGGCAGAGCTGCTTATGGGGCAGCTGGGGGGGGGAACCACCAGTGCCACTAAGTGGACCCCCCAATTTCCTCCTCCTCCAGGCTTGCGGCGTCGATTTTGAGATCCGGGCTTTTTGTGCCAAAATTCAAGATGAGAAGATTCACAAAAGGTGAGCCAGCTTTGCCGGGCTGTTCTTCACGGGAAAACAAATCCTTTGGCTGAGAAACTGCAAAAAACAAAACAGATTTATTGTTATTTTGGGTGTTACGTAGCCCAGCCTTCCCTGCCAATGGAAGACTTACAAGGGGACCCCCAGGGGTCATCCAGCCCAACCCCCTTCAATGCAGGAACTGCGGTTGATCAGGGAAGGCTGTGGGGCAGGTGGCCAAGGCTGTGTCATTTCCTGTGAAGCCCCTTGCCCCCTTTTCTGCCTGCTTTGCCCATGGCGGGCTCTGGGTTCGGATCCCTGGCAGCACGTCCAGTTCAGGCCAGAAAATCCCTTTGTCCTAAAAGGGAGAAGGCGTTCGCCCCGACTCCATATTTAATTATTTGCTATTTATTTCTTTGCTCGATATATATACTGCCCCTTATCCTGACCCCCTTTTCTCAGACTTGCCCACCTCACAGGGTTCTTGTGGGGCGTGAAACGGGGAAGAGAGCCTCCTTGAGATTCCTAAAGGGGGACTTCTGTTCGTGCAACAGATTAATCGGGCTTTGAACTGCCCCCTCCTCACTTGCCTTGGGGAGAACCCAGGCGTCCTGGGCCGCAGCCCCCTCCTCTTTCAACCTCTCCCCCTTCTTGCCCCCCCCCGACCCACAGGAATTCCGTCCGCCTGGTCATCCGGAAAGTGCAATATGCCCCGGAGAAGCCCGGCCCCCAGCCCATGGCTGAGACCACACGCCACTTCCTGATGTCTGACCGCTCCTTGCACCTTGAGGCTTCGCTCGACAAGGAGGTATTTATGGGGGGGGGGGCGTTGTGATGCACATAGGTGCATTTGCGGGGGGGGCGGGTGTGAAACGTGCTTCTGACTGAGACCCCCGCAGACCCCCGCCACCAGTCAGGAATCCGGGAGTCGTAGCTCAACGCCCTGCAAGGTGTGAACCGTAGCTCGAGAATCCCTGGGCGCCCGGCCTTCCTAAAAGCAGCCCCCGTCTAGTCCCAGTCTCCCCCACCCCCGAGCAATAGCTGCCCCCTCCCCACAATGCCCCACCTGCAAGTTGCTGCAATGAGGGAAAAGACCCTTAAAGCATAATAAAACACACACCAGTATCCTCAGGCTGGTCTGAGCAAATCAGTGCTTTTTAAAATAGTTGATAATTCTGATTATTTAAATTTGCTGGAAGCCACCCAGAGCGGCATAGAAATACTGTAATGTGTTATTATTACTATTATTTTAGAGCAATTTCATTTATAAAAGATAAGAGAAAATGGAAATAAGTGAGAAAGAAGATGCAGAAATAAAATCAGTACATTTCCATACATTGAAATAAATGATGTTGTATCCCTGATACAGTGTGGGAGGGGGAAGTATTTGATCCCCCTGCTAAATTTGACCGTTTGCCCTCCAACAAAGAAATGACCAGTTCATAGTTGTAATGGTAGGTTTATTGTAGCTGTGAGAATAACAACAGGAAAACCCCCAGAAACCCAGAAGACAAAAGTCGGAGATTGATGAACACCCTCCCATTAAACCTACCATTAAAATTATGGGCTGGTCATTTCTTCGTCATGGGGCAAACGGGCAAATTTAGCAGGGGATCAAATACTTCCCCCCCCCTCACTGTACAAGTGTAGCTATTCAAAACCTAATAATACATTCTTTGCAAAGTCATTCCAAATATCACTATTTGTATCCAAACGTCTGTTGTCCGACTGTCAAGTTCCATACAATAGGCGTCTAGTAGTTCAAGAGAATATTCTCCCCTGAGTATTTGAGCTTTTAGGGGGCTCTGGAAAAAGGCGTCAAGAGGCGGTGAGTTCCACAGACAGATCTCTTGCGAATGTGGGACTCCTGGCAGCAATGGTTGCAGGTTCCCTGTCCTTCTGGGGTCACCGGCTTCAGGGTGGATGTTCCTTGCTATGATTTGGGGGGACGGTGCCGCTGGGGGGGGGGCGTTGCAGAGAGAGGGGCCAGGTCCCAGGGGGTCTTGGGAGGGTGGGCCGTGTCTTCCTCGGCCAGGTATCCTGACCCCCCCTTCTCTCTCCCCCCCTCCAGCTATATTATCACGGGGAGCCCATCAGCGTCAACGTTCACGTCACAAACAACTCCAGCAAAAGTGTCAAGAAAGTCAAGGTGTCCGGTAGGAAAGGGGGGTCCCTGTGGAGCCGGGGGGAGCGCTTTGGGGGGTTCTGCTGGTTTGGAAAAAAGGGGGTACATGGGGGACGGCCAGCTGAGGACCCCCCCTGACACACCCCCTTTGGCACTCCCTGGACCTGGCTTCCTCCGGACGTCCCCCGACGCTTTTCCTTCCTCCTGACTCTGCAGTGCGGCAATATGCGGACATCTGCCTCTTCAGCACAGCCCAGTACAAGTGCCCCGTGGCCCAAATCGAACAGGAGTAAGTCTCCAGCCTCGGAACCGGGATTGGGGCGGGGGGCGCGGGGTGGGTGATTTCGGAAACCTCAGCCTTGCATTCATCATCTCCCCAAGCATCGAAATGTTCGGGGACGCCCTTCTCTCCTTAAAGACTCCTGTGGAGGAGACTCCTGCAGATCGGATCCCAGAACTGGGTGGGATCCCCAAGGGTCATCCAGCCCAACCCTCTGCAATGCTGGAGTCTCAACCAGAGAGAGGGCCTTCTTGGTGGTGGCGCCTGCCCTGTGGAATGCCCTCCCACCAGATGTGAAGGAAATAAGCAGCTATATTGTTTTTAAAAGACATCTGAAGGCAGCCCTGTTTAGGGAAGCTTTTAATATTTAATGCTGTCTTGTTTTTAACACTCGATCGGGAGCTGCCCAGAGTGGCTGGGGGGCTCAGCCAGATGGGCAGGGTATAAATAACAAATAATAATTATTATTTTGGCCCTGGCCTGACGCTGTCCCCTGCACCCCTGCTTGCAATGGGGGCTCAGTGGTTAGAGCAGGCCGTTCCCAGGTTCGAGCCCCAAGAGGGTCCTGCCTGACAGCACAGATAATCCTGCATGACGTGGGCTGGCAAGCAGCCTGACTCAGTAGAAAGCAGCTTGCGCCGTTCCTGCCAGGCGGGCCGTGCTGGGCCGGCAGGGACCTTGACGTCTCCCTCTCTGGCTCCCTCCGCCAGCGACCAAGTGGCGCCCAGCTCCACCTTCTGCAAGGTCTACACCCTGACGCCGCTGCTGAGCAACAACCGGGAGAAGCGGGGCCTGGCGCTGGACGGGAAGCTCAAGCACGAAGACACCAACCTGGCCTCCTCCACCATGTGAGTCCAGCAATTCAACGCTGGGACCCCCAGGGGTCATCCAGTCCAACCCCAGCTAAAGGATCTTAGGACTGCAGAGGGACCAAACAGGGGTTGCAGACCCCTGGTGGGGGGGAGGGGGGCAGGAGGTTCCTGGGGGGGGGTGTTAAGAGGCAAGGGGACAGGGAATATCGGACACTGCAGAGCTGCTCACCCTGGATTGCAGGATTGCTTGCGCTCAGTACTGCAAGGCGTTCTCTGTGGGGCTGCCCTGGGTGCAGGATGCTGCAGCACGGTTGCTGACAGGATGGGAGACCCAGTCAGCACACAACACCTGTGCTTCTCGGAGATTTGCGCTGGCTGCCCATTTGCTCCCGGGCCGAGTTCCAGGTGTTACTCTTAGTATATAAAGCCCTTAAAAAGGGGTTGGACTAGATGTCCGCTGGGGTCCCCGCTAATTTGTTGAGGCTGTGATTCTAACAACTTGGGACCAGCTTCTCTGCGAGATCACTTGACCGCCTTGAGTATTCAGGGGGAAAGGTGGGGGATAAATAAATATTATTATTATTATTATTATTATCATCATCATCATCATCAATAATATATAGTGGTAGCAGTAACACTTTCCCCTGCCTTGACATCTTCCCGCACAGTTGCCTTCACTGCGTTCTTTTTGTCTCAACATTCCTGTTGAGATGAGTTTGCACAAGTTTCAGTCTATTCTGCTGCGGTTTTAAACGGTGCTTGTAGTGTGTTCCATTGTGGTTTTGCAATTTTAGCGACAATTTTATTGTTTTATCCTTTTTGTAAAACCCTCTCTGAGGCATTTCCCCTTACAATCAAGCGGTATATAAATTTTATGAAGTAAAATACAGTTAGTTTCAGTTGGATTTTGAACAATTTGGCCATTAGCTGCTCCTGCTTTGAGTCTTCTTTAGGGGCTCATGCAAAAAAACCCGCTGTTCTGAGCAATGCTTTTTGGAGGGGAGGGGCCACTGGGGGTGAGTTTGTGGCACTTTGGGGAACACTGGTTTGTTATGTGGCACAGGAGGAATGCATGGATGGTGAGAAGGGGTAAGAAATGTGAGCGTGGGAAAAAGGGGAGGCCTTGTTCCTTGTGGGGTCTGTTCAGGTCAGAGCGACCCCCCTGTTTCTTTTTCCTTGGCATTGCAGTGTGAAGGAGGGTGCCAACAAGGAGGTCCTGGGCATCCTGGTCTCCTACCGGGTCAAGGTCAAGCTGGTGGTGTCCCGGGGAGGGTAAGTATGAACATCAGGTGGGTTTCTCTTCTCTCGTTGTCCCACGCACCCCCCAAATCCCAACTCTGTTCCAAAGATATGTTTGGGAGATTCCTGCTCTCTAGTAGCAGAGTTAAGCACAAGGGCGATCACTCCAAGCGCATTTAAATTTGGTTAGATTTTGCATCGGCTCTTGCCCAATTTCAAACAAATACCAAGGCTAGAATAAATCACAGACACTTGGCATTGCAGATAAGTGGATGTTCTGGGGTTCTTTCAGAAGTTACAGTCAACAAGTCGCAACAGTAAAAAAAAAAAAAGGGGTGTGTGTGTGTTTCCAATCGACCTAAAAAGAAGAGAATGAAAAGGATCGTGCAATATTTGGGGTTCGCAAAGATGCAGGCTGCAAAATCTCCCCAAGGAGTTATAGCAAACCAAGGATTTGGAGGAGGATGCCAAGGGAAGATAAGTTGGGAAGTCTGTGTAAGATCAAGAGTTGTATAGATGCAATGAGCAAAATGCAAAATGATTAAATAACTATAGCACCTGTTCAGCCACTGTGAGGGCAGGACGCTGGACCAGCCTCATCCGTTTCGTATGTCCGTATGGAGCTTCCAGGTCCGGAGGCAGTCTACCTCCATTCCCGGGTCCTACGGGGCATTTGGCTCTTTGAGGCCGGGCTGCTGGGCCAGATGGGCCCCCTGGGGCCTGATCCACCTGCAGGCTCTTCTCACGATCCTCTCCTGCCCCCCAGGGATGTTTCCGTGGAGCTGCCTTTCGTCCTCATGCACCCCAAGCCGCCTGACCAGGCCTCGCCCACCCTGCAGCCTCAGCTGGGTAAGTCTCTGCATCGGGGTGCAGGCCCTCTCCTACCACCCCAGAGGCAGCTGCGCTTGATGGAGGGGGTGGGGCGGGAGAAGTTTCACAGGGTGGGAAGAGGAACCTCACGCCTCCCGTTTCCCTTCCAGCCGCCCCCGAGACGGACGCCCCCGTCGACACCAACCTCATCGAGTTCGAAACCAAGTAAGACAAGTCTGGCTCAGAGGCCAGCACCCACAAGGCCCCGCTCTCGGGGAGAGGGGGGGAGCCAGGCTGGGCCCAGAGGGTCTCTCTCTCTCTGTGCCTAGTTATTTCCCATATATTGGCCCAATTATTTAGTAGTATTACTTATTTTCATACTGCTCTTCATCTGTAGAACTCAGGGCAGTTCCCAGCATAAGAATGCAAGATGGAAACCCAAAACGCGCAATAAAGCAAATAATATGACTTATTATTGCATTTATACCCCGCCTTTCCTCCCAGGTTGTTCAAGGAGATGTGACTTGTTCTCCCCCTCCCCTTTTTATCCCGCCCCCAACAACTACCCTGCGAGGGAGGTTGGGGGGCCCAAGTCACCCAGTGGGCTCCCCAGTCCTAGTCTAGAACTTACAACACCCGAACATTTCTATTTTCTATTCTGCAAGTTGGAATGGTTGTTATTTGGGTTTTTTTAATATAGGGCAGGGATAATATAGGGGGGAGCCCACAAACCCCCTTTGAGGACTTCTATGGGGTGACTGCATTGCCCATCTAACACTTTAGGGGTGGGTGGGAGGGAGTTTAATTGGGGTGGGGGTTTAAAAGTGGAGAATCTTGGTCAGCGGTTGGGGCACAGAAAGGAGAACCCACAAGGGGGGGGGCAAGAACTGCAAGGGACCCCCCTTCAACCCCCCCCCCCATGTCCAGGCCCCCAGGAAAGGAGCTGGACCTTTGGGTCTTGCGCAGAGAGCGGCCAGTGGCAGTGTGGTGCAGTGGTCAGAGACCCCGGGTTCAAATCTCTGCTTGGCTGGGGGTCTGGAGGGGGCCGGTTTCTCCCTTTCAGCCCCAGCCTACCTGGCAGGGTTGTTGCTGCAGAAAAGCGGAGCGAGGAAATTATGGGATGTAGGAATGCGGGGGAAACAAGCAGATATTTTACGGGTGCAAAGGGGAAAGAAAAGCCACCGGTTTTGTGCATATCCACAGCAGCCTGACTCTGGCCTCGTTTTCTCCTTTCCTTTTTCTCCCCCCCCCAATTCCTCCCCCCAGCTACGGGCAGGACGACGACATTGTGTTTGAAGACTTTGCCCGCCTGCGCCTGAAGGGGCTGAAGGACGACAAGGAAGACGACGACCATTTTTGCTAGGGAGGGAGGAAACCCCCCCCCCCCGCCACCACAGGTCCAGCCAAGTTGGGGGGGGCGGAGAGAGAGGAAAGAGCCGGGAAACGGCCCCCCACCCCGTACAAATGTCGCCTCATCCTCTACTCCCCCCTCCTTCCTTATAGGAGCCATCACTCCCCCGCCTTGTGTCTTCATGCTGTATTGGGGGGGGGCTTTTAATGTGACTAAAAATGGAGGGGGGGGAGGGCCGCCACCTCCTCTGCCCCCCCCCCAGCTTTTAATCTTTATCTGCTGCTGCGTATCTTCTCCACAGATGGATTTTAACGCCACCGTCCTCGTCCGTCCCCCCCTCCTAAATTTTTGTCTAACGCACTGGAACATTTATTGGGCATTATCGTCTGACTGTCGTATCCCCCCCCCCCCAAGCACCACGTTGTGTGTGTCTAATCTCTCTGGGCAAACCCCCCCCCCCGCCTGCTCTTTATATAAATGTCTTATTTTTAAATGCTATTTTAACTGGTTAGGGAAAACAATTGGTCAGTTGAACTCTCTCCTCTTTCCCTTTTGAAAAAATCAATTGGGGCTGGGAGGCCTCTTCTGTCTGTCGCCCCCCCCCCCCCCAGGAGATGTGCCTCTGCTGGCTATGGGGGTGTGAGCTGAACCCGTCTGCCTGGGATTGGGGACCCCTCCCCATGCCCCCAAATGCCGAAGGGGGCAGGTGTGTGCCAACGTCTCTGTGCTTTGTGCCCAGTCGTGCCCCCCCCAAAACCTTTGCAGGGCTGCCCCCCTGTACAAACAGGTGCAGGGCAGGCAATGCGTGTAAAAAGAAATTTTAAAAAGGCCATTATTGTTTCCTACGTTGTCTGAGCAGAGAGCAACAAATGAAAATAAAAAAACGGTTAACAGATGCCTGGAGGTTTTTATTAAGTGGTTTGAGCATTAAAAACGGGGGGGGGGGGGAGTGTGGGAGAAATGGAAAGGGGGCTCCTGTGAAAATAGCAGCCCCCCTGCCAGAGATTCTCAGATCTGCAGCAAGGACTCCCCACTTTTGCTGCACCGCTGTGGGGCCGGCCAGACGCTCCCTGACCCCCAAGTTTTGCAAGAAGGAAGACCCTCACCCGCAGAAGAGCTATGTGGGGCTTTCGGTAGCCGCCCAACCCTGGGGGGGGGGCGTGAGGCCATGCTACCCCTGACCCCCCAAAACCTGTAGACTCCAGGGTTGTGGGGTGTGGCTTAGCCCCCTTCTCCTGAGCAATTCACACAACCAGGACGCTCTCTGTGACATGAGGTCCAGGTAAAGAATCAAGGTGCCATTGCAAGCCTGCTGTGACCACTGAGCAAGCCCACCGACGGCCGTGCAGACGTTCTCGGAAAGGGCCAGGCTGCATTCATGGGGCGGGGGCTGCCTCGGGAATTGGACCTGCGGCGAGAAAGAGAGGGGCCAAGTTAAGGACACGGAGGAAGCTCGCTGCCCCACGGACTCCCCGGGAAGGAGGGACAAGGCTACCTGCAGCTGCGCGCTGACCCAGAGGGGATGAGGCCCGAGGGGGGCTGGACTCTGCTGCTCCTGCTTCTGAAACCTGGAAGGAGGGGAAGGAGCGCTAGGAACCGCGGGAGTGGGGAGGGACCCCCAAGGTCCTCTAGTCTAACCTCCTGCAATGCAGGAACCGCAGCTCAGGAATTCCTGAAAGGCAGCCACCCAAACTGCTTGAAGACCTCCAACATCTTCCTCATGTTAGTTGGAATCTCCTTGTAACTTGAAGCCGTTGCCTCTAGGTCTCTCCTCTGGAGGTCCAGCTCCGAGGGCCTTCTGGCAGCTCCCTTGATGCGAGAAGCCAAGTGACAGGGAACCAGGCAGAGGGCCTTCTCGGTGGTGGCACCCGCCCTGTGGAACGCCCTCCCACCAGATGTCAAGGAAATAAACAACTACCCGACTTTTAGAAGACATCTGAAGACAGCCCTGATTAGGGAAGCTTTTAATGTTTGACACACTATTTTAATATTTTGTTGGAAGCTGCCCAGAGTGGCTGGGGTATAAATAATAAATTATTAATATTTTTATGGAGCAGGATAAAACCAGCTTGCTCCATCTTCCATGGGATAGTAAAGGTAAAGGTACCCCTGCCCATACGGGCCAGTCGTGTCCGACTCTAGGGTTGCGCGCCCATCTCACTTAAGAGGCCGGGGGCCAGCGCTGTCCGAAGACACTTCCGGGTCACGTGGCCAGCGTGACAAGCTGCATCTGGCGAGCCAGCGCAGCACACGGAACGCCGTTTACCTTCCCGCTATAAAGCGGTACCTATTTATCTACTTGCACTTAAGAGTACTTTCGAACTGCTAGGTAGGCAGGAGCTGGGACCGAAAGACGGGAGCTCACCCTGTCGCAGGAATTCGAACCGCCAACCATACGATCGGCAAGTCCTAGGCGCTGAGGTTTTACCCACAGCGCCACCCGCGTCCCTTTATTTTTTATGGAGCAGGAGAAAACCAGCTTGCTCCCTCTTCCCTGGGATAGCCCTTCAGATATTTGATGGTGGTTCTCATCTCTCCTCTCAGTCTCCTCTTTCCCAGGTTAAACATCCCCAGGTCCCTCAACCATTCCTCATAAGGCCTGGTTTCCATCTTGGCTGCCCTCCTCTGTGCATGTTCCAGCTTGTCAACATCCTTCTTAAATTGTGATGCCCAGAACTGGACACAGGGCTCCAGGTGTGGCCTGACCAAGGCAGAATAAAGTGGTATTATTCCTTCCCTTGATCTGGACACTTCTGTTGATGCAGCTAGAATAGTATTCACCGTTTTTGCTGCTGCATCACACCACTGGCTCCCAGTCTACCAAGTCCCCTTGGTCATTTTCAGGATCACAATAAACTGTTATCAGATGGTACCAGAATGCAGTTTGATGCTTTCCTAGAAACCTTCCGCCCTGGAAGAATCTCTCGCCTGAAAGGTGGGGTGCACATTACTAGAATAAATATGCCCCCCCACCACACCCACCTTTGGGCTGCTCCCACCTTCTGCGCTGGTTTCCTCGCAAGACGTGCTGAAGGTGCTGTCGCTGGGGGACGATTCTGCAGCTGCCGGCCTGGGAATCCTGCGTTGAGAGAGAGGGGCAGACCGTGTTGGGGGCAAGCAGTGGGGTGCCCCCCTTTCCTAAGAAAAAGTGGGGGGCTTTCAGTGCAAAGGCACTGCTGCTCAGAAGGCAGGGCCAGCCTCTGCAAAGTGGCTCTTCGTAGAAAACGGGGGGCGACCTAGTCCCGCCTCCTGCCTCGCAGTGGCCAACCAGACGTCCATCATGGGAACCCGCAGGCAGGATTTGGGTGAAAGAGCAACTCTCCCTTCCTGCGGCTTCGGCAACTGGGATTCAGAAGCACAGCCACCTCCAACTGCGGAGATGGAGCCGACCCACCGATGGCCCGTGAATCTGCCTCGCCTGCCCCTTTCACTGCTGCCTCCTGTGGGAGGGAGTTCCGCAGTTCAACTCCGTGCTGTGTGCCAGAGTGGCCCAGGGAGCTTCAAGGCCGAGCGGGGATGGCAGCCCCACCAGAAAGGGACACCCCCTTGCCCTCCCTCAGGAAAAGGAGACGGACTCACATGCCGGCCGCTTCCCTTGCCTCCTGCAGCTTCTCTTGGAGGCGCCGGACTCTCCGCTGATACCTGGGGAGAGAAGGGGTCGGGGCTGCAGTGGATTTCAGGGAAGAAAGGCCTCGTGCAAACAGAGTGCAATGTCAAGGGGGGGGGGGGACACGTCCGGAAATTGGGCTCTCTGAATGGCGCCTGGACTATTTTCAATCTGGGCCTAAACATGTATTCATTTTTGTCTGTGTTGGGGGGGGGGGGGGAGATGTTTCCAAAAAAAAGCCTCCCCCCAGTACACATTTTTAGGCACCAACCAGAAGCTTTCCTCTTCCCCCCGGCCCTTGGCTAACTAGCACCCTGTGTCTATTGCCTTGCAGTTTCGTTTTGTGTTTT
This sequence comes from Podarcis tiliguerta, assembly GCF_965153285.1. Classification (NCBI taxonomy): domain Eukaryota; kingdom Metazoa; phylum Chordata; class Lepidosauria; order Squamata; family Lacertidae; genus Podarcis; species Podarcis tiliguerta. Next base: position 53,975,887 of record NC_139546.1, read on the forward strand.
TATCTTGTGTTTTAGTCTGTGATCTGCCCAAACGCCGGATGACAAAGGGCAGGATATGAATTCTCACCCAGATGTCTTGGCACTCAAACATTTTGGCTCCTGAAGTGAGTGTTCTGGTTTGTGAATGTTCAAAGGGACCTGGACATCCGGCGGGGCTCCCAACGCATTGTAAGGAGTCTGTATGGGAGTATATTGTATTTAAAAATGGGGTACCAGAGTATTTTGGGGGCTAACCAGGTTGGGATAGCAGGCTTGTTGGGTTTTGAATGTCTTATGCAGATTTTTCAATTTTGTTGTTCTGTATGGGACAATGACAATAAAGATCATCGTATTGTATCGAGCTTCCTGCAGCCAATCAGAAGCCGGGCCTTGGTTCCCGAATGTTTTGGAAGTTGAATGGACTTCCGTTCGGCTTCCGACGTACAGCCGCACCTCCACAGCCCCCCGCCTGAGCATCTTTCCGGACAGCCCCTCTGCTCACCGGTCCTGCTGCTCGTTGGCCTGGTTCAGCCGGCCGGCCTCCAGCGCCTTCTCGCGCACCCAGCGCGCCTCCAGCTCCTCCCTTTTCCGCTGCGCCTCCTGCATGAGCCCCTGCGCCTCGGCCAGCTCCCGGCGCAGCCCCTCGGCCTCCTGGGAAAGCGCCCAGGCCTGGCACTGCGCCTCCTCGTGCCGGCGGGTCAGGGCAGCCAGATCCTGGGCCAGGCGCCTCGTCCTGCGGGGGGCAGAAAGCACCGGATCCCAGAGCCGGCAGGGACACCCCGGGGACATCCAGCCCATCCCCTGGCAATGCAATATTTTGTTTTCTAACCTTTTGTGGGCTTCCTGGTGAATTTTGCAGCAGGACAGGGTGAACGGAGGAAGAAAAAACACCAGGATGCAGCGCCAGCGAACCAGCTGCACCCCAGCCTCTTTAAAAGGCCAAGCCCCATTCCCCTCCCACACCTGGGGGGCCAGAGAGACCAAGACTCCTACTTTGCCTGCTGCTCCTTGTTCTCTGCCTCCGCCTCCCTCAGGATGTCCGTCAGGAGGGCGACACGCTGGCACAACTGCAAAGCAAGCGCAGAATTTATTCATTTCTCTCCCGCATTTCTCGTCCCAGGAGCAGAGGTCAGGTGGCTGTCTGTCAGCCTTGAGATTCCAGCGCTGCAGGGGGTTGGACTACATGACCCCCGGGGAGCCCCTCCCGCCCCACAATTCCATAATCCGACGGAGCCACAGGAGCTGGCCCCGATCCAGGCCCTTGCGGAACCTCCACTCACCTCCTCTCTCTCTCTCCGGAGTTCGATCAGCTCCACCTCCTGCTGCACCCGGACGGAGGCCACTTCCTGGGGGGGCCTGGAAAAAGCCAGAAGAGGGGGACTAACAGGAAAGATTTGAAACCTGCAGGATCAGAGATTCTCAGGACAGGAGTAAATATATGAACCATTTGAAAAGTAATTGTGATGAACAGATCACGCTAGTAGGACTGCAAGAAGTTCTGTAAGATGGATTATTTGAAACATCACAAGAAAGACTATAAAAAGAGTTATTAAAAGGTAAAGGTACCCCTGCCCGTATGGGCCAGTCTTGCCAGACTCTAGGGTTGTGCGCTCATCTCACTCAAGAGGCCGGGGGCCAGCGCTGTCCGGAGACACTTCCGGGTCACGTGGCCAGCGTGACATCGCTGCTCTGGCGAGCCAGAGCCGCACACGGAAACACCGTTTACCTTCCCGCTAGTAAGCGGTCCCTATTTATCTACTTGCACCCGAGAGTGCTTTCGAACTGCTAGGTTGGCAGGCGCTGGGACCAAGCGACGGGAGCGCACCCCACCATGGGGATTCGAACCGCCGACCTTTCGATCGGCAAGTCCTAGGCGCTGAGGCTTTTACTCACAGTGCCACCCGCGTCCCTAAAAAGAGTTATTAGTTAAGGATAATTAATTGCAATAGAGAAATTAAGAAATGCAGAATAAGTGATAAAGAGCGGAAAATCATCCCAGGTGTTGACGAAAGTCTAAAACATGGTATAAGATGAGAATATATATTGTATGACTGTTGGAACTGATATGTTAAAAAATCAGTAAAAATGTATATAAAGAAAGGAAAAAGCCAGAAGAGAACCCCCCCCCCCCCCAGTTCAGCAAACGCCCACTCTTTGCCCCCACGCCAGCAGCCCACCCCGCGCACTCACCGGCAGGACCCCCCAGCCGCCGGCCACTGCCCCGCCTCCTCCTCCGCCGCTGCCAGCAGGGCCTGCAGAGCGTCCAGGCGGCCATACAGCTTTTCATCTGGAAGAGCAAGAAGGAGCGTCTCAGGAGGGGGCTGGGAAGGAAGGTCGTCTCTGGGCAAAGGGGCTTTTAGAAAGGGCAGCCCCACCCTAGGCCTCCACTGCCCCACTTGCCTCTCCAAAGGCTGGGGAGAGAAAGCAACGTCTTCATCCAGCATGCCATTAACCTGCGGAACTCCCTCCCACAGGAGGTAGCAAAATGGCCACCGACCTGGACGGCTTTAAAAGAGAATCGGGCAATTTAACAGTGCAGGACAGGCCTATCAGTGGCTACTAGGGAGGATGAAGGCCGTTTGCTGGAAATCGTGGGGAGAGCTGCTCTTGTGTTCGAATCCTGCCAGGTGGCTTCCCATCAGAGGCGTCTGTCTGGCTGCTGTGAGATCAGGACGCTGGGCTCGGTGGCCCTGCTTGGGCCCCTCCAGCAGGTGCTTCTGATGTTCAAGCCAGCAGAAGGGGCCCTAAGGGTCATCCAGCCCAACCCCCTGCGGTGCAGGAATCGCAGCAAAGGAAACACGCAGGCCAATGGGTGCCATGGGTCAGCCTTCACCCACTTGGTGGCTGCTGGGAGTTGTAGTCCCGCAACCTCTGGAAGGGGCCAGGGAGGCGAGGGCTGCTGTAGCAGTTGCAGGATTCTGCACCAGGCAGAGAGCCAAGAAGATCCTATTCTGACTCCATGGCAGGGAAGCGGCCCTCCAGCCCTTTCTGCCCGGCCCTTGAAACTCCTGCCAGGCTTCACGCCTCTCTGCCCTGCTTTATAGCCTCCCAGAAAACATCTTCAGACTCCCGAAGGAGTGGGCCCAGGGGGTGGCAGCGCGAAAAAGGCCAATCCCCAGGCCAGGGATCCGTGGCATAGTTATGGACGTTATTCAAATCAATGGTGTGACTGTATTTGGAATAACTCTGTGCGGTTCTGGTTATCTCACCTGAAAAAGGATATTGCCAAGTTGGAAAAGGTTCAGAAAAGGGTCTCCAAATTATTATTTATTCCTGTTCTATGCTGCCCTTCACCTGAGGGTCACGGGGAAAATGATCCGGGGGCGGGCTTATTTGTCAAGAGAAAAGACAAGGAAGAGGCAGCAGGATGGAAGTTGATAAAATTATTACTGTCATGGAGAAAGTGGAGAGAGGAAAGCTTTTCTCCCCCTTTGGTCCCAGCAGAACTTGGGGGCAGCCAATGAGGCTGAATGGCGGGAGAGGTGTTCTCCTGCAGCGCCTAAAAGGGCGGAACTCCCTCCCACAAGAGGCAGTGGCGGCTGGAGATGGATTATCCAGAATGCGGCAGCTAGACTGGTGACTGGGAGCAGCTGCTGGGACCACATAACACCAGTCCTGAGAGATCTGCATTGGCTCCCAGGAGGTTTCCAAGCACAGTTCAAAGGGTTGGTGCTGACCTTGAAAGCCCTAGGTGGCCTCGGTCCAGTAGACCTGAAGGAGCGTCTCCACTACCATCGTCCAGCCCGGACACGGAGGTCCAGCGCCAAGGGCCTTCTGGAGGTTCCCTCATTGCGAGAAGTGAGGTTAAAGGGAACCAGGCAAAGGGCCTTCTCGGTGGTGGCGCCCGCCCTGTGGAACACCCTCCCATCAGATGTCAAGGAAATAAGCAGCTATCCTACCTTTAAAAACACCTAAAGGCAGTTTTTAATATTTAATGCTGTCTCAATGGGGAGCTGCCCAGAGTGGCTGGGGGAACTGAGCCGGATGGGTGGGGTATAAAGAACAAATTATTATTATTATTAATGGAGAAGAGGGCTGGGGGGAGCTCCCAGCTGCCCTGCGGAGATGTGGCCCCCGCCCCGCTGACTAGGGCGACCCCCCCACCCGAGCCCCCCCCTCCCGCGCAGCCCTCCCGCGGGCCTTGGGGCGCCGGTGGCGGGGAGTTCCCCGGCCTCTCACGTCGCTCCAGCAGCAGCCGCAGGCCCCGCGCGCGCCGCTCCCGCCGCTGCAGCTCCGCGCGCACGTGCTGCCGCCAGCCCGCGCCCGGCATGGCCCCGCCCCGAACGAGGAGGACGACGGGAGACCGAGGGCGGAAGAAATTTTTAAAGGCCTCGCCTCACAGCGGCGCATGCGCACGCCTCCCGCCCCGGGTCACGTGCCGCCGAGAGAGCAGGCGTCCCGGCGCGGCGAGGGGGGAGGCGGGCAGAGCGCGATGGCGTCGGGCTCCTCGTCGGCGTCGGGCTCGGGCGCCTACGGGCTGGGCTTGGCCAACGAGCGGCTGCGGCTGCTGGAGGAGCTGGAGCGAGAGATAGGCGCCGCCATGCAGAGCGCGGGTGGGCGGGGCCTGGGGAAAGAGGGCGGGGCCTTGAGCTGTGCTCGGGGAGGGAGGAGACGTCTGGGCGGAGCTTAGAGGCCTCTGGGGGCGGGGCTTCAGTCTGGGACGCCGGTGGGCGGGGCTACGAGGGGCGGGGCCTGCTGCTGTGGGCGGGGCCCGGAGGAGCAGGAGGGGCCAGGCGGTCCCATGGGCGGAGCTGGGTGGAAATCCCCCCCACGCCTGAGGGTGCACCTGCTTGCCCCGCCCACCGCTGACATCACCCCCTTCTCTCCCCCTCCCCCCGCAGGCACCGTGATCCTGGAGCTGTCGAAGGAGAAGCCCAACTGGAGCCTGCTGGAGCGCCAGACCTCCCAGTTCATGGGCTCCGTCCAGAAGGTGGAGTCGGAGCTCTCCGCCCAGATCCGCTACCTCACGCAGGTGGGTGGGCGGGGCTGGCGCTGGGGGGGGGGCGCTCCTGTCAGGGAGCCCAGCCCCATCCAGAACCCCAGAAGCCGCAGTAACAAGAATAGGAGATGGAGGCGATATGTCCCCCGTTCCTTCTGGAAAGTGCAGATCATGGCCCCCTGCCGTATCTGGAGAGGGATGCTCAGAGCTCTGAGGACTTGCTTGGGGCTCCTTGGCTGGTGGCTGTCGTGGCCACCAAGTGGGGTGGCTCTCAAAGCTGAGGAAGCCAATTCATGGGGGGTCAGAACGGTTGTCTGTGGCTGCCCGCCATGCTCTGCTTCCACTGCCAGAGGCAGCAGTGGTGCTTCTGGGTACCAGTGGCTGGAAACTCACTGCAGGAGGGCACATTGCTGCTCCTGGGCTCGGATCCTGCTGCCAGATTCCCCACCTTGTGGGCCAGGGTGAGAACTTGAGGCTGGGCTGGAAGGTCCCCCTTTGCTCTCCTCCAGGGGCGGCAGCGGCTGCAAGACTATTCTGATGATCAAAAACTGACTTGCAAAGCTAAGCCAGACCCTGTGTGGTTTCAGATGGGATGATGGGGGACGGCATGTTGAGATTCCTGCATTTCAGGGGGCTGGACTAGATGGCCCTTGGGATCCCTTCTGGCTCTACGATTCCTTGAAAAGGAGACATTGTGCACTGTTTGAGGGAAGGGGAGGGAAACAGGTTGCAGGGGACCAAGCAGAACTTTATACAGTATATCAAGGTTATTTCCTTGTTGCATTGCTATTTCATCTTTTCCTTCAAGGCGTTCAGAGTGGCTTACATGCTTTCCCTGCTCTGCATTTAACCCCTATGAGGGAGGAGAGGCTGAAAGAGGCAGAAACAGCCCCCCCCCCGGTCACATCCAGTGTTTTATCATGGCTGGGTGGGCAATTCCAACCCTGGCTTCTCCCAGGTCCTAGTTCTCCTTTAATCCCACACCAGCCCTGCAAGGGAGGCCAGGCTGAGAGGGACAGGGACGGACCCAGGGTCACCCAGTGAACTTCACAGCTGAGGAGTTGGCATCCGTCTGTCTCGGGAGACCCTGGAGAAGGGTGCCTTCGGGGAGTCAAGTCCAACACATAGAGCGTTGCATCGCCTGCTGGGGCTGTGGAGACCGATGTGCAAGAGACAGGGGTTGTGGCAGCCAGCATTAGAAACTAAGGTATAGAATAAGCAAAGCGCCAAAAGCTGACTTAAACCTGAGTTTGGTCACCACAACGGAATGTCTGTTTGATTCTTTGATTCTATTATCTCAGTTGTGTTGTCTGACCTTTGCTTGCTCTTCCAACACACACAGTGGAAACGGAAACAGTGTTCACTATGGACTAAGGCGGAGGCTTTTAAACTGGGCTTGCCCAGAAATCTCCCCGCAGTCTGGACAGTAGCAAAATGTGCCTGGCTAATTTTGAGTCCTGGCTGCAGCCAGGGCAAGGAAGGCGCCTGGTTGTGCTGCTGCAGCTGCACCCTGGCGTTCCTTCTCTCTGCGCTCCCCAAAGCGGCCATTCCTCCCCTGGTCACTGCTAGGGATGCGCAACCTGCCTGTCTCTGCAAGGGATTCCCACATGGCTGATGTTGCCAGCCTTCGTGCCACGTTTGCAGACGTCTCTGTTGCGCAGAGTTGGTCTGTGATGGGCCTGGTGCCTGGAGCCAGCTCCCCAGGGGGGGATTTGAGCCCTTGCCTCCCGCTTCCTAGTCCGACACTCTGCCCATTACGCGGCACCGGCAAGGGGGCAGGTCCCTCCTCTGAGCCGCCGGCTGCCCTCTCACCTGGCCTGCTTTCCTCTTCCCTCCAGGTGGCCACAGGGCAGCCCCACGAAGGCTCCAGCTACTCGGCCCGCAAGGACTGCCAGATGGCCCTCAAGAGGATCGACTACGCCCGGGTCAAGCTGGGAGAAGTCTCCCGGACCTGCGAGCAGATGCTGGAGCAGTGAGGCCGAGGCGCCGAGGGGAGGCCTCTCCCGGGTGGCCCCTCCTGGCCGCCAGCCCTCGCCAGGCTGCTCTTTGTGGACAAAGGACTCTGAGCAGCCCGCCTGGCAGGGACGGCGGTGGAAACTGCCTGCGGGGCAGAAGAGGAACAGCAACGTCTCTGTCGCCTTTTGCAGTTTCATAGCTTTACTTCCTCCTCTTTGGCTTCTTTCCTGGAACAAACTTGTGATATTTATGAAGCGTTTCCACATTTTTTCCCCACAAAACATTTGTTAGTTTTTCAACAGATTCGCGGTATGCACATCTTCATTAAATGAGATCTGCCAGAAGGGCATCCAGTGTGGGCTCAGTTCAGTGTTGGCATACCTCATGCAGCGTCTGGACTCTCCTTCCTTGGAGGTTTTTAAGCCGAGGTTGGGTGGCCGTCGTTGTGATTCCTGCGTTGCAGAGGGTTGGTTTGGATGACCCTTGGGGTCCCTCCCAACTCTCCAGTTCTCTGATTCTCCACTCCCGCCTTTCAGCCCAGACACTGATCCAACTCCAAAGGCCTTCTGGTAGTTCTCCCACTGTAATGAAGACTTGGGGAGGGCTTAGATATTGGAAGACCTGGAGAAAAAATGGGGGGAAAGCAGGTTTTTTCCTGTTTTCCCCCCAAGCCATTCTTTTCCAGAAAAATGTGGGCGGGGAGGGAGTGGGTGGAATATTCAGACTATATCTCTAGGAGGGCTAGACCCCAAGAATAATGGAATCACAGGTGTGTAGAGTTGGAAGGGACCCCAGGGATCAGCTAGACCAGCCCCATGCCATGCAGGAACTTCCCCTGGTTTTTCCATCAGCACAACCTCAAGAGATGGGTTTGATGGGAGACTTGAGGCAGGAATTGATCTGCTGTCAGGAGAATAGAAAGATTCCCTGAGCAAGCATAGAGGAGTCTAGCTAGGAGTCAGGGCTGGACTTCCAGACTCTGAGCTTTCCTTCAGGAAAGGAGAAGGAAGCCTCTGGCCCTCCGAGAAGGAAAGTGACCATACAAAATGTGCAGGCAACTGGAGGGGTTTATGTGCAGTGTATCAGCCTGGCTGCTCCTGCCTTTCAGTGTGTGCAGTCCAGGAAGGAAGTCAGAATGGTGATTGACAAGTGAGTCCTTTCTTCCAGGTGTAATTCAGACAAGAGGCCATAGGGAAGACATGCAACCACTTCAATGTCCAGAGGAGACTGAAGAGAAAGCCCTGCTGTGATGGACAGCTGAGCCCGGGCCGAGTCTGGAGCTGCAGTCCCTCAGAAACGCCACCAGGGGCTGGAACTTCTCTCTCTGATTGGCTACCGAGAGTGCCAGCCAGAGGCGGGGGCGGAGCCAGCCCTTTTGGCGGGAAGATGAGAGGCGCCTTTTCTGAGGGAGTTTTGAGGCTGGAGCTGAGAGGGAAGGAGGAGGAGGAGGAGGAGAGGCTGAGTCTGAGGGAGAAGTGGCTCCGGCCTGAGGAGAATCTCGGGGGCCAGAAGGAGGAGAGAGGAAGCGGGGCTGAGTCGGGGGGGGGGAGAGAAAGAAGGGGGCCGAGGGATCCCCTGGGTAAAACGCCTCAGGAGGGGCATTGCTGAGAGAGAGGGAGGCTGAGGGAAAGGAACCTGGGCTGGTCAAAAGGATTGAACTGCCACACCTCCATAACCAAGGAAAGGAACGAGAGAGAAGTAACAGAAACCGATTTGAGCATTTCCCCACCCAGTCTAGATACAGGAATATCTACCTGAAGGGTACAAACTGATTTTTAGCAACTGAAGTTTAAGGAAAGCTGCATATGCTACTGTGTTTAAGCCTGTGACATTCCCGTATTTAGTTTAATAAGCTAACTTCTGCCTGAAAGAACGCCTCTCCCGACCCAACTTGGTTTCACAAACCTCTTCTTTTTGAAAATAAAACTTTTCTCATTTGATGAACTCTTGCCCGAGACTCCCTGAATCAAAGTTTCCCTCACACCAGACCGCCTGGGGCAAATGGCGGAGATTCATTTAACTGGCCTGATGTTCGCTGGTTGTGCTATATTTCCCTGGGGGCAGAGAGTGGGATGAGTCCGCTACAAATTACGGGAATTGGTGAGTGGTGGGATCGGCTACATCATTCGTTGACGGTTGTGTCATGATCCAAAATAAAACCCACAAGGAGAATACATTCCCACAGAAATTTCTATATTTTGTGAGGAGGAAATTGAGGAGAGGAGAAGGCACCCCGAAGTGAGAGGAAGCACAAACCGAGGGAAAGACTTCTGCTTTTTCTTTTTAAAAAATGAATTTTATTTATTTTCAGTTTAACAATAACCACACACAAAACACCCATTTTGACCTCCCTCCCCCCTTCCATGGTTTCTTACAGAATCGCTTCCGAAACTGCGCTCCCACTTTACACCTTTGACTTAAATTGCTCTCTTAATTTTCTTGCAAGTTAACCTTGCTTGCTTTTAAATTAATCCTGCTGTTGTATTTAGTCGTTTGCAATAATTTTTAAGGGAAGCCCCATCATTCCCCCGTTCTTTGTGGAAATCTTTTTTCTTCTTGCTTCCTTATTCTTCCCGTTTTGCCATTGCCTTCATCTGGTATTCCTTGGCTGGGACCAAACTGAGGGAAGTTTCAGATGAAACTAAAATTTGGACTTTTGTCAATCTGGCAGCTCTGGCCTTGGCTCGCTCTGGGGGTCCTGCCCCCCCCCCCGTCATAGGGGCAAGTCCTGGGGGCGGCCAAGGGGCTTCAGCGCCCCCAGTAAAATACTTGAGGGGCCGAGACCCCCCCCCCATTGGTGAGCACTGCCATCCCAAGAGGGCGCCTGCATCCCCTTATTCTATTCAAATTGGCGCCCCTGCAGCTGAGCCCCCCCCAGCGCATGCGCGAAGCGGGACCCGGCGCTCCCCCACAGCGCAGGCGCGAGCTGCAGGCTTCCCCCCCCCCCCCGGGAGTCCAGGCGGGGCTCCCCCATAAAAGAGACCCCTCCCCGCTTCTCCTGGGCAATTTAGTCCTTTGTTCCTGTGCAGCCGGCCTGCCCCGCAGGGGAAATAAAGGTAGGAAGCGGAACAAAGGGAAAGGGGGCGGGAGAAACCCCCCCCCCCGTCAACTGTCAAGTCAAGCTGGCTTTCAATGAAGTCCTGAGATTCCTGCCGCCTTGCGGGGGGGGGTGGACTAGATGACCCCCCGGGGGGAACCCTTCCAGTGCTACGATTCTGTGATTCATTGGAGGTGATCCAGGGCTCTTGAACTGCTCCGATCTTGCAGTGCATATGGGACCTGGGGGGGGGGGCGGGTGTTGTCTTTTCCTTCTCTTCTCGCAACTTCTTTTTTGGGGGGGTGGGGTGGGGTTGGGTTAGAAACAAGGATCAGGGGAGTAATGAAGGATACGAACAAAGATTTCTCCTGAGCTCGGCTTGCCAAGGGTTAAAATGAACTTGGGGCGGATTCCTAGAGAGGACCGGAAGAAAGGTGCGCGGGGGAGGGAGTTCCTCCAAAGTCCCAGCCCCGCCCTGCACATCCTTTCCTGCAAAGGGGCGTGGCTTTTGTCTCTCTCCCCTGCAAGAGGAGTGGGGGCTCTGGGGGCTCTCCTTTGGGATCTGGTGAGTCTCCTCTTTCTTCTTGCATAAGGTGCATTGCAGAGGAAGATGCATGGGGGGGGGGTGCTCATCTCATGAAGGGGGGACTCCCAAGTCCTCCCTCTTCCTCTCTGCAAAGCCAGAGGAGAGGCGAGTGAGAGGCACCTTGACAGAATTTCTGTCTCGCAGAATTATGCCTGTCCTGGAAAAGGGGGGAAAAGAAAAGGGTTTCTAGAGAAGGAGAGAGAGAAAAAATCAAGGCGGTTGAGATGTGCTCCTGAGCAAAAGCCCCTCCTTCTCAAGTGGCCTTCTGCAAGGGGAGGGGGGGGCTTTGTCTCTCTCTTCTGCAGGCGCTGCCTAGGTGGCGCCTCCTGGGATGTGGGGAGTCAGGGGGGGGGTATGCAGGGGTGGGTCTTCTCAGCTCATGCAGCAGGGGACCCCCAAGTCAGGGAGCAGAGGATCCTCCCGTCATCTCTCTGCAAAGCCCGGGAGGCGTCACAGGAAGGCTGCAAATGTATTTTTTCATTTGGACCCACACACTGCTTGCCACTTTCCGGAGGGGGGGAAACTGGTCAGGGGGAAAAAGTGATGGATCATCCTCATCATCAGTGCCATGCCCATCTGGCTGGGCCTCCCCAGCCACTCTGGGCAGCCTACAGCATATGTAAAAACATCAAGCTTTAAAAATCTCCCCACGCTGCCTTCAGATGTCTTTTAAAAGTTGTGAAATTCTTCATCTCCTTGACCTCTGAAGGGAGGAGTGATGGATTGTTTAATTTCTATACCTCTTAATATAAAGCTCAGAGTCTGGCCTGTGGTGAAGTCCAGTCCTGCTTCCTAGCAAGACTCATCCACACTTGCCCAGGGAACATATTTCTCCTTCTGATTGTGTTCCAATCTAACAATGGAACAATGTATTTGCTTTGCAGGATTTGCCACCGTCTCTCATTAGGACAGACAGCTCTTGGCAGAAGACCAAGGGATTCCTTCTGATCTCGTGGAAGCTTCTTAAGAGCACAGATGGATGAGCAAGACTCAGCTGGCAATGAGAGCAGTGGGGGATTCTGGGCAAACTCTGTGCAGAGGATCCTGGGTGAGGAGGACACCCTTCACTCAGATGTGCAGAGCCAGAGGTTCGGGCAGTTCTGGTCCCAGGAGGCTGAAGGACCCCGTGAGGTTTGCCACCGGTTCCTCCACCTTGACTATCAATGGCTGAAGCCAGAAAGGCACACGAAAGCTGAGATGCTGGACCTGGTGATCTTGGAGCAGTTCCTGGCTGTCCTTCCCCCGGAGATGGAGAGCTGGGTGAGGGAATGCGGAGCGGAGACCAGTTCCCAGGCAGTGGCCCTGGCCGAAGGTTTCCTCCTGAGTCAGGCGGAGGAGAGGAAGCAGGTGAGAGAGACTTTCCTCCGGATACTCCCAAGGGGCTCCAAACAGGAGGGAGAACATCCCTAAATCTCATCCTTCTTTGAAAGTATCCAAGGCGCTATATTGGACATCCCTAAAGATTTTGCCCCTAATAGTTCTCATTCTATGTTTTGAATCCTTGATTCTCTTTTAGGGAAAGGATCTGTTGACCGAAACAGGTCCTGATTCCTCTGAGGCAGAGAGGACTTCCTTGGACACCAGAGAGAGGCCGCTGGGTAAGGAGGAAGGAATTTCTTCTCATTTGGGTCACATTCTCTGGACTTGGAAATTAATCCATGGGGTTGTTTCACCTTTTTGGGGAAGACAGTTGTGGCCAAGAGCCCAAAGGAGATGAGATGTATTTTTGCACAACAAAATATGAAATGGGTAAAAATGCAAAAATGCACTCGGCAGGGGAGACTTCTTCTAAGGCCCACCTGCAGTTAGAGAGGCACTGCTTCACCTCTGAGAGAAGCATCCTGCACTCCTGGCTCCCCACTTGCCCTTGTCTCTTGCAGGTGACAGAAGGATGCCGGTAAGACCTCCTCATCTGTCTTTTAATGGTAGTGGAGAGGAAGCAGTGGCTGTGGAACCAGATCAGGTAATGGGAAGCAGCCTTGTGAAGAAAGAGGCTGAGGGGTGGGGCAGCCAGGGGTCCTCTGGAGTCAGAATGAATCTCTCCTCTTGGTCTCTGTCAAAACTGCCTTTAACAAAGACTGCCAGTGCTATTCAATAAGGTTTCTGTGCTGAGAATAAGGAACAGACACCCCACCTTAACTAGCCCTCTGAATGTCGCTAGTATCTATGAGTAGTTGCTTTTTTATTCGTCTGTTTGTTGTGAAATGCTGAAATAGGCTTCTAAGGAATTAACAAACCATACAAAATTGTAGCCAGGATTCATCTAACCAGTCCCATCTGTAGCCCGGGGCTTTGCCCACTCTCCTCCTTGTGCCCCCAGTCCCTAGGGCATTGGGAGGGTTCCCTCCCTACACAGAACAATGCATACAATAAAAGACACAATAAAAAATTCAATTAAGACGCTAAAGGAGCATCTGTGCTTAAAATATGTGGCAAGACTATCCCATGAAAGCAACACAGCAATTAACAGGCAGGAAACAAAAGAGCAATGTGTAGTGGATAATATTCATGCTATCTAAGAGGAGGAACTGTTCCTTTTCCTTTTAGGGTCCAGTGTGCTTTGAAGATGTAGCTGTTCATTTCACAGAAGAGGAGTGGGCGTTGCTGGATCCTGACCAGAGAACTCTGCATAAGGAAGTCATGGAGGAGAACCGTGGGATCATAGACTCTCTTGGTAAGGCTCCCTGTTGGATCACAATATCTGTTTTGAAATTCCATACGTATATATATCTATGTGACGAACCTCCCAGCTTCTGATTAGCTCAGCAATGCCACCTACAGCATCTGGGATTCTAACCCACAGCTCACCTTGAATGGACTGTTTTGTCTGTGAACATTTTTCCTCTAGCTATTTCTTTTAAAACAAGGATTATGCTGATGTGAACTATTCACACATTTCTGAATGTATGCTTCAGGGTGTTGCAGGAAGTTGAAGAAGCCTCTGTCAGGTTTTTTGTTTTTGCTTCTGTCCGGTTTTGGCTGACCAAAGAGACGACTGACCTTGGAGATGGAGCAGATTTCATGACTGAGTCAAATAACATCCACCCCAGAAAAAAGCCAGGCTTTTCAAATCTTAGGTTCCCATAAAGATGTCTGTGATTGCAAATCCCCAAAGGCAGTGAATGCTGTATTAAGATTTCCCATGTAACTCCCTTCAGTTCTTCCTCTATCAGAAGTATTAATGAACATTGTTCAATAACGGGTACTCTTTTGGCCGGGGTGGTTCTTTGGGTCTCAGTGAATGGAGAGCAGACAGACGATTGGGTGTCAGAAGCAAGCTTTATTTAACTGATGGATGATCCAATGAAGCAAGCAAAATAACATCCCTATCCCACACTCACTACAAAACAATAACTGCTGTACAATCTAAAGCGAATAGCATACAAAATAACATAGCACACGTGTATAAAATGGGCTAAAATACCAGAAAGAGCAACACCAAACAGTTAAAATACCAGAAAGAGGTTGTTGTTGTTATTTTTATACTCTGCCTGTCAGGAGCCAAGCTGCTGTCTTGATAACACAGCACGCAAGTCATAATTAGCTTGAAGATTTATTGCAGTACAAACACTGTGGAGGTTTGTGTATGCTCTTTGCAATAAGCACCCTCTGCTCACTCAGAGAGATATTTGCAGTTCTTTATTTTACATATGTACAAGCAGCACAGTACAACTTATGCATCCGAATCGTCTGGTTCAGATTCTCCTCCAACAGAAGGGGCAGGGAACTCACACTGAAACTCACCTACAGGTGGTACCTAACACCAAGGAAACTAGCGCTAATACACCCAGGAACCTCACCAAAATGCTGGAGAGGGTGCACCTCCACAGGCACATACCTCCACATGTGGTGGGAGTGTCCCAAAATCCAACTATTCTGGACAACAGCCATACAAGAAATATGTAAAATAACTAAGCAAGTAATAGACATCACCCCAGAATTGGCCCTACTAAACATTTTCCAAGACAACAATGCCCATTTACACCACAAAGAACTCATAACCCACCTACTCTCAGCAGACAGAAGCATCATAGCCAGACACTGGAGAGACCTGTCAGGAGTAAGAATGGACCAATGGTACCAAATAGTATGGGAAACAGCCCTACTAGAAAAATTAACTAATAAACTGAAACTGACACGGGGACAAACAGAAGAAGACGCCTTCACCCTGGTATGGCTCCCCTTTATCACATACACAGCCCAACAGGACAATGACAATAATCCACCAACAGCATACAAATCAATATGGCTAACCTGATCCAAAACACCCACCCACCTCACTCACACACGAAAACAAAGATCACCACAGCCAATCACAAGCAAACAATCACACCCTAGGCCAACCCCAACCTCTCTCACCACCAAAGGAACACAAGTGAACAACACAAACAACGCTGACCCCAAACTCTACGTACATTAAACACAATAGAAACACCGCCACCCAACCCCACCCCCTTCCATTTTCCCTCTCTCCACCCCCCCTTTTTCTTTTCTTCTCCCCCTAATGCCTCAACAAATGAAATGGATTTGTAAAAATGTTACATGGAAAAACAACAACGAGGCATTACACTTAACTTCTGTAAAACAAGAAAACCCTTAATAAAAATTAAAAAAAAAAACAAACAGAAGGGGCAGGGAAGTTTCATGTGACGTCTCTGATGCTTGCGCTTTAAGCCTCTCCTTTCCTGTGCCGAAGGCACAGGCATAGGCTCTCCGCCTGCCCCTGAGCTCTCTGTGCAGTGCTGGGGCTCTGCTTCAGCATAGCAGAGCCTTGACACCTCCTGGCTCCCTCCTGCTAAGTAAAGTCTCTCAATAGTTTTTCAAAAGTTTCAACGGAAGACGTCTCAAAAGGACAGTGTCTCCGGAATGATACTACTTTTTTGTAATAGTCTTCATCAGCCTATATTTTTCAACAGAATATGTAAGTACAATTCATGCTAAGGATCAGCAGAGCATTATTGAGAGACTTTACTTTTGAAACTTTTGAGACGTCTTCTGTTGATACTTTTGAAAGACTATTGTGAGACTGTCCTTAGACATCTGTTTTGAACACATGGCTTGACAGTCCTCGCTACCACTCTGTTATATTGTATATATGAACTTTGATTGGCTTACTCCTATAATTTGAATGATATCATTATTCTATTGTATATTTCCTACTATTAGCCTATGTGTTGTGTTTGTATTGTGTTGATTCTTCAGTCAGAGCCAAATCTAATGCTGCAGCAGATATATCTATTAGAAGCTACATGAAAAGCAGTAGCACTACGTAGTCCCCATTTCTTCCTGAAATTAAAGGGACATAATCCATTTCTCTATTTCCTGCAGATGGTGTTAAATTGGAAATGAAGAACAAGGGAAACCTTGACAAAATCTGCACAGTGGAGAAGCCATATCAATATTTGGAATGTGGAGAGAACTTAAATCAGACCTCCCATTCCACTTCCCATCAAAGAAATCTCTTTGGGATGAAACCCTATCAGTGCCTGGAATGCGGGAAGAGCTTCAGTCACAGGTCCCTTCTCACTTACCATCAAAGAATTCATACAGGGGAGAAACCATATTGGTGCTTGGAATGTGGAAAGCGCTTCAGCCAGAGCTCCAGTCTCAGTTCTCATCAAAAAATTCATACAGGGGAGAAACCATATCAGTGCTTGGAATGTGGAAAGCGCTTCAGCCAGAGCTCCAGTCTCAGTTCTCATCAAAAAATTCATACAGGGGAGAAACCACATCAGTGCTTGGAATGTGGAAAGCGCTTCAGTCAGAATTCCACACTCATCTCACATCAAAGAATTCATACAGGGGAGAAACCATATCAGTGCTTAGAATGTGGAAAGAGCTTCCGCAGGAAGGCCCATCTCTCATCCCACCAGGCAATTCATACGGACGAGAAACCATATCCGTGCGTGGAATGTGGGAAGAACTTCAGTCAAAGAGACAAGCTCATGGCTCATCAAAGAATTCATACAGGGCATAGACCATATCGGTGCTTGGAATGTGGGGAGAGCTTCTTTAAGAGTTCTACTCTCATTTCCCATCAAAGTGTTCACACAGGTGAGAAACCTTTTCAGTGCTTGGAATGCGGAAAGCGTTTCACTCAGAAGGGAGGTCTCACCTCCCATCAAATAACTCATACAGCGGAGAAGAAACATTTGTGCTTGGAATGTGGGAAGAGATTCAGTCAGCGGGGCAAGCTCATAGCCCATCAAAGAACTCATACGGGGGAGAAACCATATCAGTGCTTGGAATGTGGAAAGAGCTTTGCCTGGAAGGACATATTCACTTCCCATCAAAGAACTCATACAGGGGAGAAACCGTATCAGTGCATGGAATGTGGGAAGAGATTCAGTAATAGGGCCTACCTCACTTCTCACCACAGAATTCATACAGGGGAGAAACCACATCAGTGCTTAGACTGTGGGAAGAGCTTCACCTGGAAGGAAAGTCTCACTTCCCATAGAATAATTCATGGAGAAGAGAAACCGTATCAATGTGTGGAATGTGGAGAGAGCTTCACTCGTAAGAAAAGTCTCTCCTGCCATCAAAGAATTCATACAGGGGAGAAACCGTATCAGTGCTTGCAATGCGGGAAGAGATTCAGTGACAGTTCCCATCTCTCTTCCCATCACAGAACTCATACAGGGGAGAAACCACATCAGTGTGCGGAATGTGGAAAGAGATTTAGTGAGAGGGGCAAGCTCACTATCCATCAAAGACTTCATACGGGGGAGAAACCCTATCAGTGCTTGGAATGTGGAAAGCGCTTCAATCAGAGGGCCCATGTCGCTTCCCACCAAAGAATTCATACAGGGGAGAAACCATATAAGTGCTTGGAATGTGGAAAGAGCTTCAGTCAGAGTTCTGCTCTCACTTCCCACCAAAGAATTCATACAGGGGAGAAACCATATAAATGCTTGCAATGTGGAAAGAGCTTCAGTCAGAGTTCTGCTCTCACCACCCATCAAAGAGTACATTTAGGGAAGAAACTATAGCTATGCTTGGAGAGTGGAAATAACTTAGGAGGGCCAAGCGAACTTCCAATCAGATGAATGACAGCACATTGGCTATCAAACAGACGGAATCTTATTCCCTGCGGGAATAGATTTGGAAGATGTCTTCTCTTTCCTCACTATTCCATGGACAAGAAAATCAACCCACAAGGCAAGAAACGGCTAGAGTGGGTTTACTCACATGATCTTTATATCCTGCATGGGAGTCCTGTCAATGTTTTATATGGACAGATCAGACTGTTACATAAAAGGAGGGGAAGTGTGATTGACTACATCATAGTGTCACCATCTCTTTTCCACTCAGTGAATTCTTTTGAGGTGCTCGAGAGGGCAGAAAGCAACCATTTCCCATTATTAGTTAAAATCTACCCCCTGTTAGAATCTCTCCCCCCCCCCCCGAGCCAACAGATACTTCCAGAGAGCTTGTGGGTGCAAAAAAGCTGAAATGGTCATTGAGACTAAGTGACAACATCCTAAAGACCCTGGTCTCTGAATATCGGGTGTGTCTATGCAAATTCCTTGAAAGAAACTCGTCCAACCCGGTGGAGATTTACCAACACATAATAGCAGAAATCCTTCTTGATCAACACCAAAGAACCTAAAAATTATCTTGTAGAACAGTGATACTGGTTTGACACAAGAGTGCAGAAATGCAAGGAAAAGGCTGGCTGGATCTATTAGAGTACCGGGGTTCTTTCAAAATACTCTTAACTTTTGGGACATTCAATAAAGACAGGATAGCATATAAGAACTAAACAACTCCAGGCACATCTGGACGTAGCAGACCATCTGGATCCCTTCCAGTCGTCATTAAGGCCCCATCATGGAACTGAAACCGTTCTGGTTGCACTGCTCAATGATCTCCGGCAGGCTAGGGACAAAGGTGAAAACTCTTTTCTGGTTCTGCTGGATCTCTCAGTGGCTTTTGTAACCATTGACCATGGTATCATTCTGGACCGTCTAGCGGGGTTGGGAGCTGGGGGCACTGTTATGTAGTGGTTCTGTTCCTCCTGGGTCATGTCTAGAAAGGGATGAGTGTTTGGACCCCTGAAGGCAGCCCTGTACCAAACGGTTTCTAATGGTCAGTGTTTTATTGTGCTTTTAATATTTACCCATCTTATATATTTGCTGCTGATTATTCCTGCCTGTATGCAGAACCTGACATTTGTCCTTGCTGAAATTCCTTGATGGCATTAATATGCCATCTTTCTCTCCAGGAAGCTCCCGGTGGAGTCACATGGATCTTGCCCTTCTGATTTAATCCTGACAATAACCCTGTGAGGTAGGTTAGGCTGTGAAGCTACGCCTGGACCCCAAGGTCACCCAGTGGGCTTCATGACTAAGTGATTAACTTGGCTGGGAAACAGGGAAATGTAAATATCACTTGGTGGGTGTTTGGTGGAGGGCAAGGGGAACCATGGGGCAGGGTCCAGGATGCTCAGATTACTGCCACCAGACCTCCCCTTTCATGATGTAACCATGATGTATTAGTGATGTAGTTTTTTGGGTGTAACATGGGGATTAGCAGCTAATAAAAGTTTGGGTTCTCTTCCATCTTGTTCCACCTGGTGACAGGTGGGAGTCCTGTGGCAACAGTCTTCAATAAAGACCAAGCCTACTGGCTGCTGTTTTGCTCTGGTATTCCTGGCTGGTGTCCTTGTTTTTTGTCCAAGGGAGCCCTTGGATTTCTCCATTAACATGGTGTATACTGTATGTTTTGCTCCATAAGGCACACTTTTTTCTTCCTAAAAAGTAAGGGGAAATGTCTGTGCGTCTTATGGAGTGAATGCGTGGTCCCTGGAGCCGAATTGCCCAGGGGCAAAAAGCAGATTTTTTATTTTTTTTTTGAAAGAGGGAAGTGGGTGTTGAAACAAAGCAGCTGATCGTTTGCGATCAGGGAGAGTGATAAAAGACGCTAGAGATAAAGGAGGCTGCCTGGGAGGGGGGAAACAGGAAGACTAAAGCTATAAGGAGAGAAATTAGAAGAAAAGGAGGAGCAAAAAACTGCTCCAGCTAAGGAAAAGACACTAAGGCAAACAAGAGGGAAGGGAATGTTGAAAGGAAACAGCTGATTGGTGGGATTGGGAGAGATAAAGGAGGCTGCCTGGGAGGGGGGAGGTAAAAGCCCATGGATCCTCAGGATTTGTGCATTGGGTCACCACAACAGCCACAACCCCCGGAAAACCTGTTAAAACCTATAGTTTGTTCATCAGCCTCAGCCTTTCTAGCTGGAGTCCGTGGGCCCATCAGTCAATCACTCCGGGGGGGGGACCTTGCAAGGCATGGAGCTGGTCTTCCTGGACTCCCAGCTGTGGTCAGAGATTGCTGCTAGACTACTGGTCCTTGCCCAGTGAAGAAATGAACCTTGGAATGAAAAGGCAGCTCAGCACATTGGCCAAGAAAGTCCCCAAATAAACGGGGGTGGGGTGGGGCAGGGGGGTTGACGCATGAGGCTCCTGCTGGGCTTCTGCTTTGGAGAGGGAAAGAAGGGTTACATGGTGTGCTTGGCTTACCAAGGGTTAAAAGGAACTGAGCTGGATTCCTAGAGAGGACAGGAAATAAAGGTGGGGGAGGGGCAGGTCCTCCAGAGCAAAAGGCCCTCCCTCCCCAGTCCCTTTACTGAGCTACATAACTGGGAAACAGCGGCAAAGGCAACTGCTTATATACATTCCTGAAAGCCTGGGCCACTCCCAGTCCCAACGTGATTGGCTGTCTAAACTTCCAAGCTGCGAATCATGACTTTGAGTTCAAGGGCCAATGGCAGAGGCCCAAATCCTGAAATGTTCTGTGATTGGACATCATGTATCGAATCAGAACACAGGAGCTGAGAATCCTTAGTCCAGACTCAGTCTCAGGCAAACACAGACCAGTGAATGCATAACAGGCTCCAGCCTCCAGATACACATGGCGCCCCCAAAAAGCATTTTTTTGGGGGTGCGGGGAGCCTGTTGGCATTTGTAGCGGTTAGAACATATTCAAAGCTGGATCAAAGCCAGGAGTTTCTGCCAAGGAATCCCAGGAATCAGAGGGGAAAAGAGTAGTCTAATGATCTGTCCTGGCCAGGGAGTTCTGGGAATTGTAGCTCAAGTGGAAGGCGCTGGTGGGGGAGGGTCTCCCAACAACTCTAACCACTTTGGGGAGGGGTTGCCTCTTTCGCCTCCACCCTAGGTTTGTTTCCTTTCCTATAATCCTTACATTGTAGATTTGGAAGGGCCCTCGAGGATCATCTAGTCCAGCCCACTGCAATGCAAGAGTCTCATCTACAGCATCCCTGCCCGACCTCCTCTTAGAACCTTCCAAGGAAGGAGAGTCCCTTCCTCTTTCCAGCAGGGCTTCTCCTGCCTCGGATTCCTTGGATGGGGAGACCTCCAGGCCTTCTCAGCAGGGCTTTCTGTTCAGTCCTAAAGATCCCCTGAACACCGGAGCGGCCGCATGTCTGAATGGGCAATCACATGTCGATCGGGAGTCTGATGGGTGGGTGGTGGGGAGAGCTTTACTTCCAACGGAAGGACAATAGAGGACTTGCTTGCATCTTGACCTCAGCATCTGAGGAGCCCTGCAGGATCAGGCCAGTGGGGTCCCCGTATTGAGTCCAGCCTCCTGTTCTTCTGGAAAGCCCACCAGCAGGACTGGGGGGGGGGAGCCCCTCTCTCCACCTGCGCTTCCTCCTTCCCAAAAACTGGGATTCAGAAGCAAGGCTGCCTTCGCCTGGAGACAAAACATGAGCCAGCCCTGGACCTCTCTTCCTCCATGCATTGCCCTAATCCTCTTTGCTCTCCATCTTCCAACAATCTGTGTCTCTTTATAGCATAGGTCAGGTTTTCACTTCTATTCTTTGTTCATATTTTATGTCCAAATGCTTTCATCTGCTTAATAAATGGGAATTTATGGGCTTTATGTTTTTGTGGTGCTCATTATTCCTGTTATTAGGATAGTGCCATTAGAATGCTGTTATAATAGAATCCAGTTCTCCAGAGCAAAGGTACCTCCTTCCAAGGGTTACAATGAAGTGAGTGTTATATTCCTAGAGAGGACCGGAAATAAATGCAGGGGGGGGGGCAGGTCCTCCCACGCAAAAGCTTCTCTGTCTTTTCCTGCAAGGGGGTGGTTTTTGTCTCCTCTGCAAGGAGGTTGTTGCCTCTGCTCTGCCTCTTCTGGGATCTGGTGAGTCTCTTCTCTCTTCTTGCATGGGGTGCATTGGGGCCGGAGCTGAAGGGGAGGGTGCATGGGGGGCTGGGGGGCTGTTGGGCTCATGCAGGGGGAGATCCCCAGGTCAGGGAGCAGAGGGTCCTTCTCTTGCTAAGAGGTAAAGGGACCCCTGACCCTTAGGTCAAAGGCAACTATGGGGTGCAGCGCTCATCTCGCTTTTCAGGCCAAGGGAGCAGGCGTTTGTCCACAGAGTTTCTGGGTCATGTGGCCAGCAGGACCAAATAATAATAATCAGTGCTTTTTTCTGGGGGGACGCAGGGGGACAAATACCCCTAGACATTTTCTGAATCTAAGTTTGGCCTCATTGAGGGGCAGTATTTCAATATGAGTAGGAAAATGAGAGTACCCCTAAACAGTTTTAAAGGAAAAAAGGCATTGATAATAATACTAATTTATTACTTAGACCCCGCCCATCTGGCTGGGCCTCCCCAGACACTCTGGGCGATTCCCAACAGAATATTAAAAACACAATAAAACATCAAACATTAAAAACTTCCCTAAACAGTCTTCTGAAAAGTCAGATAGTTCTGTATCTCACTGACATCTGGTGGGAGGGCGTTCCACAGGGCAGGCGCCACCACCGAAAAGGCCCTCTACCTGGTTCTCTGTAACCTCACTTCTCACAGGGAGGGAACCGCCAGAAGGCCCTCGGAGGAGGACCACAGTGTCCTGACTGGACGATGGGGGTGGAGACGCTTCTTCTGGCGCAATGGGACACCAAGAGGGAAACCATAGTGCCCAGAAACGCTGTTTACCTTCCCGCTGCAGCAGTACCTATTTATCTACTTGCACTGCGTGCTTTCGAACTGCTAGGTTGGCAGGAGCAGGGACCGAGCAACGGGAGCGCACTCCATTATGGATATTTGAACTGCCAAGCTTATGATCAGCAAGCTCAAGAGGCTCAGTAAAGCCAGAGCGGGAGGCAAGTTCTCAGGAGGTCTGCAACTGTATTATTTACCTGGACCCATACACTTATTGCCACTTTAGGGAGGGGTCTCTGGATAGGGGGAAAAGTGATGAGTTTATGGATTATTTGATTTCTATACCTCTTCATATATTAGAAAAATCTCTAAGCAGTGCACAGGAAACGAAAGCAAGCACAGACTACGTAAACAAAAATATTGCAAAAATACACAGTTGCATATAAAAATGTCACATTGATACAAAGTTACTCATATAGATAAATAATGTAAATCAGTGAAATTAATAAACCCCATTTATTAACCAGATGGAAACATTGGGACATAAAATATACACACACCAAAAAAATGAAAACCTGACCTGTGCAAAAAAATGAATAAACACTCTTAGAATACGGAGGGCAGAGACACATCCTCACTTAATAGAGAACTTTTTTCTTCTGACAGTGTGCAAATTTTATAACAGAACAATGTATTTGCTTTGTAGAATTTGCCAGCACCTCTCATTCAGAAATTGACAGGTGAAAAAGGGGATCCCTAACATTCTCTTGGAGGCTTCCTGAGAGCACAGATGGATGAGCAAGACTCAGCTGGCCCTGAAGCAGGAAGAGACCATGCTATGGAAACTGGGAGAAGTGGGGGATTCTGGGAAAGCTCTGGGCAGAAGATCCTGGGAGAGGAGGACCCCCTTCGCTCAGAGGCGCAGAGCCAGCAGTTGAGGCAGTTCTGCTCCAAGGAGGCCAAAGGACCCCGAGAAGTTTGCAGCCAACTCTACCACCTTTGCCGTCAATGGCTGAAGCCAGAAAGGCACACGAAAGCTGAGATGCTGGACCTGGTGATCTTGGAGCAGTTCCTGGCTGTCCTTCCAGCAGAGATGGAGAGCTGGGTGAGGGAATGCGGAGCAGAGACCAGTTCCCAGGCAGTGGCCCTGGCCGAAGGTTTCCTCCTGAGTCAGGCGGAGGAGAGGAAGCAGGTGAGAGAGACTTTCCTCCGGATGCTCCCAAGGGGCTCAATAGATAAGGGAGAGTATCCCAAATGCTCTACTAATGGCCCATCCTTTTTTTTGGAAAGCATCCAAGGAGGGATATCAGAAACCTCTAAAGTTTTTGCCTCTTTCATTCTTATTCTGACCCTCTTCCCTGTTTGGAATCCTATTTCAGGGAAAGGTTCTGTTTGCAGAAACGGGTCCTGATTCCTCTGAGGCAGAGAGGACTTCGTTGGACAGCAGAGAGAGGCCGCTGGGTAAGGAGGAAGGAAGTTTTTCTTCTTTTGATTCCATACGGTTGAGTTTGAAACTAATCTTTTGGGAGAAGCCACTTGGGGTCATGAGGCCAAAGGAGATGGGATATATTTTAGCATAACTAAATTATGAAATGGGGGGAAACTCCCAAATGCACCTCTGAGAGAAGCATTCTGCACTCCTGTCTCCCCACTTCCCTTTGTCTCTCGCAGGTGAAAGAAGGATGCCGGCAAGACCTCCTCCTCCATCTCTTCGTCCTGGCGGAGGGGAAGCAGCGGCTGAGGAACCGGATCAGGTGCGGGGAAGGAGCCTTGGGGGGAAAGAGGCTGGGGGGTGGGGCATTGGAATGCACAATTTTAAAAATTCCATTTAGACATTAAAATAAGCATCCATAGTCAAAATGTGTAGTGAAACAAAGCCATTAAAACAGCACAACAACAAACAGGCAGAAAACAACAGAACAATGTGTAGTCGATAATATTTATGCTGTCTAAGGGGACGACCTTTTTCTTCTTTCAGGGACCGGTGTGTTTTGAAGATGTCGCTGTTTGTTTCATGGCTGAGGAGTGGGCGTTGCTGGATCCTGCCCAGAGAGCTCTGCATAAGGAAGTCATGGAGGAGAATCATGGGATCTTGGCTTCTCTAGGTAAGGTTCCCTCTTGAATCATAATATTTGTTTGGAAATTCCATAAATATACCGTATTTTTTGCTCTATAAGACACACTTTTCCCCTCCTAAAAAGTTAGGGGAAATGTGTGTGCGTCTTATGGAGCAAATGCAGGCTGCACAGCTATCACAGAAGCCAGAACAGCAAGAGGGATCGCTGCTTTCACTGCGCAGCGATGCCTCTTGCTGTTCTGGCTTCTGAGATTCAGAATTCCCCCCCCCCCTTGTTTTCCTCCTCCAAAAACTAGGTGCGTCTTGTGGTCTGGTGCGTCTTATAGAGCGAAAAATACGGTATCTATGTGTGAAGCCTCCCAGATTTTGATTGAGGTCAACAGCACCACCTAGAGCCCCTGTGATTATAACACCCTCACAGCTCACCTTGAATGGGGGGCTATGGATTCTTTTGTCTGTGGTTATTATTTCGCCATTGATGCCTTTTTAAACCATGATCTGGCTGTTTGAACTACCATGGACTTTTAAAATATAGACTTCAGAGTGCTTAGGGAATCATAGAATCATCTAGTCCCACCCCCTGCAATGCAGGAATCTCGTCTAAAGCATTCATGACAGATGGTCTTCCAACCTCTTCTTAAAAGTCCACAACATTCCAATGGAGACAGGTCCACTTCTCAACAGCTCTTACACTCAGAAAGCTATTTCTGATAATTAGTCAGGCTCTACTTTCTTGTAACTTCAAGCCATTGGTTTGGATCCTACCCTCCAGAGCAGGAGAAAAGAAGCTTGTTCCTTCTTCCATGTGGCAGCCCTTGAGATATCTGAAGATGGCTCTCATATCTCCTCCCAGTCTCCTGTTTTGCAGGCTAAAAATACCCAGCTCCTTCAACCGTTCCCCATAAGGCTTGGTTTCCAGACCCTTGATCATCTTGGCTGCCCTCCTCTGCACACCTTCCAGCTGGTCAGCATCCTTCTAAAATTGTGCTGCCCAGAACTGGAAACACTATTACAGATGTGGTCTGACCAAGCCAGAATAGAGTGGGACTATTACTACCCTTGATCTGGACACTAGACTTCTGTTGATGCTGCCTAGAAGATCATTCGCCTTTTTTGCTGCTGCATCACACTATTGTCTTATATTAAGCCTGTGGTCAACTAAGACCTCTAGATACTTTCCACATGTACTACCATAAGGCCAGGTGTCCCCCATCCTATATTTGTGCATCTTGTTCTTCCTGCCTAAGTGAAGAACCTGACATTTGTCTCTGTTGAAATTCATTTTGTTAGCTGGGGCCTAGTTCTTCAATCTGTTAAGGTCATTTTGATTTCTGGTTCTTTCTTCTGTGACATTAACTACCCTTCCCAGTTTGGTGTCATCTGCAAATTTGATTTGCATCCCCTAAATTCCTCTATCCATGTCATTTATAAAGCCATTGTACAACAACAGATTCTGACAATTTTTTTGTTTTTGCTTTTGCTCTGGTCTGTTTTTGTTGACCAAAGAGATGACAGACTAGAGATGGCCCAGATTCCATGATTGAGTCAAACAAAATCTGTCCCAGAAAAGAGCCAGTCTTGTCAAATCTTAAGTTTCCATAAATATGTCCCTGAATGCCAGTCAACAAAGGCAGTTAACCCTGAAATACGTCCTCCCATCTAACTCCCTTCAGTTCCTCCTCTCTCCAAAGCGTTAATGAGCTTAGTTCAATCACAGGGGGCTCCATTTTTTTCTGAGGCTTTAATCCATTTCTTTCTTTATTGCAGGTCGAGATGGATTGGAAATTAAGAACAAGGGAGACCACGACAAAATCCACACGGAGAAGCCATATCAATATTCGGAGTCTGGAAAGAACTTTAGCCAGAGCTCCCATTCAGTTTCCCATGAAAGAAATCCCATTGGGAACGAAGCCTGTCAGTGCTTGGAGTCGGTTAAGGGCTCTCATATAAGCACAAGTGTCTGTCGACATCAGAGAATTCACAGTGGGGAGAAACCATATCAGTGCTTGGAATGTGGGAAGGGCTTCGTCTGGAAGATAAGTTTGACTTCCCATCAAAGAATTCATAGAGGGGAGAAACCATATCCGTGCTTGGAATGTGGGAAGAGGTTCAACCAGAGAGCCCATCTCACTTCCCATCAAAAAATTCATACGGGGGAGAAACCATATGAGTGCCTAGAATGTGGGAAGAGGTTCAGCCAGAGGACCCACCTCAGTTCCCATCGAAGAATCCATACAGGAGAGAAACCCTACCAGTGCTTCGAATGTGGGAAGGGCTTCAGTCAAAGGGCCCACCTCACTATCCATGAAAGGATTCATACAGGGGAGAAACCCTATCAGTGTCCGGAATGTGGGAAGAGCTTCCGTAAGAGTTCCGTTCTCACTAACCATCAAAGACTCCATACGGGGGAGAAACCATATCATTGTTTGGAATGTGGGAAGAGGTTCAATGAGAAAACGAATCTAATTTCCCATAAAAGAATCCATACAGGGGAGAAACCGTATCAGTGCGTGGAATGTGGGAAGAGCTTCCGTAAGAGTACTTTTCTCACTTCCCATCAAAGAATCCATACGGGGGAGAAACCATATCAGTGTCTGGAATGCGGGAAGAAGTTCAGTCAGAAGGCCCACCTCACTTCACATCGGAGAACCCATGCAGGTGAGAAACCATATCAGTGCTTGGAATATGGAAAGAACTTCAGTCATAGCATCTCTCTCACTTCCCACAAAGAATTCACAAGGGAGAAACTCTAACTGTCCTTGGAATGTGGAAATACCTTTGAAGGATCAAGCTCACTCCCCATCAAAGAAGTCACAGTGGGGAGAATCATAGGATCATGGAGTCATAGAGTTGGAAGGGGCACTGAGGAGCATCTAGCTGAACCCTGTGCAAAGCAGGAATCTCAGCTAAAGCATCCATGGCAGAGGACCATCCAACCTCTGCTTAAAAACTTTCCACTTTCCACCACCTTCTGATGGCGTCTGTTCCTCAGTCAGATAGATCTTACCTTCAGAAGTTCTGCCTGATGTTTAGTCAGAATCTCCTTTCTTGTAACTTGGAGCCATTGGTTGGAGTTCTATCCTGTGGAGAAGGAGAAATGACATCTTCCATGTGACATCCCTTTAGATATTTGAAGATGCCTATCATATCTCCATGCACTCTTCTCTGTGATCATCACCCCCAGCTCCCTCAAGCATTCCTCATAAGTCTCAGTATTCAAGACCTCCCTTTTTGTGATGTTATTTTATTTTCCTTATAGAAAGTTACATTTGTTAATCAACAATTATATTCCAATTCAATAAAACTAGCAACTTCCCGCTTAAAGATAATAATAATAATAATAATAATAATAATAATAATAATAATAATTTATTATTTATACCCCACCCATCTCGCTGGGTTTCCCCAGCCACTCTGGGTGGCTTCCAACAAAATATTAAAATACAGTAGTCGGTCAAACATTAAAAGCTTCCCTAAACAGGGCTGCCTTCAGATAACTTCTAAAAGTCTGGTGGTTGTTTTTCTCTTAGACATCTGGTGGGAGGGCGTTCCACAGGGCGGGCGCCACTACCGAGAAGGCCCTCTGCCTGGTTCCCTGTAACTTGGCTTCTCGCAGCCAGGGAACCGCCAAAAGGCCCTTGGAGCTGGACCTCCATATCTGGGTTGAACGATGGGGGTGGAGACGCTCCTTCAGGTATACTGGACCGAGGCCATTTAGGGCTTTAAAGGTCAGCACCAACACTTTGAATTGTGCTTGAAAACGTACTGGGAGCCAGTGTAGGTCTTTCAGGACCGGTGTTATGTGGTCTTGGCGGCCGCTCCCAGTCTGGGTTAGTTGTAGTTTTCGGGTCACCTTCTAAGATAGCCCTGCTTAAGGGAAGTGTTCATGCTGCTTCCCTTGTGATTTAAGATTCAGGTTTCTTACTTCCGTGGGACAGCCCTTGAGATCTCTCAGGTATCATATCTCCTCTTAGGCTTCTGTTTTCCAGGCTAAACATACCCAGAACACATCCAAGGCAGAACTGAGTGGTGCTATGACTTCCATTGCTCTGCACACCAGACTTCTGTTGATTCAGCCTAGAACAGCATTAGCTTTCCCCCCCTGCAGCATCACATTGTTGATTCCTATTCAGCTTTTGTTCCATTCAGACCCCTAGATCCTTTTCACATGTCCTTATGGCAAGCCAGGCGTCCCCCATCCTATATTTGTGCAGCTGATTCTTCCTGCCTAAGCGCAGAACCTGACATTTGCCCTTATTGAAATTCATTTATTGCCTTCATATATCACCTTCAAGCAGCTCCAGGTGGTGCCACATAGTTCTCCCCCCTCCTTTTGTAATCCTGACAATAACCCTGTGAGGTAGGTTAGGCTAGGAAGCAGTATCTGGCCCCCCAGTGTGGAAATTTGAACCCAGGTCTCCCAGGTCATCGTCCAGCCCTCCTTCCAGTATACTACACTGACTCTCTAATGAGTCTCTTAGAAATTGTGCATGCATGGATGTCTGCTTAAAGTTCAGTTGTGGTGTTCTGGTGTTTGTATGCATGTGTAACAAAGTAATTAATATAATAAGATTTAAGGTAATGATAGCTAGTGAGGGGTAGAGTGTGAGTTTGGGATGTTGGGGGGTGAGATGTGATTGGCTGAGAGTTTGAAAAGGATTTTGAATAAAACATACAATCAGGCCTGTGGCTTATTCAACTTTGGATATCGTCTTAAATGTGTTTGTGGGAGGGCGGTGATTGGTTTGTCTCGTTGTATGCTCTGGATGAAGGCAGTATACAAATTGAATGAATTAAATACAAAAAGTAGTCATAAGCAATAAATAAAACATTTAAAAATGCAAAACCAAACCGAACAATTTCCACATAAATCGCAAGAGCTAAAAAAAGCAAAATAGCCACACAGGTACAACTCCCTATGAAACATTTGAAACCATGTGCTTATGTATACAAAGTTATCTTAAAAACCTAATTATTAAATAAAGCAGCTGTGTTCCAACACACACTTCATTCTTCACTCCTTTAGGGTGAAGGGTTCAGGGAAGAGTTCTCTGGGGTGTCACTGGGAACAAAGGGGGTGTTTGGTGGAAGACCCAGTCAAGACCTAGCCCCCAGCTGTGCCCCTTGACTGCAGTGGGGAGGGGGCGCAGGAGGGGGTGGGCGCTGCCAGAGCCCCTCTGAGCGAAGGCGGGGGCAGCACAACACAGGGAGACAAACTAGACCTCTGCATGAGTAGAGCTCATCTAGAGCTCTTCATAAAAGCAAACCTAGCTATACAGCAATGTACCAACCAAGCGCATACATAGATATGTGGACCACGTGTCTGGAGCAGCACAGGAGGACCGCCCTGAAACCATTTTGGCTCCCAAACTGACCAAATGTTTTCTGGGCAAGGAGGGAGGGGGCAAGGGAACCTTCCCATTGTCTCAGGAATTGGGAAATCACCATCTCAAAGGAATGGCCAGACTACTAGGAAAGGCAATCAGATAAGGCATCATCAGATAACCTGGCAGACAGGAAAAACAACAACATTCAAATATCTGTTGCAGACTGCCTTTTCTATGATGTAGGCATGATGTTTGTGGGGGGTGATCTTGGGTTACACCCCTTCTGTGATGTATGTATGATGTATGGAGGGGCGGTCTTGAGCTCCAGGGCAGGGAATTTAAAATGTCTGTATAAGGGCAGGCAGGCCTTGGTTGGGGGTCCTCCTCAGGGGCGAGCACCCTGTTGCAGCAGATCAATAAAGATCAGGCTTACCAACTGCTTTGCTTCTCCATATTCTCTGGTTGGTCTCTGTTATTTTCTCCGACTGGTAGAGAACCTGCACGGACTCTATAAAGGCTCTTGTGTCCCCCATAAGGGCAGATTTTTGTTTATTACAGTGCAGTGTTCCCTCGGCCTCCTCTCCTCTCCCTCCTCCTTGGGAGTCCTCTGGACAGCCGTTGCTGCTGCCCTGGTCTCTGAGCTGCCCCAAAGAGAGGTGTCTTCTCAGGCTGCCCCACAGGGGCCTGGGACTTGTCTGTCCATTCCTACCAGCAAGGGCTGGCAGATGGGCTGGCTGGGCTCCCTCGCCCGCTTGCTTGCTTCCTCCGAACCCGCTTCAGCTCCTGCTAACCAGCACCCCCTGGCCTGCCCCAGAGGCACCATTTGCCAGGGGAGCTGGTGACCAAGGCTGCTGCAACAAACAGCCATGCCAGGCTTTGGCAGGCAGAGATAATAATAATAATAATAATAATAATAATAATAATAATAATAATAATAATTTATACCCCGCCCACCCCAGCGAAGGCCGGGCTCAGGGCGGCTAACAAGCAAGAATAAAAACAAGTTGAATGATTACAACTTAAAAAACAAGATTAAAATACAACATTAAAATATTGAAACATTAAAATTTTAAAATGTAGCCTCATCGCAGGAGGAGAAAGGAAAAGAAAAAAGAAAGAGAGGAGGGAATCAAATTGGCTCCAAGCCAAAGGCCAGGCGGAACAACTCTGTCTTACAGGCCCTGCGGAAAGAAATCAGATCCCGCAGGGCCCTGGTCTCATGAGGCAGAGCGTTCCACCAGGCCGGAGCCAGAGTTGAGAAGGCCCTGGCTCTGGTTGAGGCTAATCTAACTTCCTTAGGGCCTGGGACCACTAGGGTGTTGCTATTTGTGGACCTTAAGGTCCTCCATGGGGCATACCGGGAGAGGCGGTCCCGTAGGTATGAGGGTCCTAGGCCGTGAGGGCATCAGAGGAGGGAGGGAACAAAAGAAGGCCAGAGGCCAGAGTTGCCTGCAGCACCCCTGAGCATCACTCCAGGCACCCCAGGGTGCCACGGCACGCTGATTGAAAACCACTGCGTTAAGTAATATGTTTGAAGGTTGAAGGTGTGAGTCTGGAGACAATGGATAAGACAAACACCCTTCGATGTCCTGCTGGACAAGTGTCCGAGTCCAGAGTCCCTCAGCACGCACCTAGTCATCTCCATAAGAGACTGAAACTCTCCCTCCTGATTAAGTTTTGTTGCACGCTGCGCTCACACACCTCCCCTTCCTCTTCCAGGAGGGTTCTCACGTGGCTCGAGGTAAACTCACCTCCATTGTCGTATTTTCTGAACATCTCCACTGCTTCACTTTTCTCTTTTAGAAGTACCTTGAGAAAACACCCAGAAAAATTAGAATATACTTATTCTTCCCTAAGTGTGCCACCCACACCTGCATACACTACACTCTGGTGCTTTTCTGTTATACAGCGGTAGCTTGGGTTACAAACGCTTCAGGTTACATACGCTTCAGGTTATAGACTCCACTAACCCAGAAATATTACCTCAGGTTAAGAATTGTCAGCTATGATCGTTTTGAATTGTGATTCTGTTTTCTATGGCATGAGCTGTCCCTCCCAGTTTGGTGTCATCTGCAAATTTGTTGAGCATCGCCTAAATTCCTTCATCCGCATCATTTATAAACACTTTGAACAACATTGGTCCCAGGACAGAACCCTGTGGCACCCGACTTGTCACTTTTTCTAGGGTGACAAGGACCCATTACGCAAAGCTCTTAACTTCACATACTCACTCCTGGAATCTGGACTGGTGGAGATGGACCAGGAGGGAGCCCTTGGGGGTTGTAGCAGGCAGCTCAATGAAGCCGTAGACCCAGTGTGTGGCGGCTGTGAAAAAAGACAAACTTCACCCCAGGGATCGTTAGGAAAGGAGTGGGAAATAAAACTGCAAACAGAAATCTATGGTGTGGCTGCATTTGGGGCACAGTCTCCAGTCCAGGATATTTGTAGAGTTACAAATTGTAGAGCCGGCGAAATGACCAAGGGGGGTGGCCGACTTTCCTATGGGGATGTCTGGTTTAGAGGAAGGCGAGTGAGAATTGGTCAGAATTCTGCCTGGCCTGGAGAAAGCGCAGAGAGAGAGAGAGAGAGAGAGAGAGAGAGAGAGAGCGCAGTTTTTCTCCCTGACGCATAGCGGGGCTGCGCTGGCATGCAAAGGGTTAAAAGGCACTAAGCTGGATTCCTAGAGAGGAGAGAGGAGATCCAGGCCGGGGGGGGGGGGGGAGCCATTCTCGGCCAAGCGCCTCTCCTCCGCACCTGCATCGGTGATCTCTTGGGAATCCGGTGGGTCTCTGCTCTTCTTGCAAAGGGTGCAATGGGGCGAGGGGGGGGGGTCCCAGGGCTGCAGGGGGGGGGGCAGGGAGGGCCTTCTTCCCGCAGCTCTTCTTCCTTGGCCCTGGGAGGGGGGGCTGCAAAGAAACCCAGTTCAAGGCATTGATCACCAGCAGGAGATGCAGCCCAGCAGAAACATTCGGACTTAAAATATATGCAAAAAATAAAAAGCAAAACCTGACCAATAAAGAAAGAAAGTCTGTGGGAAGATGGAGGGCAGAGAAGAGAAAGCGCTTCTTGGTGCAGTGCAGAGTCAAGCCTATGGAACTCCCTGCCACTTTAGGCCAGGCTGGGACCAGGGCAGGGAGGAGGAGGAGGAGAGGCTCTGCTTGGCTTCTTGTCTCCCCAGCGATGCTGCTGAATCCCAGTTGCTGGAAGGAGCGCAGGGGGAGAGAGGGGCTCTGGCGCCCCAGTCCGGCTGGGGGGCTTCCCATTCAGGCCCCAGGGGGAACAGAAGGAGGGAATCTGCAGGGCTCCTCTCCTGCTCCGATGCTGAGCTCCTCAGTTAGAGTGGAGCTCCCCCCCCCCCCAATGAATCAGACAAGGGAGATATCCGGACTCCAGGCTGACACTCGTGTGCCCATTCAGACATGCAGCCGCTCCGGTGTTCAGGGGATCTTTAGGACTGAACAGAAAGCCCTGCTGAGAAGTCCTGCTGGGAAGAGGAGCAGGATCCCTTGGGAAGACTCTCTGGGATGCTTGAGTTGAGATTCCTGCATGGCAGCGGGTTGGGCTGGATGACCCTCAGGAGCCCCTTCCAAACCTACAGTTCTCTGACCCCAGAGCCATGGGAGGACGGAAGTTTCTAAAGGTTTATTTATATGTTGGAAGCCTCCCAGAGTGGCTGGGGGAACCCAGTCAGGTGGGTGGGGTATAAATAGTAGAATAATAATAATAATGGAATAGGAGGGTCCTGTATTCATTAGAGAAATGTCGGAGGGTATGTAGTCAATCTTCTTTTGAAAGATCTGGACTTTCAACAATCTTTTTGTCTGCCTCGCATAATTAAAAGTAATCCTGCCTTTGCTCTGCTAAGTACTTTGCAGCATGGAAATGATGATGGTGATGATAATTCTTCAATAATAATAATTCCTCAGCATTGTTTTCTTTTCTTTTTTAATATTTTCTTTTAAAGATTTTTTTCTTTACATTTTGCATTCTTACCAATATAACAAAACAATATATTTGGGAGGTTCTTGACCCCTGGACCTCTCCCCTCCCCCTCTGCATTCTTTTCTCTGTGCTGGGCTGAGGGGCCTGGGGCTCAGCTAGTCAGGCCTGTTGCTTGGGAATTTTAGGCCTACTCCTGGTTCCTGCATTTAATAATAATAATAATAATTAATAATAATAATAATAATAATAATAATAATAATAATAATAATATTTATACCCCACCCATCTGAGTAGGTTTCCCCAGCCACTCTGGGCAACTTATTCTGCTGGGCTAAGTCATTACCGAAAAGTATTTGCACATCTCTCTCTTCCCAGACTCCTCTTGGGGGGTTATTGGCTTATGTTGTTTTTATTATATATTTTGTGTTTTTAATATTGTGATTTTATGTTGTGAGCACCCTGAGACCTGTGGGTATAGGATGGTATACAAATTAAACAAATTAATTTGATAAATTTGATCAGCAAAGTGTTGAATGGAGCCTCACCAGAATCCTACATATTTTTATTTATGTGTTTGTACGTTGTCCCTGCAGCTATGAATGAAAACAAATAAAGGCACTAGAGGACTAGTCTGCATAGTATTATTATTATTTTAAAATCCAAAGCTCACAAGCTAAGAAACTGGTTTCTCTGGTGGCAGATAGAAAAATGAAGTATAACGTGTCTTTGCATCCTTGATGGAACTGTCTCCTCTTAAACAAAATCTGCGCCGACATTTTTAAAAACTGCACCAGAGTTTCTGAGCTCCTCTAGGCAGCTTCCAAATGCAAGAATTGTCAGATTAAAGGCATCTGTATTCCTGTGTGTGAATGTGGGTTCAGGCAGACACAAGTGGGAATAGATAAACAGCCCAAAGGCACCCTAATTCCTGTCATTTCATAAAATGAAAATCAACTAAATGAATAATAAAATAATAATAATAGTTCCGCCTCCTTCGCCTCAGCCTCCCGGCCACCATTTCCCTGCCAGATTCTGGCCTCTCTTCACCATCTTGGCCTGGGTTCAAGTCCCCTCAGATCCCTCAATCCCCTCAGCCCCTCCTTGGCTGCCATTATTATTAATTATTCTTATTATTAATAATAATTGCATTTATAGTCCTCCCCATAACTCTCTCTCCGGCCGGCTCTGCTCCGCTTGACCAGCGTCTCTAAAGCGATTTCCGTTTCCTCCCCTTTGGGGCAACCAAGTCCTTTCCAGACCAAGCAGAAAGGCTTCTTCTTCTTCTCCTCTCGTTTTCCCCCCTGGCATTTGGGATTCATTTCTCCCTTCTCTGCCTTCATCTCCAGACGGAGGGACATTTCTTTTTGGGCCTCTTTCTGCATCTTCCGCCTGAGTTTTGGCTCACAATATTTGACGTTTTCTCTTCAGCGCAGCCTCTTTTTCCTTGTCCCCCTTTTTCCCGCCAACTGAATCTGTTTTATTCAAAGCCTGAGCTTCTCTGTCAGGTTTGGGTTTCCTCCATTTTGTCTCCTGACTGAAATTCCCTCTCAGGTTTTTCCCTCCATTTCTGCTCTCTCTTCCCTTCAGGAGTCCTTCTCCCCACAGAAACCTTTTCTTAACCTTACTTCTGGGTTAGCAGAATCTGTAACCCAAGGTATTTCTAACCTGAGGGACCACTGTATTCTTGTGGGTTTTATTTCCTGTCATGACTCTTCCACCATTTGAGGCAAACCCTCCAACTCTCTATGACTCCTAGAGATATATATATTTTAACCACCACAGGTTCTCTCTTGGATTTTGTGTGAGGGAAACCTCAGATGCTTGGAGACTCAGGGAGACGTTGAACGGATAAGAAAGGTTTTATTTACAAAACCAAGTTGGTAAAACTAAGAAGGGTCAGGAGTTCATAGAATCATAGAGTTGGAAGAGACCCCAAGGGCCATCGAGTCCAACCCCCTGCCAAGCAGGAAACACCATCAGAGCACTCCTGACATATGGTTGTCAAGCCTCTGCTTAAAGACCTCCAAAGAAGGAGACTCCACCACACTCCTTGGCAGCAAATTCCACTGTCAAACAGCTCTTACTGTCAGGAAGTTCTTCCTAATGTTTAGGTGGAATCTTCTTTCTTGTAGTTTGGATCCATTGCTCCGTGTCCGCTTCTCTGGAGCAGCAAAAAACAACCTTTCTCCCTCCTCTATGTGACATCCTTTTATATATTTGAACATGGCTATCATATCCCCCCTTAACCTCCTCTTCTCCAGGCTAAACATGCCCAGCTCCCTTAGCCGTTCCTCATAAGGCATCGTTTCCAGGCCTTTGACCATTTTGGTTGCCCTCCTCTGGACACGTTCCAGTTTGTCAGTGTCCTTCTTGAACTGTGGTGCCCAGAACTGGACACAGTACTCCAGGTGAGGTCTGACCAGAGCAGAATACAGTGGCACTATTACTTCCCTTGATCTAGATGCTATACTCCTATTGATGCAGCCCAGAATTGCATTGGCTTTTTTAGCTGCCGCGTCACACTGTTGGCTCATGTCAAGTTTGTGGTCAACCAAGACTCCTAGATCCTTTTCACATGTACTGCTCTCAAGCCAGGTGTCACCCATCTTGTATTTGTGCCTCTCATTTTTTTTGCCCAAGTGCAATACTTTACATTTCTCCCTGTTAAAGTTCATCTTGGTTGTTTTTGCCCAGTTCTCTAATCTGTCAAGTTGTGTCCTTTCAGGAAACCGTGAACTTATTCATGACACTAAACCTAAAGAGCTTTCAGGCCTTAAAACAAAGAAGTAAATGCACAGCTTCTCTTCAACTTCCCTTGCTAAAAATCAAAGGTAGATGTTCCACTTTCTAGAAGAGGAGGTGAAATGCTTCCCTCGGTTTCTCTTTCCTCCCTCTCCTTCCTTGACTCAGTTCTGAGTTCAATCCTTTGGACGCAGCACAGCTTCCTTCTCCGCTTCAAAGTGGGGCTCCCTTTCCGTCTCCCTTTCCCCTCTCTCTTGGCAAGCCCACTCCGCAGGGCTTTCCAAAGAGCAACCCATCTACGGCTCTGCGGGGGTTCAGCTGTGTAACACTATTATTATTATTATTATTATTATTATTATTATTTTATAACCCACACTTCCCCTTAAGTTCCTAGGGAAGAGGACACCATTAAAACCATTTAAAACAAGTTGCAGTGACAGAAAGAAACTGAGTTGTGCTTTACTTGCTTTTTAGCACTTTCCCGCCCACAGGAACCTTGGCCTCATGCATGTGGCCCTCAGGGGCTTGGCCGGATCAGGATTTGGCCCTCAGAACAAGAAAAAGGGATCCCACCCCAGGAGTCTGTCTGGAGATGTGGGAGATGCAAAGTGCTAGAAGCAGAAATGTGCCCTGAAGGGGCTGGGAGGGAGAGCAACTCTTGAGGAGCCCAGGATGAGGCCCCTCAATAGAAACTCGTGTCCACACTTGGAACAAATGATTCACTTCTCCATCACTGTTCTGCTTCTATCCCTGGGCTGAAAACCCCGAGAGGCAGGAGCCACCAGGCTCATTCATCGGACAGAAATCCCTTCATTTGCCTCCACTTTTGGCCTGGGCACTTTCCCCCTAGGAGGGCGAGAGGATTTCTTCTTCTTCTCCTTCCTTCTTCCTTCTTCAAGAAAGCTCAGAGTCTGGCGTGTGGTGCAGTCCAGCCCTGGTTCCTAGCAAGACTCAGCCACACTTGCTCAGGGGACCTTCTCCTTCTGCTGACCGTGTGCCAATTTCATAACAGAACAATATATTTCCTTTACAGTATTTGCCAGCACCTCTAAATGAGACAAGCAGAACTTGGTCAAAGAAAAAATGGATTCCTTCCTAAAGATGGATGAGCAAGACTCAGCTGGCCCTGGAGCTGGGAGAGGTCATGCTATGGAAACTGGGAGCAGTGGGGGATTCTGGGAAAGCTCTGTGCAGAAGATCCTGGGAGAGGAGGACCCCTTTCGCTCAGAGGTGCAGAGCCAACAGTTCAGCTGGTTCTGTTACCAGGAGGCTGAAGGACCCCGTGAGGTTTGCAGCCGACTCCACCACCTTTGCCGTCAATGGCTGAAGCCAGAAAGGCACACGAAAGCTGAGATGCTGGACCTGGTGATCTTGGAGCAGTTCCTGGCTGTCCTTCCAGCGGAGATGGAGAGCTGGGTGAGGGAATGCGGAGCAGAGACCAGTTCCCAGGCAGTGGCCCTGGCCGAAGGTTTCCTCCTGAGTCAGGCGGAGGAGAGGAAGCAGGTGGAGAAGAAGCAGGTGAGAGAGACTTTGCTCTGGATGCTCCCAAGGGGCTCCAAACAGGAGGGAGAACATCCCTAAATCCCATCCTTTTTTTGGAATGACATTGGATACCCCTCAAGTTTTTGTCCCAGCCATTCCTTTTCAAACCCATCTCCACATTCTCTATTACAAATTCTTGTTCCTATTTCAGGAAAAGGATCTGTTCGCAGAAACGGGACCAGATTCCTCTGAGGCAGAGAGGACTTCGTTGGACACCAGAGAGAGGCCGCTGGGTAAGGAGGAAGGAAGTTTTCTTCTTTTGATTCCATTCGGTTGATTCTGAAACTAATCTGCGGGTTCTGTCAGTGTTTTGGGGATGACACTTGGGGCGAAGAGGCCAAAGGAGATGAGATATATTTTAGCAGAACTAAAATATGAAATGGGGACAATCTCCCAAATGCACCTCTGAGAGAAGCATCCTGCACTCCTGTCTCCCCACTTCCCTTTGTCTCTCGCAGGTGAAAGAAGGATGCCGGCAAGACCTCCTCCTCCATCTCTTCGTCCTGGCGGAGGGGAAGCAGCGGCTGAGGAACTGGATCAGGTAGGAAGAAGGAGCCTTGGGGGGAAAGGGGCTGGGGGGGGGGGGTGGACAGAGGGCATTTCTGAGACCGAACAAATCTCTCCCCTCCTCATTGCTTTTGTCAAAGCTGCCCTTAACAAAGGCTGAAAATGCCATTAATGAAGGTTTATGCTCTGAGGATACCGAGTAGCCCCTTTACCTTAACTCTGAATGTCGCTAGTATTATTCGTTATAAATTGTCTTTGGGACATCTGGAGAGTCTTTCCATCCCAGAACAAAACTTAGGTGAGAGGAGAGAAGGATTCGTCCATTTGGCAAACTGGAACGCTTGCACAGACATATTGATCTGAATAAAACAACGTGGAGAAATAAGCACCAATAATCCGAATGTGCAGCAGACCAATCCAATTAAAACAGCCCAGGCAGGAAGCAAAAGAGCAACGTGCAGGAAATAATCGTTATGCTGCCTAAGAGAAGGATCTTTTTCTTTCAGAGCTCAGTTTCTTTTGAAGATGTCGCTGTTCGTTTCACGGCTGAGGAGTGGGCGTTGCTGGATCCTGCCCAGAGAGCTCTGCATAAGGAAGTCATGGAGGAGACTTGGAGGACCATGATCTCCCTGGGTAAAGTTCCCTCTTGGGTCATCATATCTGTTTTGGAATTCAGTAGATATTTCTCCGTGACAATCCTCCCATATTTGGATGGATCCCAGCGCTGTCACCTAGAGCAGCTGGGATTCTCACACCCCCACAGCTCACCTTGCAGGAAGGCTATGGACTGTTTTTTCTGTGAATATTGTTCCTCTGCTTCTGTTTTTGTGCCCAAGGATCAGGATGTGGATAGGCTTTCTGATTGTTTTGAAACAATCAGTTGTTCCATATCCACTTCTAACTGTAGCTTCTGGCTTAGGAGCAGCTTTCTTTCTTCCTTCCTTCCTTCCTTCCTTCCTTCCTTCCTTCCTTCCTTCCCTTCATACAGTTGTAAAGCTGTGGACTTTTCTTCATCTACTGCTGACTCAGGTTTTTCCCCAACAGATTGTGTCCATTGTCTCACCTGCAGTCTCTCTCAAACCTCTCCAGCCATTCTGCACATTTCGTCTCTTAGCTGCTGGTTATGACATATCAAAAATCAAAAGGCATTCATTGTTATTTTTGCTATAATTTACTAATTATGATCTGCTCCTTTGACTGTCTCTGCTTCTCTGCACTTATATATAGTTACCGTCGGTTTTCAGTCCGTTTCACATAGAAAAAAGAAACAGAGAATGGAGATTTATGAACAGTGTAGCTTTGAAGCTAAAGGCAAAGTTTCAGAACTTTATATTCATTTTAATCTTTTGAAATCACCAGTACTTAGTTTTGAGCTTTTTTGAGATATTTTCCAGACCCATTTAGAATTCTGTCATTACACAGCAATTTCATTCTCCCCTGGACGCTAGGTAATTGGTAGACAGAGAATCCAATTCATATTCTAATAGACTTCTGACCTTGCAGATGGAGTTGGTTTGATGATTGAGCCAAAGAAATTTTATCCCAAACAAGAACAGGCTTTTTGAATCTGAATTTCCCATAAATATTTCTTTCTTAGGCTCTGATTTGTTCCTCTCTTCATTGCAGTTGATGATGAATCAGAAATTAAGAACAAGGGACAACACAACAAAATCCACACAGTGGAGAAGCCATATCAAGATTTGGAGTGTGGGGAAAACTTCAGTCAGAGCTCCTATGCCACTTCCCATCAAATAAATGCTATTGGGAAGAAACCCTATCCGTGTTTGGAATGTGGAAAGAACTTCAGTGACAGCAGCAATCTCGCTTCCCATCAAAGAATTCATAGAGGGGAGAAACCATTTCAGTGCTTGGAATGTGGAAAGAGCTTCAATCACAGTTCACATCTCAAAGCGCATCAAAGAATTCATACGGGGGAGAAGCCATATCAGTGCTTGGAATGTGGGAAGAGCTTCAGTCAGAGCAGCCCTCTCACTTCTCATTTAAGAATTCATACAGGGGAGAAACCATATCAATGTTTGGAGTGTGGAAAGAGTTTCAGTCGGAAGAATAGTCTTACTTCCCATCAAAGAACTCATACAGGAGAGAAACCATATCAGTGCTTGGAATGTGAGAAGTGCTTTACTACAAGAAGTGACTTTCATCAACATAAGAGAATTCACACTGGGGAGAAACCATATCAGTGCTTGGAATGTGGGAAGAGCTTCAGTCAGAGGGCCAATCTTACGTCCCATCAAAGAATTCATACAGGGGAGAAACCATATCATTGTTTGGAATGTGGGAAGAGCTTCAGTCGCAGCTCTTATCTCACTTCTCATCGAATAATTCATACATGGGAGAAACCGTATCAGTGCTTGGAATGTGGAAAATTCTTCACTACAAGCAGATACTTCCGTCTACATCAGAGGATTCACAGTGGTGAAAAACCATATCAGTGCTTGGAATGTGGAAAATTCTTCACTACAAGCAGATACTTCCATCGACATCGGAGTATTCACAGCGGAGAGAAACCATACCAGTGTGTGGAATGTGGAAAGAGCTTTTCCAGGAAGGACAGTCTTACTTCTCATCAAAGAATCCATACAGGGGAGAAACCATATCAGTGCTTGGAATGCACCAAGTGCTTTGCTGCAAGAAAAGAGTTATGGCGACATAAGAGAATTCACACTGGGGAGAAACCATTTCAATGCCAAGAGTACGGAATGAGCTTCACCTTGAAGCAAACTCTCACTTCCCATGAAAGAACTCACAGCGGGGGAAATCCTGGAATTATAGAATAGGAGCTTTAGGAGGAATCTTGAGGGTCATCTAGTCTAACCAGTGCAATGCATCTTCTTGATGTTTAATCAGATTCTTCTTTCTTGTTCTGTTCTTGTGGGGTTACATGGTTCTTCATCTCCTTTTCAATCACTGTGAGTAGGTTAGGCTCCCCAAGGCTGTCCAGTGAGCTTCATGGTCAAGTAGGGATTTGAACCCAGGTCTCCCAGGGTGTAGTCGAATCCTGTAGGCCAGGGGTGGCCAACTTCCAAGAGACTGCGATCTACTCACAGATTAAAAAACTGGCAGTGATCTACCCCCATTTTTAGGGGTTCAGGTCAAAGCCCCATTTTTAGGGGGTTTGGGAGGCATAAGTTGGTTGGCTTTTGGGGGGGGGGCGCAACATTTTTACATTATTTTGGGGTCAAAGAGAAACAGTAGCTCACCGAAGGATGACAGCGGGGCAGGGCAAGGTAGCGATCAACAACGATCAACCAAAACCTCGCGATCGACCTGTTGGACATCCCTGCTCTAGGCAATATACTACACTGGCTCTCCCATGAGACTCTTAAAAATTGTTTGTGCATGTCTGGTGTTTGTATTTAAAGTTGTACACTCCTCTAGCAAAGTAATTTATGTAATAATAGTAAATCAACTAATATGTTATAATAGATTTAAGGTAATATTAGCTGGGGGGAGGGGCTGTTGATTGGCTGAGAGTTTGGAAGTGTGTTTAAGTAAGTACAACTTAACAATCAGGCCTTTGGCCAATTAAATGTTACCCTTTTAAGTCTCTTTGTGGGAGGAGAATATTGGTATGCTTAATTTTTGTTTTTATTATGTACTGTATTTTTCGCTCCATAAGGCGCACCTAGTTTTTAGAGGAGGAAAACACGAAAAAAAATATTTTGAATCAAATGTTGTACTAAACTATTTAAAGCAGCAAAGCGGGCGGCCAGTTAATAATGCTGAGCCTGACTTTATATGCATCTCAAAGCCCTTGACATGTATACCTTATAATGACAAGCTGAGATAGGCCTCCTGCAGAGGGGCAGGGGAGGAGAAGGGAGGGAGCCATCATAGCTCAATGGGGAGAGCATGGAGAAGATCTCAAGTTCAGTCCTTGAAAGCTTCTCTGGACAGGGCTGAGGGTGTCTCTCCTGAAACCCCGGCGAGCCTCTGCCCATCTACGAAGACAAAACTGAGCTCAGTGGGCTCAGGGGTCCTGACTGGAACAGGGAAGGTCCCTCTGTTCCTGTTTAAATTAGCCCTTTCTTCATAACCATGAGGACTACAATCTTAGTTTGTTTTTAAAGGGAACAGCTGTAAACTCAGTGGCTTTGCATGCAGAACACCACACGTTCAATCCCCGGCTTCTCCAGGCCTGAAACTCTGGCAGACTGCCAGTGTTGCCATTACTAAGCTAGATGGAGTAGTGGATCCGACTCCCTATAAGGCAGCTTCCTAGGTTCCCATTTATGCTGCGGATCTGGGTGTGAGGCTTGCTGTCCCGTTTAGTGAAGCGAGGGTGGTTCTTTGCACATCTGGAAGATGACTGTGTCGCCTCCCATCACCCTCTTGAAGGTGCTTTTTACAGCTCAGGCCAAAGGGCAGGCAGACACAGCATCTGTAGACTGTAGCGTCCTGAATTAAGGGGGGGGGGGAATTCCCCTTGCAGCCAAAGGGTTGTTTGAGGCCACCACCAAAGAGCTGATCTTCAGCTTGAAACCAGGACTTGCTCTTTCACCATGCT
The DNA here is from genome assembly GCF_965153285.1 of Podarcis tiliguerta. Classification (NCBI taxonomy): domain Eukaryota; kingdom Metazoa; phylum Chordata; class Lepidosauria; order Squamata; family Lacertidae; genus Podarcis; species Podarcis tiliguerta. The sequence goes on from NC_139546.1 coordinate 54,018,969, forward strand.
GCTCCTCCAGCTGCCAATGCCATCCATGTGTGAATATCAAGCGTGGGTTGTGTCCAGGAACCTGGGAGGATTTCTTTCACATGGTGCATGTTTTCGTCTTTAAATAAGCAGCCCATGCAAGTTTCCAGCCCCTATGGCCATCGAGATTAGCCTGGCCGTCTCAGTTGTCTTCCTGCCCGGCATCTATTTCCTGCCCTCTTTCCCCCCTGCACCCTGCTTCAAAGCAAGCCACGGAGGAGGGAAGGAAGGGAGCCATGGATCCTCTGCTCGCAACTGCAGCAGATTCCCTCCGCTTTGAAGCAGGAAAGTGGGAGAGGAGCTGCTCTCCTCCCACTTTCCTGCTTCAAAGAGAGCCCGGGAGGAGAGAATCCGCTGCAGTCGCTAGCGGAGGATCCATGGTCCCCTTCCTTCCCTCCTCCATAGTTGCTTGGAAGCAGGAAAGTGGGAGAGGAGCTGCTTACAACCGCTTACACGCTTACGGGTGTAAGCGGCTCCCCTTCCACTTTGCCAGAAAATGGGGAATTGTGGTTACTTCCTCAACAGAAGCTGAGTATTGTGCATTAGCAGAACTATGTAACAAAATGAAATATTATGTACAGATCCACAACGACTTAGGTGTGAAATGTAATTATCCAGTACAAGAGGGGGAGGATAATCAAGCAGTAATCTCATTGGTGGGTTCTGAGCAGTCTAAAGGCAAAATAAAACATATTGAAATTAAATATCAGAATGTGAAAGAAAATGTGATAACGTTGAAGTATTGTGCAAGTAAGCAAAACGCTGCAGACATTTTTTACAAAAGCTGTCACGTTTGAAAAACATGCAGAACTGGTCACAATGCTGGGAATTGTATTACATGATATGTGAATATGTTTGTATATGTTTCATAATCCTGTATCTGTTTCTGTTCAAATGAGACGGGGTGTTAGGAATACATTCTTTAAAGAAGCAGATAAGGTTCCTTTAAGTTAAAAAGCATTCCAGAAGTTTCTTCAATGCGTGGGATTGCCAGCTTAACTGGAGTCATCTGGAGATGCAGTTGAAAGGAGAAGACAGGAGTGCCTGGCGTGCTCTGGTCCAGGGGGTCGCGAAGAGTCAGACACGACTAAACGGCTAAACAACAACAAATGAGTTTGCAATTTGAGGCAGGAGGAGAGCACACATACGTTGATACTATGAGTTTGCAGTATCAGGACTGTTTATCATAAGATTAAAAGTATACCATGCCAATGAAGGAGAAGAACTGTAAATAGTTTTGTAAATAGTAGCAACTAACATGCTTGTAGTAGCTGAAAATGTTTGCATAAAGTAATTCTTCACTGTGCATTTGAGTGTGTCTGCAGTTCTGTCGTCTGCCGCCAGGGAAACTCTGCTAGAGCTTTGGGAAGCAGTTATAGTCAGTAACCTCTAAGACCCTGTTCGACCATAATATACATTTTGAAATTCCATACATAAATCTCTATGTGATGAAGCTCCCAGATTTTGATAGCGCTCAACAGCACACCTTCGGCCCCAGGGATTCAAATCCCCCCCACAGCACACTTTGCATGGATGTTTGTAAAGGCTGTTTGCTAAACACAATAAACCAAACGGACTCACTTTGCATGGAGGGCCATCTACTGATTTGTTGTGAATATGCTTCCTCCAGTTACGCCTTTTTAAACAAGGATCAGGCTGGTCCGAACTGTGGGCTTCAGAGTGGTTAGGGAAATGGAAGTAGCTTCTGGCAGATTTTTTTATTTTGGCTGTGTGTTTCCGGTTGACCCAAAAAGATGGCTGGCATAAGAGGTGGAGCAGATTTCATAGCTGGGCCAAACAAAATCCATGCCAGAAAATAGGGATGAGCCCTGAAGTAACACCCTCTGATCTAACTCCTCTCAGTTCTTCCTCTCACAAGCGTTAATGAGCATTTTTCAATAATTGGCAGCTTCATATCTTCCTGATGCTCTGATTCATCTCTCATTTCATTGCAGCTGGTGATAAATTGGAAATTGAGAGCAAAGGAAACCATGAAAAAATCTACATGAGGAAGCCATATGAATATTCAGAGAGTGGAGCGAACTTCACTCAGAGCTCCCATTCTACTTCTGATAAAAGAAATCCCTTTGGGATGAAACCATTTAAGTGCCTGGAATGTGGAAAGAGGAAAGTCTCACTTCCCACCAAATAATTAATAAAGGGCAGAAACTATCCTTAGAATGCACATTGGGCCTTCCTGCAAGAAGAGCGCTTCTGTGACATCAGAGAATTCACAGTGGGGGGAAACCATTTCAATGCCAAGAGTGCGGAAAGAGCTTCACCTTGAAGCAAACACTCACTTCTCATCAAAGAATTCATATGACGGAGACACCCTAATAGTGCTTGAAATGTGGAAAAAGCTTCACCTGGAATGAAAGTTTCACTTCCCATCAATAACTTGCAGCAGGGAATGTAATAGAATTATAAGATTGTAGTGTTGGAAGGGACGCTGAGGGTCATCTAATCCAATGTCAATGTTGTGATGTAGTGCCTGGTCCTCAAGGTTGCCCAGTGATCTTCATGACTGAGAAGGGAAGCCAGATTTAAAATTATATTATGAGGCATCCTATCTCTGCTGGCTAAAGGAATGGATAACATTGAAAAGTACAGATATTTTAGACCTGGAAGGTCACGATAATAGATTTGGAGTAGATTTGGATTGCATGCATATTTATGATATGAGAAGACCAAAGACATTTTATTTGTAAAATCTAATAAAAAATACTTATAAAAAAGAGAATGGATTTTAATACTACTACTAAGGTAAAGGTAAAGGACCCCATGGCAGTTAAGTCAGTTGACTATGGGGTTGCGGCGCTCATCTCGCTTTCAGGCTGAGGGAGCCGGCGTTTGTCCACAGATAGCCAGGATGACTAAACTGCTTCTGGCGCAATGGAACACCGTGGTGGAAACCAGAGTGCACGGAAATGCCATTTACCTTCCCGCCACAGTGGTACCTATTTATCTACTTGCACTTATATGTGCTTTCAAACTGCTAGGTTGGCAGGAGCTGGGACAGCGTGAAGGGAGCTCACCCCATTGCAGGGATTTGAACCGCTGACCTTCTGATCAGCAAGTGCAAGATGCTCAGTGGTTTAGACCACAGCGCCACCCGGCACCTACTACTACTAATAATAATAATTGTGTTGTTGTTGTTAAATTTATACCCCACCCATCTGGCTGGGTTTCCTGAGCCACTCTGGGAGCCTTAAAGGTAAAGGTAAAGGTACCCCTGCCCGTACGGGCCAGTCGTGTCCGACTCTAGGGTTGTGCGCCCATCTCACTTAAGAGGCCAGGAGCCAGCGTTGTCCGGAGACACTTCCAGGTCACGTGGCCAGCGTGACAAGCTGCATCTGGTGAACCAGCGCAGCACACGGAAATGCTGTTTACCTTCCCACTAGTAAGCGGTCCCTATTGATCTACTTGCACTTGGACGTGCTTTCGAACTGCTAGGTGGGCAGGCGCTGGGACCGAATGACGGGAGCTCACCCCGCCGCGGGGATTCGAACCGCCGACCATGCGATTGGCAAGCCCTAGGCGCTGAGGTTTTACCCACAGCGCCACCCGCGTCCCTTACAGTACATATACAGTACAGTACATATAAAAAATTATAAACCATCAAAAACTAAAAACTTCCTGATACAGGACTGCCTTCAGATTTCTTCTAAAAGTTGTGCAGTTCTTTATCTCCTTGACATCTGAAGGGAGGGTGTTCCACACGGCAGGTGCCACTGCTGAGAAGGCCCTCTGCCTGGTTCCCTATAACCTCACTTCTCGCAGTGAGGGAAGCAGCAGAAGACCTTTGGAGCTGGACCTCAGTGTCTGGGCTGGACGATGGGGGTGGAGACGCTCCTTCAGATATACTGGGCCAAGATTGTTTAGGGCTTTAAAGGTCAGCACCAACATTTTGAATTGTGCTTGGGAACATACTGGGAGCCAATGAAGATCCTTTAGGACCAGAGTTATATGGTCCCGATGCCCACTCCCAGTCATCAGTCTAGCTGTAGAGCACATGGCAGTAGTCCAAGCAGGAGATAACTAGAGCACGCACCTCTCTGGTGAGACAGTCTGCGGACAGGGAGGGTCTCAGCCTGTGTACCAGATGGAGCTGGTAGCTGCCCTGGACACGGTGTTGACCAGCATCATCCAGGTCTTGCCCTCAACGAGACTCTGGGAAGTTGTGCCTGCATTTGTGTCTGCTTAAAATTTGACCAACTTCCAGCTGGTCAACATCTTTCTTAAATTGTTTTGCCCAGAATTGGACACAGTATTCCAGGTGTGGCTTGACCAAGGCGGAACAGAGAGGGACTATGTCTTCCCTTGATCTGGACACTGGACTTCTGTGGACGCTGCCTAGAATAGCATTCGCTTCTTCTCAGCTGCATCACACTGTGAACTCATGTTGAGCTTGTGGTCCACCAAGACCCCTAGATCTTTTTCACATGCACTGCTAGTAAGGCAGGTGTCCCCCATCCTATAGTTGTGTATCTGGTTCACGCCTATGGAAATTCATTTTGTTAGCTTGCCCCCAGTTCTCCAATCTGTAATGAACATCCTGAATCCCGATTCTGTCTTCTGTGCCATTAGCTGCCCCTCCCAGTTTGGTGTCATCTGCAAACTGGATGAGCATCCCCTCATTTCCTCCGTCCAAGATCGACAGATGGAGCAAAACAGGCCCCGGACAGAGCCCTGCAGCCCCCCCTGGTCACCAATCTATGGCGTAACCTCATGGGGGGGGGGTGCAGTCGCCTCTCCTCATGAAGGATGTTTGAGGAGCTGGAAAAGGGTCAGAAAAGAGCTGCCAAAATAATCAAGGCAGACTTTGCTATGAAGAAAGGTTGCAGCCTCTGGGGCTTTTAGTTTAGACTTCAGAGCAGTGCTTCCCAATTAGCTAATTACTGAGCCCCCCCCCCTAATTTTCAAAAGCCAAGCCTGGACTAGAGAAAGTGGAGGGAGAGTTGCATCTCCTGACAGTGGAACTCAAAGACATCCAAGGAGTCGGGATGTTGGAAGATTCAGGACACATAAAATTACAGGCAAGGCAGAGTTCGCCTGTGGAACTCCCCGGCACAGGAGGGAGAGGGAGAGAGGGGGAACTGGCTTGCCAAGGGTTAAAAGGGATTGAGCTGGATTGCTAGAGGGGAGAGAAAATAAAGGCGGTGGGTTGGGGGGGGGATAAACTCCCGAGCCCAAGTCCCTCCCCCTCCCGCCTGCCTAAAAGGGAGGAGGGGCCTTTGTCTCTCTCATCTGCACGTGCTGCATCCATGGCGCCTCCGGGGAGCCGGTGAGTCTCTGCATTGGGGAGAAGAGGGGGGTCCCCGGGATGCAGGGGGGGTCCAGTTGCTGGAAGGAAGCGCAGGGGAGAGAGGGGCTCTTGCGCCCCAGTCCTGCAGATGGTCTGATATTTGGGGTACCAAATGTGAGCCCCTTGAATTGGGCCAGGAAATGAACCGGCCATCCAAGCAGCTGCTTGAGAGGGGAATTAGATGTGTTCTCAAGGTGGTGGGGCTTCAGTGAGGAGCCCCCCCCAATGGATGCCCCCTGGAGCTCCTTGGAGAAAAGGGGGAGAGAGAAAGACAAGGAATCAAGAGAGGGGTCCTGCCGGCTGCATTGGGGCAGCTCCGCCTAGAGGGCACTGCCATGGCCTCATGGGGTCCAGAGCGTGGGGGACCCTGGCCTGGTCCTCTCTCTCAGAGCTGGAAAGCGATCCTGCAAGTCACTGAGGCCCCCGGAGCCCCCAGGGAGTGTGTTGGATCCAGGAGAAGCCCCAGACATCTCTGGCTGAGGGGGGGGGGGGGCTAAGCTACAACACAGTATTTTTATTATGGTTATGATTATCATTATCATTATTCATTACCCGCCCTTCACCGTAAGACCCCACAGCAGTTGACAACATTAAAATGCTAATTAAAATTCAGTAATAAAACTCAATATTGCACTTGCTTCTTAGTGCTGTCCTTTGGTCCGTCCCACATGAACTTTGGCCTCACCCATTTCATCCTCAGGATCTGGCCCTCAGAACACAGAAAAGGGATCCCACCCCAGCAGTGTGCCTGGAGGACGTTGGAGATGCAGAGTGCTAGAAAATGAGACAGAACCAGAAAAGGAGAGTGCCCTGAAATGGGGGTGGGAGGAGGAGAAACTCTTGAGAAGCCCCACTCTAGCCTAGTGCCCACATTACACTCAGAACAAAGGAAGCATTGTTCTGACTTCATTCCTGGGCTGAAAACACCGAGAGGCAGGAGCCACCAGGCTGATTCATCTCACAGAAACCCCTTCATTTGCCTCCACTTCTGGCCTGGTCACTTTCCCCCTAGGAGGGCGAGAGGATTTCTTCTTCTCCTTCCTCCTTCCTTTTTTTCTTACAGAAAGCTCAGAGTCTGGCGTGTGGTGCAGTCCAGCCCTGGTTCCTAGCAAGACTCATCCACACTTGCTCAGGAGACCTTCTTCTTCTGCTGACCGTGTACCAATTTCCTAAAAGCAATGTCTTTCCTTTGCAGTATTTGCCAGCACCTCTAAATCAGACAGACAGAACTTGGTCAAAGAAAAGATGGATTCCTTCCTAAAGATGGATGAGGAAGACTCAGCTGGCTCTGGAGTAGGAAGAGGCCATGCTATGGAAACTGGGAGCAGTGGGAGATTCTGGGAAGGCTCTGGGCAGAAGATCCTGGGAGAGGAGGACACCCTTCGCTCAGAGGCGCAGAGCCAGCAGTTCGGGCAGTCCTGTCACCAGGAGGCTGAAGGACCACGAAAGGTTTGCAGCCAACTCTACCACTTTGACCACCAGTGGCTGAAGCCAGAAAGACACACGAAAGCTGAGATGCTGGACCTGGTGATCTTGGAGCAGTTCCTGGCTGTCCTTCCAGCGGAGATGGAGAGCTGGGTGAGGGAATGCGGAGCAGAGACCAGTTCCCAGGCAGTGGCCCTGGCCGAAGGTTTCCTCCTGAGTCAGGCGGAGGAGAGGAAGCAGGTGAGAGAGACTTTCCTCTGGATGCTCCCAAGGGGCTCCAAACAGGAGGGAGAACATCCCTAAATCCCATCCTTTTTTTGGAATGACGTTGGATACCCCTCAAGTTTTTGCCCCAGCCATTCCTTCTCAAACCCATCTCCTCATTCTCTATTACAAATTCTTGTTGCTCTTTCAGGAAAGGGATCTGTTGGCAGAAATGGGTCCTGATTCCTCTGAGGCAGAGAGGACTTCGTTGGACACCACAGAGAGGCTGCTGGGTAAGGAGGAAGGAGTTTTTCCTCTGTGTGGTCACATTCTGGTGATTCTCAAACTAATCTGCGGGTTCATTCAATATTTTGGGAGAAGCCACTTGGGGTCATGAGGCCAAAGGAGATGAGATATATTTTAGCATAACTAAATTATGAAATGGGGACAAACTCCCAAATGCACCTCTGAGAGAAGCATCCTGCACTCCTGTCTCCCCACTTCCCTTTGTCTCTCGCAGGTGAAAGAAGGATGCCGGCAAGACCTCCTCCTCCATCTCTTCGTCCTGGCGGAGGGGAAGCAGCGGCTGAGGAACCGGATCAGGTGCGGGGAAGGAGCCTTGGGGGGAAAGAGGCTGGGGGCCGGGGGGAGACACAAGGGGACAAATGAATCCCCTCTTGACTTCTGTCAAAGCTGCCCTGAACAAAGGCTGAAATGCCATTAATGAAGGTTTGTGTGCTGAGGATAAAGAGTAACCGCTTCACCTTAACCCTGAATGTCACTAGTATTATTCATTATAAATTGTCTTTAGGACATCTGGAGAGTCTTTCCATCCCAGAACAACACATAGGGAGAGGAGAGAGGGATTCTTCCATTTGGCAAACAGACATATTGATCTGAATAAAACAATGTGGTGTTCATTAAAATAAGCACCAATAATCCAAATGTGCAGCAGACCAATCCAATTAAAACAGCCCAGGCAGGAAGCAAAAGAGCAACATGCAGGAAATAATCTTTATGCTGCCTAAGAGAAGGATATTTTTCTTTCAGAGCTCAGTTTCTTTGGAAGATGTCTCTGTTCGTTTCACAGCTGAGGAGTGGGCGTTGCTGGATCCTGCCCAGAGAGCTCTGCATAAGGAAGTCATGGAGGAGACTTGGAGGACCATGATCTCCCTGGGTAAAGTTCCCTCTTGGGTCATAATCTCTGTTTTGGAATTCAATAGATATTTCTCTGGGAAAACCTGGGATTCTCACACCCCCACAGCTCACCTTGCATGGAGGGGACTGTTTCTTCTGTGAATATTTTTCCTCCGCTTCTGCCTTTTTGCAGAAGGATCAGGATGTGGATAGGCTTTCTGATTGTTTTGAAACAATCAGTTGTTCCATATCCAGTTCTAACTGTAGCTTCTGGCTTAGGAACAGCTTTCTTTCTTTCTTTCTTTCTTTCTTTCTTTCTTTCTTTCTTTCTTTCTTTCTTCCCTATTTACATTTGTAAATCTGTGGACTTTTCTTCATCTATTGCTGTCTCAGGTTTTTCACCAACAGATTCTGTCCATTCTCTAATCTGCAGTCTCTCTCAAACCTCTCCAGCCATTCTGCACATTTCATCTCTTAGCTGCTGGTTATGGCACTTCAAAAATCAAAAGGCATTCCGTGTTATTTTTGCTATGATTTACTAATTATGATTTATTAGTTTTTCTCCCTTGACCATCTCCGCTTCTCTGCACTTATAAAAAGTTACCGTCGGTTTTCAGTCCGTTCTGCATAGGAAAAACAAATGGAGAAAGGATATTTATCAACAGTGTAGCTTTGAAGTTAAAGGCAAAGTCTCAGAACTATATATTCATTTTAATCTTTTGAAATCACCAATAGTTAGTTTTGAGCTTTTTTGATCTATTTTCCAAACCCATTTAGAAGTCTGTCATTACACAGCAATTTAATTCTCCCCTGGACGCTAGGTAATTGGTAGACAGAGAATCCAATTCACATTCAACCTTGCAGATAGAGTTGGTTCGATGATTGAGCCAAAGAAATTCCACCCCTGAAAAGAACAGGCTTTTTGAATCTGAATTTCCCATAAATATGTCATTGAAAGTCAGTCAGCAAAGGCAGTGAACTCTGCAGTAAGACTTCCCATCTAACTCCCTTCAGATCTTCCCTTATCACAAATGTTCATTTGCATTATTCAAAATCTGGGAACTCGTTTCTTTCTTGGGCTCTGATCTGTTCCTCTCTTCGTTGCAGGTGGTGATGAATTAGAAATTAAGAACAAGGGACAACACGACAAAATCCTCACAGTGGAGAAGCCATATCAAGATTTGGAACATGGTGAAAACTTCAGTCAGAGCTCCCATGCCACTTCCCATCAAATAAATCCTATTGGGAAGAAACCCTTTCAGTGTTTGCAATGTGGAAAGAGCTTCAATCACAGCTCACATCTCAAAGACCATCAAAGAATTCATTCCGGGGAGAAACCATATAAGTGCTTGAAGTGTGGGAAGTCTTTTCCTACAAGCAAATGCTTCCGTCGACATCAGAGTATTCACAGCGGGGAGAAACCCTTTCAGTGTTTAGAATGTGGGAAGAGCTTCTCCAGGAAGGACAGTCTCCGCTCCCATCAAAGAATTCATACAGGGGAGAAACCATTTCAGTGCCTGCAATGTGAGAAGTTCTTTACTACAAGAAGAAACTTACATAAACATAAGAGAATTCACAGTGGGGAGAAACCATATCAGTGCTTGGAATGTGGAAAGAGCTTCAGTCAGACGGGAAGTCTCACTTCTCATCAAATAATTCATACAGGGGATAAACCATATAAGTGCTTGCAATGTGGAAAGAGCTTCGGTCGGAGGTCCTATCTCTCTTCCCATGAAAGAATTCATAGAGGGGAGAAACTATATAAGTGCTTGGAATGTGAGGAGTCTTTTCCTACAAACAAATACTTCCGTCGACATCAGATTATTCACAGCAGAGAGAAACCATTCCAGTGCGTGGAATGTGGAAAGAGCTTCTCCAGGAGGGACAATCTCACTTCTCACCTCAGAATTCATACAGGGGAGAAACCATTTCAGTGCTTGGAATGCACAAAATGCTTTACTACAAAAAAATTATTTAATCAACATCAGAGAATTCACACTGGGGAGAAACCATTTAAATGCCAAGAATGTGGAAAGAGCTATAGATGGAGAGCCCATTTCACTTCCCACCAAAGAATTCATACAGGGGAGAAACTATTTCAGTGCCTGGAATGTGAGAAGTTCTTTACTACAAGAAGAGACTTGCAACAACATAAGAGAATTCACAGTGGGGAGAAACCGTATCAGTGCTCGGAGTGTGGGAAGAGCTTCAGTCAGAGCAGCCCTCTCACTTCTCATTTAAGAATTCATACAGGGGAGAAACCATATCAATTTTTGGAGTGTGGAAAGAGTTTCAGTCGGAAGAATAGTCTTACTTCCCATCAAAGAACTCATACAGGAGAGAAACCATATCAGTGCTTGGAATGTGAGAAGTTCTTTACTACAAGAAGAGACTTGCATCAACACAAGAGAATTCACACTGGGGAGAAACCATATCAGTGCTTGGAATGTGGGAAGAGCTTCAGTCAGAGGGCCAATCTCTGTTCCCATCAAAGGGTTCACACTGGGGAGAAACCATATCAGTGCTTGGAATGTGGGAAGAGCTTCAGTCACAGGGCCAATCTCTGTTCCCATCAAAGGGTTCACACTGGGGAGAAACCATATCAGTGCTTGGAATGTGGGAAGAGCTTCAGTCAGAGGGCCAATCTCTGTTCCCATCAAAGAATTCACAGTGGGGAGAAACCATATCAGTGCTTGGAATGCAAGAAGAGGTTCACTACAAGCACACACGTCCGTCGACATCAGAGAATTCACACTGGGGAGAAACCGTTTCAATGCCAAGAGTGTGGAAAGAGCTTCAGTCGCAGGTCTCATCTCACTTTCCACCAAAGAATTCATACAGGGGAGAATCCCGAATAGTGCTTGGAATGTGGAAAGAGATTCACCCGGAATAAATATTTCACATCCCATGAAGCATCTAGTGGGGCTGGGGCCATTTCATCCATCTCAAGGCCTCCACCTGCACTCTCAAAGCATCCCCACCCACCCAGTTTGCATGTGACTAGAGGTGGCCATGACCTCACCTGCCCAGGTAACAAAGAGCAGGATTGGTCAGCCACCTCTCTCTCTCTGACTACTTTCATCGAAGAAGCAACATCTGCTTAGCCTAAGACGCCTTCTTGGCTTGCAGCCAAGAGAGGACAAAGGAACTGTCTCCTTATGGGATGGTTTCCAGGTGTGCATTACTTTTCTAAGCCAAGTCTGCCTTCTGGGATCCAATTGTGAACAGAATGTGAGTGAGTAAATTCTTTTTATACTTTTACAGAAGACTGTGTCGTGTCTTATCTTTTATGAGGGACTAAAGGGGACATTACAAATGAAACTTATTAAAGAGGCTTTAGTGAGCCTGAGCAAACGCATCTGCTGTGAGTTTAAAAAGGGGAATGTTACTCTGCTAAATTGTGGAACTTGTTAACACAAGTTGGAAAGGATATAATCAAACAATATATCCTCTCCTGCATCCCTGAACATTCCCACACTAACTACCGGCCGGTTGCTCATCTCCCTTTCCTGGGCAAGGTTCTGGAGCGGGTGGTTGTGGACCAGATCCAGGGGCTCTTGGAGGAAACTGATTTTCTACATCCATTTCAATCAGGGTTCAGGTCCAGTTTTGGCAGAGAAACTGCTTTGGTGGCACCGAATGATGACTTCTCTCAAGAGAGAGGGAGAGACAGGGGAACATGTCCCTGTTAATTCCCCTCAACCTCTCACCGGCTTTTGATACTACTGACCATTGTCTCCTTCTGGAGCAGCTGTCCGAACTGGTCCTACTTGGATGGTCATTCCCAGAGGGGATGCTTGGCAAATGCTTTTCAGACCTTGGCCCCTAGGAGTTGGCTGCTGTGCAGGAGGCGGTGATAGCCATCAACTAGGATGGCTTTAAAGAGGATGAGAGACATTCATGGAGGGGAGGGAAATGGATGGCCCTTCTAGCCAGGCTGGTTCTGCTCTGCCTTCCCAGCTGGAGGCAGCCGTGCTTCTGAGCCTCTCTTGCTGGAAACCCCAGGAGGGGAGAAGAGGACTCTTGTCTGGGGACCTCTCTTGTGGGTTTGCCATCATGGGCATCTGGTTGGCCACTGTGAGGACGGGAGGCGGGGCCTGTGGGGCGGATCCAGCGGCTGCGGGACTCTTCCGATGTTCTCACCAGATGTCAGCCACATGGGAGTTTCGTGTGGATTTGAAGCTCCTCCTCTCTTGCCTCAGGATCAAGGAAGGAGGGGCGGTGTGTCTGGATGGAGAGAACTTCTCCCCCGTGCGGGGAGGGGGAGGGTCATAAATCGCAGGGCACTCAAAGGGACCCCAAGATGCGGGAGATGACCCCCAGGGCTGAAGCCCGGGGCTGGGCTGGCTCCCTCTGCCATCCCTCCACTTGGCACACACATGCGCGCCCCCTCCCTCCCTCCCTCCCTCCCACACACGTCCTCTGCCGAGGGGGCAGGACCGGTGGGCTTCTGCGGGCCAGAGCCGCTTCTTTTCTGGCGAAGCCTCCGTCTCCGCACAAACCCATTTTCATGTGTCCGGGGGGGGCGCGCTCTTCCCGCATCCTCCTCCGGTTGCCTTTCCGTCCAGCCAGGCTCCCAGCGGCTCTTTTGATGCTGCTGCTGCTGCCGCCGCGCCCCCCTCGAAGTTGGACCAGCCGCTCCGGCAATAATGGATACTTTTGTTTAGAGAGATATTTGTGGATACATTTCTAGCCGATTTTGCGCCCCCCACCCCTGGCAGGGGCCCGCCTCGCCGCCCCCCGGCTACGGCCCTGCCTGCTCCTCCGGGCGCGCGCTGCGCAGGCACCTTGCTCGCCTTTCCCTTCGCCCGGGCAGGAGCCGCTGCCGCCGCCGGCGAGGCGAAGGGAGGCCGGGAGGGAAGAGGGGGTCCCGGTCAGTGGGGAAGAAGGGGGCGAAAGAAAGGCAGGCGGGAGGGGCCTTCCTGGGAGGAAGCCCGCGGGAGAGGGCGGCGGAGCCCGAGGGGGAGGCTGGCCTGAGTCCCCGCAGCGCGGAACTGGGCGCCCCAGAACCGCCGCCTCCCCCCGCCAGATGCATCACACGGTGAACTCAGGTGGAGCTCGTGGTCCACCAAGACCCCTCGATCTTTTTCACATGCACTGCTATGTCCCCCGTTCCATATTTGTGCATCTGGTTCTTCCTGCCTAAGTGCAGAATCTGACCTTTGTCCCAATGGAAATTCATCTGTAAATGGTAATCCTGAATCCCGATTCTGTCCTTTGTGCCTTCCCTCCCAGTTTGGTGTCATCTGCAAACTGGACGAGCATCCCCTCAATTCCTCCATCCAAGAGCGACAGATGGAGCAAAACAGGCCCCGGACAGAGCCCTGCAGCCCCCCCTGGTCACCAATCTATGGTGTAACCTCATGGGGGGGGGTCGCCTCTCCTTATGAAGGAAGTTGGAGGAGTTGGAAAAGGGTCAGGAAAGGGCTGCCAAAATGATCAAGGCGGACTTTGCGATGAAGAAAGGTTGCAGCCTTTGGGGCTCTTTAGTTTAGAGAGCAGTGGTTCCCAATTAGCTAATTACTGAGCCCCCCCCCACCTAATTTTCAAAAGCCAAGCCTGGACTAGAGAAAGTGGAGGGAGAGTTTCATCTCCTGACAGTGGAACTCAAAGACATCCAAGGAGTCGGGATGTTGGAAGATTCAGGACACATAAAATTACACGCAAGGCAAAGTTCACCTGTGGAACTCCCTGGCACAGGAGGGAGAGGGAGAGAGGGGGAACTGGCTTGCCAAGGGTTAAAAGGGATTGATCTGGATTCCTAGAGGGGAGAGGAAGTCAAGGCGGTGGGGTTGGGGGGGGTAAACTCCCGAGCCCAAGCCCCTCCCTCTCCCGCCTGCCTAAAAGGGAGGAGGGGCCTTTGTCTCTCTCTTCTGCACGTGCTGCATCCATGGCGCCTCCGGGGAGCCGGTGAGTCTCTGCATTGGGGAGAAGAGGGGGGTCCCCGGGATGCAGGGGGGGGGTCCAGTTGCTGGAAGGAAGCGCAGGGGGGGAGAGGGGCTCTTGCGCCCCAGTCCTGCTGGTGTTCTGATATTTGGGGTACCAAATGTGAGCCCCTTGAATTGGGCCAGGAAATGAACCGGCCACCCAAGCAGCTGTTTGAGAGGGGAATTAGATGTGTTCTCAAGGGGGTGGGGCTTCAGTGAGGAGCCCCCCCCCCCCCGCATGGATGCCCCCTGGAGCTCCTTGGAGAAAAGGGGGGGGGAGAGAGAAAGACAAGGAATCAAGAGAGGGGTCCTGCCGGCTGCATTGGGGCAGCTCCGCCTAGAGGGCACTGCCATGGCCTCATGGGGTCCAGAGCGTGGAGGAGCCTGGCCTGGTCCTCTCTCTCAGAGCTGGAAAGGGATCCTGCCAGTCACTGAGGCCACCGGAGCCCCCAGTGAGTAGGTTGGATCCAGGAGAAGCCCCAGACATCGCTGGCTGTGGGGAGCTTAACTACATCACAGTATTATTATTATTATGGTTATGATTATCATTATCCATTACCCGCCCTTCACCGTAAGCCCCCACAGCAGTTGACAACATTAAAATGCTAATTAAAATTCAGTAATAAAACTCAATATTGCACTTGCTTCTTAGTGCTGTCCATTGGTTTGTCCCACATGAACTTTGGCCTCACCCATTTCATCCTCAGGGGCTTGGCCAGATCAGGATCTGGCCCTCAGAACACAGAAAAGGGATCCCACCCTAGCAGTGTGCCTGGAGGACGTTGGAGATGCAGAGTGCTAGAAAATGAGACAGAACCAGAAACGGAGAGTGCCCTGAAATGGGGGTGGGAGGGAGAGCAACTCTTGAGGAGCCCCACTCTGGCCTAGTGCCCACATTACACTCGGAACAAAGGAATCATTGTTCTGACTTCATTCCTGGGCTGAAAACACTGAGAGGCAGGAGCCACCAGGCTGATTCATCTCACAGAAACCCCTTCATTTGCCTCCACTTCTGGCCTGGCCACTTTCCTTCCAGGAGGGCAAGAGGATTTCTTCTCCTTCCTTCTTCCTTTCCTTCTTCAAGAAAGCTCGGAGTCTGGCGTGTGGTGCAGTCCAGCCCTGGTTCCTAGCAAGACTCAGCCACACTTGCTCAGGAGACCTTCTTCTTCTGACCGTGTACCAGTTTCCTAAAAGCAATGTGTTTGCTTTGCAGTATTTAGCAGCACCTCTAAATCAGACAGACAGAACTTGGTCAAAGAAAAGATGGATGAGGAAGACTCAGCTGGCTCTGGAGTAGGAAGAGGCCATTCTATGGAAATTGGGAGCAGTGAGGGATTCTGGGAAATCTCTGTGCAGAAGATCCTGGGAGAGGAGGACACCCTTCACTCAGAGGCGCAGAGCCAGCCGTTCGGACAGTCCTGTCACCAGGAGGCTGAAGGACCCCGAGAGGTTTGCAGCCAACTCTACCGCTTTGACCATCAATGGATGAAGCCAGAAAGGCACACGAAAGCTGAGATGCTGGACCTGGTGATCTTGGAGCAGTTCCTGGCTGTCCTTCCAGCGGAGATGGAGAGCTGGGTGAGGGAATGCGGAGCAGAGACCAGTTCCCAGGCAGTGGCCCTGGCCGAAGGTTTCCTCCTGAGTCAGGCGGAGGAGAGGAAGCAGGTGGAGAAGAAGCAGGTGAGAGAGACTGTCCTCTGGATGCTCCCAAGGGGCTCCAACAGGAGGGAGAAGATCCCTAAATCCCATCCTTTTTGGGGGGAATGTCATTGGATACCCCTCAAGTTTTTGTCCCAGCCATTCCTTTTCAAACCCATCTCCACATTCTCTATTACAAATTCTTGTTCCTATTTCAGGGAAAGGATCTGTTGGCAGAAACGGGACCAGATTCCTCTGAGGCAGAGAGGACTTCATTGGACACCAGAGAGAGGCCGCTGGGTAAGGAGGAAGGAAGTTTTCTTCTTTTGATTCCATACTGTTGATTCTGAAACTAATCTGTGGTTTCTGTCAGTGTTTTGGGTATGACACTTGGGGCCAAGAGGCCAAAGGAGATGAGATATATTTTAGCATAACTAAATATGAAATGGGGGCAAACTCCCAAATGCACCTCTGAGAGAAGCATCCTGCACTCCTGTCTCCCCACTTCCCTTTGTCTCTCGCAGGTGAAAGAAGGATGCCGGCAAGACCTCCTTCTCCATCTCTTCATCCTGGTGGAGGGGAAGCAGCGGCTGAGGAACCGGATCAGGTGCGGGGAAGGAGCCTTGCGGGGAGGAAGGATGACGGGTGGGGGAGACAGGGCA
This sequence comes from Podarcis tiliguerta, assembly GCF_965153285.1. Lineage (NCBI taxonomy): Eukaryota > Metazoa > Chordata > Lepidosauria > Squamata > Lacertidae > Podarcis > Podarcis tiliguerta. The sequence continues at coordinate 54,035,285 of NC_139546.1, forward strand.
TTTCTGGGGACAAATGAATCCCCTCTTGCCTTCTATCAAAGCTGCCCTTAACAAAGGCTGAAAATGCCATTAATGAAGGTTTGTGTGCTGAGGATAAAGCGTAACCCCTTCACCTTAACCCTGAATGTCACTAGTATTATTCATTATAAATTGTCTTTGGGACATCTGGGGAGTCTTTCCATCCCAGAACAACACACAGGGAGAGGAGAGAGGGATTCTTCCATTTGGCAAACAGACAAATTGATCTGAATAAAACAACGTGGAGTTCATTAAAATAAGCACCAATAATCAGGATGTGCAGCAGACCAATCCAATTAAAACAGCCCAGGCAGGAAGCAAAAGAGCAACGTGCAGGAAATAATCTTTATGCTGCCTAAGAGAAGGATCTTTTTCTTTCAGAGCTCAGTTTCTTTTGAAGATGTCGCTGTTCGTTTCACGGCTGAGGAGTGGGCGTTGCTGGATCCTGCCCAGAGAGCTCTGCATAAGGAAGTCATGGAGGAGACTTGGAGGACCATGATCTCTCTGGGTAAAGTTTCCTCTTGGGTCATAATCTCTGTTTTGTAATTCAGGAGATATTTCTCTGGGAAAACCTGGGATTCTCACACCCCCACAGCTCACCTTGCATGGAGGGGACTGTTTCTTCTGTTAATATTGCTCCTCCGCTTCTGCCTTTTTGCACAAGGATCAGGATGTGGATGGGCTTTCTGGTTGTTTTGAAACAATCAGTTGTTCCATATCCAGTTCTAACTGTAGCTTCTGGCTTAGGAACAGCTTCTTTCTTTCTTTCTTCCCTATTTACATTTGTAAATCTGTGGACTTTTCTTCATCTATTGCTGTCTCAGGTTTTTCCCCCAACAGATTCTGTCCAATCTCTGATCTACAGTCTCTCTCAAACCTCTCCAGCCATTCTGCACATTTCATCTCTTAGCTGCTGGTTATGGCACATCAAAAATCAAAAGGCATTCCGTGTTATCTTTGCTATGATTTACTAATTACGATTATTTAGTTCTCCTCCCTTGACCGTCTCCTCTTCCCTGCACTTATAAAAAGTTACCGTCGGTTTTCAGTCCGTTCTGCATAGGAAAAACAAACGGAGAAAGGATATTTATCAACAGTGTAGCTTTGAAGTTAAAGGCAAAGTCTCAGAACTATATATTCATTTTAATCTTTTGAAATCACCAATAGTTAGTTTTGAGCTTCTTTGATCTATTTTCCAAACTCATTTAGAATTCTGTCATTACTCAGTATTTTATTTCTCCCCTGGACGCTAGGTAATTGGTAGACAGAGAATCCAATTCACATTTAACCTTGCAGATAGAGTTGGTTCGATGATTGAGCCAAAGAAATTCCACCCCTGAAAAGAACAGGCTTTTTGAATCTGAATTTCCCATAAATATGTCAGTGAAAGTCAGTCAGCAAAGGCAGTGAACTCTGCAGTAAGACTTCCCATCTAACTCCCTTCAGATCTTCCCTTATCACAAATGTTCATGAGCATTATTCAAAAACTGGGAGCCTTTCTTAGGCTCTGATCTGTTCCTCTCTTTGTTGCAGGTGGTGATGAATTAGAAATTAAGAACAAGGGACAACAGGACAAAATCCACACAGTGGAGAAGCCATATCAAGATTTGGAACATGGTGAAAACTTCAGTCAGAGCTCCCATGCCACTTCCCATCAAATAAATCCTATTGGGAAGAAACCCTTTCAGTGTTTGCAATGTGGAAAGAGCTTCAATCACAGCTCACATCTCAAAGACCATCAAAGAATTCATTCCGGGGAGAAACCATATAAGTGCTTGAAGTGTGGGAAGTCTTTTCCTACAAGCAAATGCTTCCGTCGACATCAGAGTATTCACAGCGGAGAGAAACCCTTTCAGTGTGTGGAATGTGGAAAGAGCTTCTCCAGGAAGGACAGTCTCCGCTCCCATCAAAGAATTCATACAGGGGAGAAACCATTTCAGTGCCTGCAATGTGAGAAGTTCTTTACTACAAGAAGAAACTTACATAAACATAAGAGAATTCACAGTGGGGAGAAACCATATCAGTGCTTGGAATGTGGAAAGAGCTTCAGTCAGACGGGAAGTCTCACTTCTCATCAAATAATTCATACAGGGGATAAACCATATCAGTGCTTGCAATGTGGAAAGAGCTTCGGTCAGAGGTCCTATCTCTCTTCCCACGAAAGAATTCATAGAGGGGAGAAACTATATAAGTGCTTGGAATGTGAGGAGTCTTTTCCTACGAACAAATACTTCCGTCGACATCAGATTATTCACAGCAGAGAGAAACCATTCCAGTGCGTGGAATGTGGAAAGAGCTTCTCCAGGAGGGACAATCTCACTTCTCACCTCAGAATTCATACAGGAGAGAAACCATTTCAGTGCTTGGAATGCACAAAATGCTTTACGACAAAAAAATTATTTCATCAACATCAGAGAATTCACACTGGGGAGAAACCATTTAAATGCCAAGAGTGTGGAAAGAGCTATAGATGGAGATCCCATTTCACTTCCCACCAAAGAATTCATACAGGGGAGAAACTATTTCAGTGCCTGGAATGTGAGAAGTTCTTTACTACAAGAAGAGACTTGCAACAACATAAGAGAATTCACAGTGGGGAGAAACCATATCAGTGCTTAGAGTGTGGGAAGAGCTTCAGGCGGAACGACCATCTCACTTCCCATCACATAATTCATACAGGGGAGAAACCATTTCAGTGTCTGGAATGTGGGAAGAACTTCAATCGGAGGTCATGTCTCACTTCCCATCAAAGAATTCATACAGGGGAGAAACCTTATCAGTGCTTGGAATGTGGGGAGTGTTTTCCTACAAACAAATACTTCCGTCGACATCAGAGTATTCACAGCGGAGAGAAACCGCACCAGTGTGTGGAATGTGGGAAGGCTTTCTTCAGGAAGGATAGTCTTACTTCCCATCAAAGAACTCATACAGGAGAGAAACCATATCAGTGCTTGGAATGTGAGAAGTTCTTTACTACAAGAAGAGACTTGCATCAACACAAGAGAATTCACACTGGGGAGAAACCATATCAGTGCTTGGAGTGTGGGAAGAGCTTCAGTCAGAGGGCCAATCTCTGTTCCCATCAAAGGGTTCATACAGGGGAGAAACCCTATCAGTGCGTGGAATGTGGGAAGAGCTTCAGTCGGAGCTCAAGTCTCACTTCCCATCAAAGAATTCACAGTGGGGAGAAACCATATCAGTGCTTGGAATGCAAGAAGAGGTTCACTACAAGCACACACGTCCGTCGACATCAGAGAATTCACACTGGGGAGAAACCGTTTCAATGCCAAGAGTGTGGAAAGAGCTTCAGTCGCAGGTCTCATCTCACTTTCCACCAAAGAATTCATACAGGGGAGAATCCCGAATAGTGCTTGGAATGTGGAAAGAGATTCACCCGGAATAAATATTTCACATCCCATGAAGCATCTAGTGGGGCTGGGGCCATTTCATCCATCTCAAGGCCTCCACCTGCACTCTCAAAGCATCCCCACCCACCCAGTTTGCATGTGACTAGAGGTGGCCATGACCTCACCTGCCCAGGTAACAAAGAGCAGGATTGGTCAGCCACCTCTCTCTCTCTGACTACTTTCATCGAAGAAGCAACATCTGCTTAGCCTAAGACGCCTTCTTGGCTTGCAGCCAAGAGAGGACAAAGGAACTGTCTCCTTATGGGATGGTTTCCAGGTGTGCATTACTTTTCTAAGCCAAGTCTGCCTTCTGGGATCCAATTGTGAACAGAATGTGAGTGAGTAAATTCTTTTTATACTTTTACAGAAGACTGTGTCGTGTCTTATCTTTTATGAGGGACTAAAGGGGACATTACAAATGAAACTTATTAAAGAGGCTTTAGTGAGCCTGAGCAAACGCATCTGCTGTGAGTTTAAAAAGGGGAATGTTACTCTGCTAAATTGTGGAACTTGTTAACACAAGTTGGAAAGGATATAATCAAACAATATATCCTCTCCTGCATCCCTGAACATTCCCACACTAACTACCGGCCGGTTGCTCATCTCCCTTTCCTGGGCAAGGTTCTGGAGCGGGTGGTTGTGGACCAGATCCAGGGGCTCTTGGAGGAAACTGATTTTCTACATCCATTTCAATCAGGGTTCAGGTCCAGTTTTGGCAGAGAAACTGCTTTGGTGGCACCGAATGATGACTTCTCTCAAGAGAGAGGGAGAGACAGGGGAACATGTCCCTGTTAATTCCCCTCAACCTCTCACCGGCTTTTGATACTACTGACCATTGTCTCCTTCTGGAGCAGCTGTCCGAACTGGTCCTACTTGGATGGTCATTCCCAGAGGGGATGCTTGGCAAATGCTTTTCAGACCTTGGCCCCTAGGAGTTGGCTGCTGTGCAGGAGGCGGTGATAGCCATCAACTAGGATGGCTTTAAAGAGGATGAGAGACATTCATGGAGGGGAGGGAAATGGATGGCCCTTCTAGCCAGGCTGGTTCTGCTCTGCCTTCCCAGCTGGAGGCAGCCGTGCTTCTGAGCCTCTCTTGCTGGAAACCCCAGGAGGGGAGAAGAGGACTCTTGTCTGGGGACCTCTCTTGTGGGTTTGCCATCATGGGCATCTGGTTGGCCACTGTGAGGACGGGAGGCGGGGCCTGTGGGGCGGATCCAGCGGCTGCGGGACTCTTCCGATGTTCTCACCAGATGTCAGCCACATGGGAGTTTCGTGTGGATTTGAAGCTCCTCCTCTCTTGCCTCAGGATCAAGGAAGGAGGGGCGGTGTGTCTGGATGGAGAGAACTTCTCCCCCGTGCGGGGAGGGGGAGGGTCATAAATCGCAGGGCACTCAAAGGGACCCCAAGATGCGGGAGATGACCCCCAGGGCTGAAGCCCGGGGCTGGGCTGGCTCCCTCTGCCATCCCTCCACTTGGCACACACATGCGCGCCCCCTCCCTCCCTCCCTCCCTCCCACACACGTCCTCTGCCGAGGGGGCAGGACCGGTGGGCTTCTGCGGGCCAGAGCCGCTTCTTTTCTGGCGAAGCCTCCGTCTCCGCACAAACCCATTTTCATGTGTCCGGGGGGGGCGCGCTCTTCCCGCATCCTCCTCCGGTTGCCTTTCCGTCCAGCCAGGCTCCCAGCGGCTCTTTTGATGCTGCTGCTGCTGCCGCCGCGCCCCCCTCGAAGTTGGACCAGCCGCTCCGGCAATAATGGATACTTTTGTTTAGAGAGATATTTGTGGATACATTTCTAGCCGATTTTGCGCCCCCCACCCCTGGCAGGGGCCCGCCTCGCCGCCCCCCGGCTACGGCCCTGCCTGCTCCTCCGGGCGCGCGCTGCGCAGGCACCTTGCTCGCCTTTCCCTTCGCCCGGGCAGGAGCCGCTGCCGCCGCCGGCGAGGCGAAGGGAGGCCGGGAGGGAAGAGGGGGTCCCGGTCAGTGGGGAAGAAGGGGGCGAAAGAAAGGCAGGCGGGAGGGGCCTTCCTGGGAGGAAGCCCGCGGGAGAGGGCGGCGGAGCCCGAGGGGGAGGCTGGCCTGAGTCCCCGCAGCGCGGAACTGGGCGCCCCAGAACCGCCGCCTCCCCCCGCCAGATGCATCACACGGTGAACTCAGGTGGAGCTCGTGGTCCACCAAGACCCCTCGATCTTTTTCACATGCACTGCTATGTCCCCCGTTCCATATTTGTGCATCTGGTTCTTCCTGCCTAAGTGCAGAATCTGACCTTTGTCCCAATGGAAATTCATCTGTAAATGGTAATCCTGAATCCCGATTCTGTCCTTTGTGCCTTCCCTCCCAGTTTGGTGTCATCTGCAAACTGGACGAGCATCCCCTCAATTCCTCCATCCAAGAGCGACAGATGGAGCAAAACAGGCCCCGGACAGAGCCCTGCAGCCCCCCCTGGTCACCAATCTATGGTGTAACCTCATGGGGGGGGGTCGCCTCTCCTTATGAAGGAAGTTGGAGGAGTTGGAAAAGGGTCAGGAAAGGGCTGCCAAAATGATCAAGGCGGACTTTGCGATGAAGAAAGGTTGCAGCCTTTGGGGCTCTTTAGTTTAGAGAGCAGTGGTTCCCAATTAGCTAATTACTGAGCCCCCCCCCACCTAATTTTCAAAAGCCAAGCCTGGACTAGAGAAAGTGGAGGGAGAGTTTCATCTCCTGACAGTGGAACTCAAAGACATCCAAGGAGTCGGGATGTTGGAAGATTCAGGACACATAAAATTACACGCAAGGCAAAGTTCACCTGTGGAACTCCCTGGCACAGGAGGGAGAGGGAGAGAGGGGGAACTGGCTTGCCAAGGGTTAAAAGGGATTGATCTGGATTCCTAGAGGGGAGAGGAAGTCAAGGCGGTGGGGTTGGGGGGGGTAAACTCCCGAGCCCAAGCCCCTCCCTCTCCCGCCTGCCTAAAAGGGAGGAGGGGCCTTTGTCTCTCTCTTCTGCACGTGCTGCATCCATGGCGCCTCCGGGGAGCCGGTGAGTCTCTGCATTGGGGAGAAGAGGGGGGTCCCCGGGATGCAGGGGGGGGGTCCAGTTGCTGGAAGGAAGCGCAGGGGGGGAGAGGGGCTCTTGCGCCCCAGTCCTGCTGGTGTTCTGATATTTGGGGTACCAAATGTGAGCCCCTTGAATTGGGCCAGGAAATGAACCGGCCACCCAAGCAGCTGTTTGAGAGGGGAATTAGATGTGTTCTCAAGGGGGTGGGGCTTCAGTGAGGAGCCCCCCCCCCCGCATGGATGCCCCCTGGAGCTCCTTGGAGAAAAGGGGGGGGGAGAGAGAAAGACAAGGAATCAAGAGAGGGGTCCTGCCGGCTGCATTGGGGCAGCTCCGCCTAGAGGGCACTGCCATGGCCTCATGGGGTCCAGAGCGTGGAGGAGCCTGGCCTGGTCCTCTCTCTCAGAGCTGGAAAGGGATCCTGCCAGTCACTGAGGCCACCGGAGCCCCCAGTGAGTAGGTTGGATCCAGGAGAAGCCCCAGACATCGCTGGCTGTGGGGAGCTTAACTACATCACAGTATTATTATTATTATGGTTATGATTATCATTATCCATTACCCGCCCTTCACCGTAAGCCCCCACAGCAGTTGACAACATTAAAATGCTAATTAAAATTCAGTAATAAAACTCAATATTGCACTTGCTTCTTAGTGCTGTCCATTGGTTTGTCCCACATGAACTTTGGCCTCACCCATTTCATCCTCAGGGGCTTGGCCAGATCAGGATCTGGCCCTCAGAACACAGAAAAGGGATCCCACCCTAGCAGTGTGCCTGGAGGACGTTGGAGATGCAGAGTGCTAGAAAATGAGACAGAACCAGAAACGGAGAGTGCCCTGAAATGGGGGTGGGAGGGAGAGCAACTCTTGAGGAGCCCCACTCTGGCCTAGTGCCCACATTACACTCGGAACAAAGGAATCATTGTTCTGACTTCATTCCTGGGCTGAAAACACTGAGAGGCAGGAGCCACCAGGCTGATTCATCTCACAGAAACCCCTTCATTTGCCTCCACTTCTGGCCTGGCCACTTTCCTTCCAGGAGGGCAAGAGGATTTCTTCTCCTTCCTTCTTCCTTTCCTTCTTCAAGAAAGCTCGGAGTCTGGCGTGTGGTGCAGTCCAGCCCTGGTTCCTAGCAAGACTCAGCCACACTTGCTCAGGAGACCTTCTTCTTCTGACCGTGTGTTGTTGTTGTTTAGTCGTTCAGTCGTGTCCGACTCTTCGTGACCCCATGGACCAGAGCACGCCAGGCACTCCTGTCTTCCACTGCCACCCGCAGTTTGGTCAGGTTCATGTTTGTAGCCTCGAGAACACTGTCTAACCATCTCATCCTCTGTCGTCCCCTTCTCCTTGTGCCCTCCATCTTTCCCAACATCAGGGTCTTTTCCAGTGAGTCTTCTCTTCTCATGAGGTGGCCAAAGTATTGGAGCCTCAGCTTCACGATCTGTCCTTCCAGTGAGCACTCAGGGCTGATTTCCTTAAGAATGGATGCGTTTGATCTTCTTGCAGTCCATGGGACTCTCAAGAGTTTCCTCCAGCACCATAATTCAAAAGCGTCAATTCTTCGGCGATCAGCCTTCTTTATGGTCCAGCTCTCACTTCCATACATCACTACTGGGAAAACCATAGCTTTTACTATACGGACCTTTGTTGGCAAGGTGATGTCTCTACTTTTTAAAATGCTGTTTAGGTTTGTCATTGCTTTCCTCCCAAGAAGCAGGCGTCTCTTAATTTCGTGGCTGCTGTCACCATCTGCAGTGATCATGGATCCCAAGAAAGTAAAATCTCTCACTGCCTCCATTTCCTCCCCTTCTATTTGCCAGGAGGTGATGGGACCAGTGGCCATGATCTTCGTTTTTTTGATGTTGAGCTTCAGACCATATTTTGCGCTCTCCTCTTTCACCCTCAATAAAAGGTTTTTTAAATCCTCCTCACTGACCGTGTACCAGTTTCCTAAAAGCAATGTGTTTGCTTTGCAGTATTTAGCAGCACCTCTAAATCAGACAGACAGAACTTGGTCAAAGAAAAGATGGATGAGGAAGACTCAGCTGGCTCTGGAGTAGGAAGAGGCCATTCTATGGAAATTGGGAGCAGTGAGGGATTCTGGGAAATCTCTGTGCAGAAGATCCTGGGAGAGGAGGACACCCTTCACTCAGAGGCGCAGAGCCAGCCGTTCGGACAGTCCTGTCACCAGGAGGCTGAAGGACCCCGAGAGGTTTGCAGCCAACTCTACCGCTTTGACCATCAATGGATGAAGCCAGAAAGGCACACGAAAGCTGAGATGCTGGACCTGGTGATCTTGGAGCAGTTCCTGGCTGTCCTTCCAGCGGAGATGGAGAGCTGGGTGAGGGAATGCGGAGCAGAGACCAGTTCCCAGGCAGTGGCCCTGGCCGAAGGTTTCCTCCTGAGTCAGGCGGAGGAGAGGAAGCAGGTGGAGAAGAAGCAGGTGAGAGAGACTGTCCTCTGGATGCTCCCAAGGGGCTCCAACAGGAGGGAGAAGATCCCTAAATCCCATCCTTTTTGGGGGGAATGTCATTGGATACCCCTCAAGTTTTTGTCCCAGCCATTCCTTTTCAAACCCATCTCCACATTCTCTATTACAAATTCTTGTTCCTATTTCAGGGAAAGGATCTGTTGGCAGAAACGGGACCAGATTCCTCTGAGGCAGAGAGGACTTCATTGGACACCAGAGAGAGGCCGCTGGGTAAGGAGGAAGGAAGTTTTCTTCTTTTGATTCCATACTGTTGATTCTGAAACTAATCTGTGGTTTCTGTCAGTGTTTTGGGTATGACACTTGGGGCCAAGAGGCCAAAGGAGATGAGATATATTTTAGCATAACTAAATATGAAATGGGGGCAAACTCCCAAATGCACCTCTGAGAGAAGCATCCTGCACTCCTGTCTCCCCACTTCCCTTTGTCTCTCGCAGGTGAAAGAAGGATGCCGGCAAGACCTCCTTCTCCATCTCTTCATCCTGGTGGAGGGGAAGCAGCGGCTGAGGAACCGGATCAGGTGCGGGGAAGGAGCCTTGCGGGGAGGAAGGATGACGGGTGGGGGAGACAGGGCATTTCTGGGGACAAATGAATCCCCTCTTGCCTTCTATCAAAGCTGCCCTTAACAAAGGCTGAAAATGCCATTAATGAAGGTTTGTGTGCTGAGGATAAAGCGTAACCCCTTCACCTTAACCCTGAATGTCACTAGTATTATTCATTATAAATTGTCTTTGGGACATCTGGGGAGTCTTTCCATCCCAGAACAACACACAGGGAGAGGAGAGAGGGATTCTTCCATTTGGCAAACAGACAAATTGATCTGAATAAAACAACGTGGAGTTCATTAAAATAAGCACCAATAATCAGGATGTGCAGCAGACCAATCCAATTAAAACAGCCCAGGCAGGAAGCAAAAGAGCAACGTGCAGGAAATAATCTTTATGCTGCCTAAGAGAAGGATCTTTTTCTTTCAGAGCTCAGTTTCTTTTGAAGATGTCGCTGTTCGTTTCACGGCTGAGGAGTGGGCGTTGCTGGATCCTGCCCAGAGAGCTCTGCATAAGGAAGTCATGGAGGAGACTTGGAGGACCATGATCTCTCTGGGTAAAGTTTCCTCTTGGGTCATAATCTCTGTTTTGTAATTCAGGAGATATTTCTCTGGGAAAACCTGGGATTCTCACACCCCCACAGCTCACCTTGCATGGAGGGGACTGTTTCTTCTGTTAATATTGCTCCTCCGCTTCTGCCTTTTTGCACAAGGATCAGGATGTGGATGGGCTTTCTGGTTGTTTTGAAACAATCAGTTGTTCCATATCCAGTTCTAACTGTAGCTTCTGGCTTAGGAACAGCTTCTTTCTTTCTTTCTTCCCTATTTACATTTGTAAATCTGTGGACTTTTCTTCATCTATTGCTGTCTCAGGTTTTTCCCCCAACAGATTCTGTCCAATCTCTGATCTACAGTCTCTCTCAAACCTCTCCAGCCATTCTGCACATTTCATCTCTTAGCTGCTGGTTATGGCACATCAAAAATCAAAAGGCATTCCGTGTTATCTTTGCTATGATTTACTAATTACGATTATTTAGTTCTCCTCCCTTGACCGTCTCCTCTTCCCTGCACTTATAAAAAGTTACCGTCGGTTTTCAGTCCGTTCTGCATAGGAAAAACAAACGGAGAAAGGATATTTATCAACAGTGTAGCTTTGAAGTTAAAGGCAAAGTCTCAGAACTATATATTCATTTTAATCTTTTGAAATCACCAATAGTTAGTTTTGAGCTTCTTTGATCTATTTTCCAAACTCATTTAGAATTCTGTCATTACTCAGTATTTTATTTCTCCCCTGGACGCTAGGTAATTGGTAGACAGAGAATCCAATTCACATTTAACCTTGCAGATAGAGTTGGTTCGATGATTGAGCCAAAGAAATTCCACCCCTGAAAAGAACAGGCTTTTTGAATCTGAATTTCCCATAAATATGTCAGTGAAAGTCAGTCAGCAAAGGCAGTGAACTCTGCAGTAAGACTTCCCATCTAACTCCCTTCAGATCTTCCCTTATCACAAATGCTCATGAGCATTATTCAAAAACTGGGAGCCTTTCTTGGGCTCTGATCTGTTCCTCTCTTCATTGCAGGTGGTGATGAATTAGAAATTAAGAACAAGGGACAACACGACAAAATCCTCACAGTGGAGAAGCCATATCAAGATTTGGAACATGGTGAAAACTTCAGTCAGAGCTCCCATGCCACTTCCCATCAAATAAATCCTATTGGGAAGAAACCCTTTCAGTGTTTGCAATGTGGAAAGAGCTTCAATCACAGCTCACATCTCAAAGACCATCAAAGAATTCATTCCGGGGAGAAACCATATAAGTGCTTGAAGTGTGGGAAGTCTTTTCCTACAAGCAAATGCTTCCGTCGACATCAGAGTATTCACAGCGGGGAGAAACCCTTTCAGTGTTTAGAATGTGGGAAGAGCTTCTCCAGGAAGGACAGTCTCCGCTCCCATCAAAGAATTCATACAGGGGAGAAACCATTTCAGTGCCTGCAATGTGAGAAGTTCTTTACTACAAGAAGAAACTTACATAAACATAAGAGAATTCACAGTGGGGAGAAACCATATCAGTGCTTGGAATGTGGAAAGAGCTTCAGTCAGACGGGAAGTCTCACTTCTCATCAAATAATTCATACAGGGGATAAACCATATAAGTGCTTGCAATGTGGAAAGAGCTTCGGTTGGAGGTCCTATCTCTCTTCCCATGAAAGAATTCATAGAGGGGAGAAACTATATAAGTGCTTGGAATGTGGGGAGTGTTTTCCTACAAACAAATACTTCCGTCGACATCAGATTATTCACAGCAGAGAGAAACCATACCAGTGCGTGGAATGTGGAAAGAGCTTCTCCAGGAGGGACAATCTCACTTCTCACCTCAGAATTCATACAGGAGAGAAACCATTTCAGTGCTTGGAATGCACAAAATGCTTTACTACAAAAAAATTATTTCATCAACATCAGAGAATTCACACTGGGGAGAAACCATTTAAATGCCAAGAGTGTGGAAAGAGCTATAGATGGAGAGCCCATTTCACTTCCCACCAAAGAATTCATACAGGGGAGAAACTATTTCAGTGCCTGGAATGTGAGAAGTTCTTTACTACAAGAAGAGACTTGCAACAACATAAGAGAATTCACAGTGGGGAGAAACCATATCAGTGCTTAGAGTGTGGGAAGAGCTTCAGGCGGAACGACCATCTCACTTCCCATCACATAATTCATACAGGGGAGAAACCATTTCAGTGTCTGGAATGTGGGAAGAACTTCAATCGGAGGTCATGTCTCACATCCCATCAAAGAATTCATACAGGGGAGAAACCTTATCAGTGCTTGGAATGTGGGGAGTGTTTTCCTACAAACAAATACTTCCGTCGACATCAGAGTATTCATAGCGGAGAGAAACCGCACCAGTGTGTGGCATGTGGGAAGACTTTCTTCAGGAAGGATAGTCTCACTTCCCATCAAAGAACTCATACAGGAGAGAAACCATATCAGTGCTTGGAATGTGAGAAGTTCTTTACTACAAGAAGAGACTTGCATCAACACAAGAGAATTCACACGGGGGAGAAACCATATCAGTGCTTGGAGTGTGGGAAGAGCTTCAGTCAGAGGGCCAATCTCCGTTCCCATCAAAGGGTTCATACGGGGGAGAAACCATATCAGTGTGTGGAATGTGGGAAGAGCTTCAGTCGGAGCTCAAGTCTCACTTCCCATCAAAGAATTCACAGTGGGGAGAAACCATATCAGTGCTTGGAATGCAAGAAGAGGTTCACTACAAGCACACACGTCCGTCGACATCAGAGAATTCACACTGGGGAGAAACCGTTTCAATGCCAAGAGTGTGGAAAGAGCTTCAGTCGCAGGTCTCATCTCACTTTCCACCAAAGAATTCATACAACGGAGAATCCCGAATAGTGCTTGGAATGTGGAAAGAGATTCACCTGGAATAAATATTTCATGTCCCATGAAGCATCTGGTGGGGCTGGGGCCATTTCATCCATCTCAAGGCCTCCACCTGCACTCTCAAAGCATCCCCACCCACCCAGTTTGCATGTGACTAGAGGTGGGCATGACCTCACCTGCCCAGGTAACAAAGAGCAGGACTGGTCAGCCACCTCTCTCTCTCTGACTACTTTCATCGAAGAAGCAACATCTGCTTAGCCTAAGATGCCTTCTTGGCTTGCAGCCTAGAGAGGACAAAGGAACTGTCTCCTTATGGGATAGTTTCCAGGTGTGCATTACTTTTCTAAGCTAAGTCTGCCTTCTGGGATCCAATTGTGAACAGAATGTGAGTGAGTAAATTCTTTTTATACTTTTACAGAAGACTGTGTTGTGTCTTATCTTTTATGAGGGACTAAAGGGGACATTACAAATGAAACTTATTATAGAGGCTTAAGCGAGCCTGAGCAAACGCATCTGCTGTGAGTTTAAAAAGGGGAGTGTTACTCTGCTAAATTGTGGAACTTGTTAACACAAGTTGGAAAGGATATAATCAAACAATATATCCTCTCCTGCATCCCTGAACATTCCCACACTAACTACCGGCCGGTTGCTCATCTCCCTTTCCTGGGCAAGGTTCTGGAGCGGGTGGTTGTGGACCACATCCAGGGGCTCTAGGAGAAAACTGATTTTCTACATCCATTTCAATCAGGGTTCAGGTCCAGTTTTGGCACAGAAACTGCTTTGGTGGCCCTCAATGATGACTTCTCTCAAGAGAGAGGGAGAGACAGGGAAACATGTCCCTGTTAATTCCCCTCAACCTCTCACCGGCTTTTGATACTACTGACCATTGTCTCCTTCTGGAGCAGCTGTCCGAACTGGTCCTACTTGGATGGTCATTCCCAGAGGGGATGATTGGCAAATGCTTTTCAGACCTTGGCCCCTCGGAGTTGGCTGCTGTGCAGGAGGCGGTGATAGCCATCAACTAGGATGGCTTTAAAGAGGATGAGAGACATTCATGGAGGGGAGGGAAATGGATGGCCCTTCTAGCCAGGCTGGTTCTGCTCTGCCTTCCCAGCTGGAGGCAGCCGTGCTTCTGAGCCTCTCTTGCTGGAAACCCCAGGAGGGGAGAAGAGGACTCTTGCCTGGGGACCTCTCTTGTGGGTTTGCCATCATGGGCATCTGGTTGGCCACTGTGAGGACGGGAGGCGGGGCCTGTGGGGCGGATCCCGCGGCTGCGGGACTCTTCCGATGTTCTCACCAGATGTCAGCCACATGGGAGTTTAGTGTGGATTTGAAGCTCCTCCTCTCTTGCCTCAGGATCAAGGAAGGAGGGGCGGTGTGTCTGGATGGAGAGAACTTCTCCCCAGTGCGGGGAGGGGGAGGGCCATAAATCGCAGGGCACTCAAAGGGACCCCAAGATGTGGGAGATGACCCCCGAGGGCTGAAGCCCGGGGCTGGGCTGGCTCCCTCCGCCATCCCTCCACTTGGCACACACATGCGCGCCCGCTCCCTCCCTCCCTCCCTCCAACACACGTCCTCTGCCGAGGGGGCAGGACCGGTGGGCTTCTGCTGGCCAGAGCCGCTTCTTTTCTGGCGAAGCCTCCGTCTCCGCACAAACCCATTTCCATGTGTCCGGGGGGGGGGGGCGCTCTTCCCGCATCCTCCTCCGGTTCCCTTTCCGTCCAGCCAGGCTCCCAGCGGCTCTCTTGATGCTGCTGCCGCTGCTGCCGCCGCGCCCACCTCGAAGTTGGACCAGCCGCTCCGGCAATAATGGATACTTTTGTTTAGAGAGATATTTGTGGATACATTTCTAGCCGATTTTGCGCCCCCACCCCTGGCAGGAGCCCGCCTCGCCGCCCCCCGGCTACGGCCCTGCCTGCTTCTCCGAGCGCGCCCTGCGCAGGCACCTTGCTCGCCATCCCGCCGCGCCTTTCCCTCTGCCCGCGAGGCGAAGGGAGGCCGGGAGGGAAGAGGGGGTCCCGGTCAGTGGGGAAGAAGGGGGCGAAAGAAAGGCAGGCGGGAGGGGCCTTCCTGGGAGGAAGCCCGCGGGAGAGGGCGGCGGAGCCCGAGGGGGGCGCTGGCCTGAGTCCCCGCAGCGCGGAACTGGGCGCACCAGAACCACCGCCTCCCCCCGCCAGATGCATCACACAGTGAACTCAGGTGGAGCTTGTGGTCCACCAAGACCCCTCGATCTTTTTCACATGCACTGCTATGTCCCCCATCCTATATTTGTGCATCTGGTTCTTCCCGCCTAAGTGCAGAATCTGACCTTTCTCCCTATGGAAATTCATCTGTAAATGGTAATCCTGAATCCAGATTCTGTCCTTTGTGCCTTCCCTCCCAGTTTGGTGTCATCTGCAAACTGGACAAGCATCCCCTCAACTCCTCCATCCAAGATCGACAGATGGAGCAAAACAGGCCCCGGACAGAGCCCTGCAGCCCCCCCTGGTCACAACTCTATGGCGTAACCTCATGGGGGGTGCAGTCGCCTCTCCTCATGAAGGAGGTTTGGGGAGTTGGAAAAGGTTCAGAAAAGGGCTGCCAAAATGATCAAGGCAGACTTTGCGATGAAAAAAGGTTGCAGCCTTTGGGGCTCTTTAGACTTCAGAGCAGTGGTTCCCAATTAGCTAATTACTGAGCCCCCCCCTCCCTAATTTTCAAAAGCCAAGCCTGGCCTAGAGAAAGTGGAGGGAGAGTTGCATCTCCTGACAGTGGAACTCAAAGACATCCAAGGAGTCGGGATGTTGGAAGATTCAGGACAGGTAAAATTACACGCAAGGCAGAGTTCACCAGTGGAACTCCCTGGCACAGGAGGGAGAGGGAGAGAGGGGGCGCTGGCTTGCCAAGGGTTAAAAGTGATTGAGCTGGATTGCTAGAGGGGAGAGGAAGTCAAGCGGGGGGTGGGGGGGGACACCGGGAACTCCACCAGAGGAGGAGGGGCCTTTGTCTCTCTCTTCTGCACGTGCTGCATCCATGGCGCCTCCGGGGAGCCGGTGAGTCTCTGCATTGGGGAGAAGAGGGGGGTCCCCGGGATGCAGGGGGGGGGTCCAGTTGCTGGAAGGAAGCGCAGGGGGGGAGAGGGGCTCTTGCGCCCCAGTCCTGCTGGTGTTCTGATATTTGGGTACCAAATGTGAGCCCCTTGAATTGGGCCAGGAAATGAACCGGCCACCCAAGCAGCTGTTTGAGAGGGGAATTAGATGTCTTCTCAAGGTGGTGGGGCTTCAGTGAGGAGCCCCCCCCCCGGATGCCCCCTGGAGCTCCTTGGAGAAAAGAGGGAGATAGAAAGACAAGGAATCAAGAGAGGGAACCCGGCCACTTTTGCATTGGGGCAGCTCCGCCTAGAGGGCCCTGCCATGGCCTCATGGGGTCCAGAGCATGGAGGAGCCTGGCCTGGTCCTCTCTCTCAGAGCTGGAAAGGGATCCTGCTAGTCACTGACGCCACCGGAGCCCCCAGGGAGTGTGTGGGATCCAGGAGAAGCCCCAGACATCGCGGGCTGAGGGGGGGGGGGCTAAGCTACAACACAGTATTTTTATTTTTATTATTATTCATTACCCACTCTTCACCGTAAGCTCCCAGAGCAGCCGATAACTTTAAAACACAATAATAACTTTGGCTTTGCCCATTTGGCCCTCAGGGGCTTGGCCAGATGAGGATTTGGCCCTCGGAGCAGAGAAAAAGGGATCCCACCCCATCAGTCTGTCTGGAGATGTGGAGATGCAAAGTGCTGACTTCATTCCTGGGCTGAAAGCACCGAGAGGCAGGAGCCACCAGGCTGATTCATCTCACAGAAACCCCTTCATTTGCCTCCACTTCTGGCCTGGTCACTTTCCTTCCAGGAGGGCGAGAGGATTTCTTTTTCTCCTTCCTCCTTCCTTTTTTATTACAGAAAGCTCAGAGTCTGGCGTGTGGTGCAGTCCAGCCCTGGTTCCTAGCAAGACTCAGCCACACTTGCTCAGGGAACCTTTTTCTTCTGCTGACCGTGTGCCAATTTCATAACAGAACAATATATTTCCTTTACAGTATTTGCCAGCACCTCTAAATCAGACAGGCAGAACTTGGTCAAGGAAAAGATGGATGAGCAAGACTCAGCTGGCCCTGGAGCAGGAAGAGGCCATGCTATGGAAATTGGGGGCAGTGGGGGATTCTGGGAAAGCTCTGTGCAGAAGATCCTGGGAGAGGAGGACACCCTTCGCTCAGAGGCGCAGAGCCAGAGGTTCGGGCAGTTCTGCTCCCAGGAGGCCAAAGGACCCCGTGAGGTTTGCCACCGGTTCCTCCACCTTGACTGTCAGTGGCTGAAGCCAGAAAGGCACACGAAAGCTGAGATGCTGGACCTGGTGATCTTGGAGCAGTTCCTGGCTGTCCTTCCAGCGGAGATGGAGAGCTGGGTGAGGGAATGCGGAGCGGAGACCAGTTCCCAGGCAGTGGCCCTGGCCGAAGGTTTCCTCCTGAGTCAGGCGGAGGAGAGGAAGCAGGTGAGAGAGACTTTCCTCTGGATGCTCCCAAGGGGCTCCAAGGAGGGAGAAGATCCTAAAAAACTCTCCAAATTGCTCATCCTTTTTCCTTTTCTAACCCTTCTCCCCATTCTCTTTTTTGAATTCTTGTTGCTCTTTCAGGAAAAGGATCTCTCTGCAGAAATGGGTCCTGATTCCTCTGAGGCAGAGAGGACTTCGTTGGACACCAGAGAGAGGCCGCTGGGTGAGGAGAAAGGAGTTTTTTTCTTAGTTGGGTCACATTCTGGTGATTCTCAAACTAATCTGCAGGTTCATTCAATATTTTGGGAGAAGCCACTTGGGGTCATGAGGCCAAAGGAGATGAGATATATTTTAGCATAACTAAAATATGAAATGGGGACAAACTCCCAAATGCACCTGTGAGAGAAGCATCCTGCACTCCTGTCTCCCCACTTCCCTTTGTCTCTCGCAGGTGAAAGAAGGATGCCGGCAAGACCTCCTCCTCCATCTCTTCGTCCTGGCGGAGGGGAAGCAGCGGCTGAGGAACCGGATCAGGTGCGGGGAAGGAGCCTTGGGGGGAAAGAGGCTGAGTAGACAGGGGTTTCTGAGGACAAATGAATCCCCTCTTGCCTTCTGTCAAAGCTGCCCTGAACAAAGGCTGAAAATGCCATTAATGAAGGTTTGTGTGCTGAGGATAAAGCGTAACCCCTTCACCTTAACCCTGAATGTCACTAGTATTATTCATTATAAATTGTCTTTGGGACATCTGGGGAGTCTTTCCATCCCAGAACATCACATAGGGAGAGGAGAGAGGGATTCTTCCATTTGGCAAACTGGAACGCTTGCACAGACATATTGATCTGAATAAAACAACGTGTAGAAATAAGCACCAATAATCCGAATGTGCAGCAGACCAATCCAATTAAAACAGCCCAGGCAGGAAGCAAAAGCAACGTGCAGGAAATAATCTTTATGTTGTGTAAGAGAAGGACCTTTTTTCTTTTAGGGTCCAGTTTGTTTTGAAGATGTCGCTGTTCGTTTCACGGCTGAGGAGTGGGCGTTGCTGGATCCTGCCCAGAGAGCTCTGCATAAGGAAGTCATGGAGGAGACTTGGAGGACCATGATCTCTCTGGGTAAAGTTCCCTCTTGGGTCATAATCTCTGTTTTGTAATTCAGGAGATATTTATCCGTGACAAACCTCCCATATTTGGATGGATCCCAACGTTGCCACCTAGAGCAGCTGGGATTCTCACACCCCCACAGCTCACCTTGCATGGAGGGGACTGTTTCTTCTGTGGATATTGCTCCTCCGCTTCTGCCTTTTCCCACAGGGATCAGGATGTGGATGGGCTTTCTGAGTGTTCAGGGAAGTTGGTTCTGCCAGGTTTTGATTTTTGTGGATTTTTTGGTGGAGCAAAAAGTCTTTCTCCAAATTGATTTCCAATGGATGAGAGGCTTTTTCTGCCTCTGTTTAATTTACAGATTAGTCTTTGCTACCTCCAATCGTCCATAAATCTCTTCTGGCTTCAGAACAGTTTCTTTCTTTCTTTCTTTCTTTCTTTCTTTCTTTCTTTCTTTCTTTCTTTCTTTTTTTCTTCACTTCATACAGTTGCAAAGCTGTGGACTTCTCTTCATCTACTGCTGTATCTAAAATCAAAATGCATTCATTGTTATCTTTGCTATGATTTACTAATTATGATTATTTAGTTCTCCTTCTTTGATCTTCTCTGCTTCTCTGCACTTATAAAAAGTTATCATCGGTTTTCAGTCCGTTCTGCATAGGAAAAAAAGATGGGACATTTACAAACAGCTCAGAAGTTAATGAAGGCAAAGTTTCAGAACTATATATTCATGTTACTATTTTGAAATCACCAGTAGTTAGTTTTGAGCTTTTTTGATGTATTTTCCAAACCCATTTAGAAGTCTGTCATTACACAGCAATTTAATTCTCCCCTGGATGCTAGGTAATTGGTAGACAGAGAATCCAATTCACATTCAAATAGAGTTCTGACCTTGCAGATGGAGTTGGTTCAATGATTGAGCCAAAGAAATTTCTCCTCTGAAAAGAACAGGCTTTTTGAATATGAATTTCCCATAAATATGTCAGTGAAAGTCAGTCAGGCAGTGAACTCTCCAGTAAGACTTCCCATCTAACTCCCTTCAGATCTTCCTTGATCACAAATGTTCATTTGCATTATTCAAAAACTGGGAACTCCATTTCTTTCTTAGGCTCTGATCTGTTCCTCTCTTTGTTGCAGGTGGTGATGAATCAGAAATTAAGAACAAGGGACAACAGGACAAAATCCAGACAGTGGAGAAGCCATATCAAGATTTGGAACGTGGAGAGAACTTCAGTCAGAGCTCCCATGCCACTTCCCATCAAATAAATCCTATGGGGAAGAAACCCTTTCAGTGCCTGGAATGTGGAAAGAGCTTCAGTCGGAAGAATAGTCTTACTTCCCATCTAAATATTCATACAGGGGAGAAACCATATCAGTGCTTGGAATGCACAAAGTGCTTTGCTGCAAGAAAAAAGCTATGGCAACATAAGAGAATTCACACTGGGGAGAAACCATATCAGTGCCAAGAGTGCGGAAAAAGCTTCAGTTGGAAAGATAGGCTTACTTCCCATCAAAGAATTCATACAGGGGAGAGACCATTTCAGTGTCTTGAATGTGAGAAGTTCTTTACTACAACAAGAGACTTGCAACAACATAAGAGAATTCACAGTGGGGAGAAACCATATCAGTGCTTGGAATGTGGGAAGAGCTTCAGTCAAAAGGGAAGTCTCGCTTCCCATCAAAGAATTCATACAGGGGAGAAACCATTTCAGTGTCTTGAATGTGAGAAGTTCTTTAGTACAAGAAGAAACTTACATCAACATAAGAGAATTCACAGTGGGGAGAAACCATTTCAGTGCTTGGAATGTGGGAAAAGCTTTAGGAAGTGGACCTATCTGACTTCCCATCAAAGAATACATACAGGGGAGAAACCATTTCAGTGTGTGGAATGCGAGAAGTTCTTTACTACAAGAAGTGACTTGCGTCAACACAAAAGAATTCACACTGGAGAGAAACCATATCAGTGCTTAGAGTGTGGGAAGAGCTTCAGGCGGAGCTCATGTCTCACTTCCCATCAAAGAATTCATACAGGGGAGAAACCATATCAGTGCTTGGACTGTGGGGAGTCTTTTCCTACAAGCAAATGCTTCCGTCGACATCAGATTATTCACACCGGAGAGAAACCGTACCAGTGTGTGGAATGTGGGAAGACTTTCTTCAGGAAGGAGAGTCTCACTTCTCACCAAAGAATTCATACAGGGGAGAAGCCATTTCAGTGCTTGGAATGTGAGAAGTGCTTTACTACACGAAAAGGCTTCCATCGACACCAGAGAATTCATAAGGGAGAGAAACCATTTGAATGCCAAGAGTGTGGAAAGAGCTTTAGTGACAGGTCCCATCTCACTTCCCACCAAAGAATCCATACAGGGGAGAAACCATACCAGTGTGTGGAATGTGGAAAGAGCTTCTCCAGGAAGGAGAGTCTCACTTCCCACCAAAAAATTCATACAGGGGAGAAACTATATCACTGCTTGGAGTGCACAAAGGGCTTTACTACACGATATGGGTTCCATCGACACCAGAGAATTCACACTGGGGAGAAACCATTTCAATGCCAAGAGTGTGGACAGAGTTTCAGAAGGAGCGCCCATTTCACTTCCCACCAAAGACTTCATACAGGGGAGAAGCCATATGAGTGCTTGGACTGTGGGAAGAGCTTCAGTCGGAAGGATCACCTTACTTCCCACCAAAGAATTCATACGACGGATAAACCCGAATAGTGATTGGAATGCGGAATGAGCTTCACCTTGAAGCAAACTCTCACTCCCCATGAAAGAACTCACAGTGGGGGAAATCCTGGAGTTATAGAATAGTAGCTTTAGGAGGAATCTTGAGGGTCATCTAGTCTAACCAGTGCAATGCATCTTCTTGATGATTAATCAGAATCTCCTTTCTTGTTCTGTTCTTGTGGGGTTACATGGTTCTTCACCTCCTTGACAATCGTGAGAATAACCCTGTACAGAATAATCAGGTTCCTTGTCTGTTTAGATGTTTAGCTTGAATGAGACATGGTGCACCCCAGAGAGAGAACACAAATAAACAATGAGACAACCAATGCGTATTGGAATTTCTATATAACGTTGCTTTATTGATTAACAAACTTAACACATAACAAGACAAGGGAACATGCACTCAGACACACACGCAATCACACACACACACACACACAGAGATTTTACCGTAACACTTGAAAGAGACAGACAGGGAAACACGTCCCTGTTAATTCTCCTCAACCTCTCAGTGGCTTTCAGTACCATCAACCATTGTCTGAACTAGGGCTGGGTGGCACTGCTTTGCAGTGGATCTGGTCCTACTTGGATGGTTATCCCAGAGGGGGGTGCTTGGCAAATGCTTTTCAGCCCATGGAGCCTTCAATGTGGGGTTCCGCAGGGCTCAATCCTGTCCCCCGTGTTGTTTAACATCTACGTGAAACCAAGGGTGGGGACATCTGGAGGTTTGGAGTGCATGGTCACATCTCCTTCACACCTGCAAGTGAGGCAGTGGAAGTGCTGGACCAGAGTCTTGCCTCAGCAATGGACTGGATGAGAGCCAACAAAGTGAAGCTCAATCCAGCCTGGCCCCTCAAATATTTTCTTGGTGGTGCAAAGGGACGGTGGCCCCTAGGACTTGGCTGCTGTGCAGGAGGCTGTGGTAGCCATCAACTAGGATGGCTTTAAAGAGGATGTGAGACATTCATGGAGGAGGGGAGAGCTATGGATGACCCCTGCGGGGCCCGATCCAGCGGCTGCAGGACTCTTCCGATGTTCTCACCGGATGGCAGCCAGTCGATGGCAGCACTGAAGCATCTTCCGAGGGGCGAGAGGACAGGATTGGAAGCTCCTCGAGTCTCTCGCTTCAAGTTGAATAGAAAGGAAGGAAGGGCGGGGGGGGGGGGCACATGACCGCAGTGGCGTAGAGTGGGGGGTGCAGGGGGGCCGGCCGCACCGGGCGCAACATCTGGGGGGTAGGGTTAGGGGGCGCAAATCCACGGGTTAGGGGGTGCAAATTACTTGCCTTGCCCCGGGTGCTGACAACCCACGCTACGCCACTGCAAGACAGAGACGGACTTTCCATCAGATGGACGTTGATTCATGTTCGCCCGGCGTGGATGGAGAGAACCTTTCCCCGCTTCTCTCCTCATCCTAGACGGGGGGGGTAATAAATCGAGGGGCACTCAAAGGGATCCCCAATGTGGGAGATGAACCCCCCACCCCGGGAAATAGCGAGGCTAGCGACGCTGGGCCAACGGGCCCCCCAGGACCACGCGTTCCGCTCCCTCTTCCCGGGGAGTTCCCCGCTGCCCCCTCGCGGGAGAGGCTTCCGGGCTGGGGCTGCGCTCCGCCTCCGCCTCCTGGCGCCGGAAAGTCCCAGGGCGCCGCACCTCGGCCGGGTCCCTTTCGTTTTCGGAGGCAGAAGGAGAAGCATGGGGGCGCGGCTGCCCGTCTTGCTGGCGCTCCTCCTGGCGGGGCCAGGTAAGGCGCCCGCGGGCCGGGTGGGACGGGCTGGAGCCGGGGAAGGAGGGCTGGACGGGCGAGCGGGGCGGGGAGGGCGCAGGACTCCTGGGGAAGGGGAAGAGAAAACCCTGGTTCAGGCAGCGCAGAGTTTCCCGCAGGAGGCAGGGGTGGCCTTCCAGGAGGGGGGGGGGGGACAAATTCATGGAGGAGGAGGGGGCTGCCGAGGGCCGCTTCTGAATGCCAGTCTCTGGAAACCGGAGCTGGGGGGGGGGGGAGAAGTGGCCCCTGTGAGGACGGGGAGCTGGACTAGAAGGGAGATGGGACTGAGCCAACAAGGCTTTTCTGATGTTCTTAACTGAGGTGTTCGGAGCAGCTATTGCAAAAGCCCCCCCCCCCTCTGTGCTGGAGGAGCCACTCCCCCCTTGGACCCCTTCCTGGAGCTCCCTTGGGTGGCACCTAGAAGGCTGAACAGGGTCCTTGGGGCAAGACACCCCCCCCCCTTTGCCAGGCTCTCAGCCCTTGAAACCACCCTGTAATTTCAAGGCTTCCGTAAACGGCGTTCTTCTGTTTATTTTTGCTTCAGAAAATGCGTGCACAGCTTGATTGTTGAAAAAAGGGGCGGGGGGGGGGAATGAAACAACAAAATCGAGAGAGAAAAATACAGTGCCTTAAGGCTCACAGAAAGTTAACAAATTAAAACCCATGCCAGCGTTTCTCTTTATTTTTCTGCCTCTGGGGAAACAGCAACACTCCCACATTCCTCAAGCCTTTGCTACTTTTGCTGCAACCGAAGTCCAAGGAGAGCGAAAGAGGAGCTCTGCCAGTTTCTGGGCGTTCGCGTCCTTAATGGACTGACTCCAGCTACAAAAGCTGAGGCCGGGGTCTTGCTTTGGAGGTTTCCGTTGGGGGCAGAGATCGTTGCTGTTACTGATAGTCAAAAGGACTCTCTTTGTGTTGTATCTTTGTGTTAGACTTTGCTGTGATTTATGTGGAAGTTGCTCAGTTTGGTTTTGCATTTTTTAAACTTTTGATTTCTCATTCATGGCTACATTTGTGACGGTTTCTTTCATGTTGGAAGCCGCCTTGAGCATGGATTGAACTGTGGAAAGGAGACATAGAACTAAAATTATTTATGTATGGTTGGTTGGTTGGCCACTGGAGGAAGAGGAGGCTGAGCTGGATCCAGCGGTCAGGCTCTTCTCATGTACTTAAGGAACCTCCAGGCCCAGAAGCAGTCTATCTAGATTCCTAAGTTTTTTTTTGGGGGGGGGGCATTTGGATACTCAGGGGACAGGATGCTAGGTGAGATGGGTCCCCTTTGGGGCCATGAATTTGTCTAATCCTCTTTCAAAGTCATCTGGGTTGGTGGTCGTTGCTGCCTCTTGTGGAAGGGAGTTCCACCGGTTAACTAGGCAACACACCATCAATGCCATCTCAGTGTATTGGTGGTGGGTTCACACGAGTCATTTCACTTTGTGGGCCATTGTGTACCGCTCCCTCAATGTTCCTGCTTTAGTGCCATCTTGGGGTGGGGGGGCTCCCTTGTGCTCCTGCGCAAAACAGGGAGGAAAGTTCTCCCCAGTTTTGGAATGACAAATTACAGTCTTTCGAAAGTGGAAATGGAGCAATCTATCCAGTGCTGTTTTTGTAGGAAAAGAGGCGCCAGAACTCACCATTAACACCTCCCTTGTTCTCTTATAATGGATAATGGCGCCCATCTGAGAGGGCCTGAAACTGAGTTCCAGAGAGTTCTGGGTGGAAAAAAGCCCTGCATCTATTTGCCCTGAAGCTTTTGCAGGGACAGCTGATACTGAACACAGGATTGTGCAGCATTATTATTATTTCATACAATGTATGAAATGATTATGGAAAACCTCAAAGTGGTTAACAAAAAAAGATCACAACCCTCCTTTAAAACATGTTGTTGTTTACTCGTTTAGTCGTGTCTGCCTCTTCGTGACCCCCTGGACCAGAGCACACCAGGCACTCCTGTCTTCCACTGCCTCCCTCATGCTGGGAGCTTCCAGAACACTGTCCCACCATCTCATCCCCTTCTCCTTGTGCCCTCCATCTTTCCCAGCATCAGGGTCTTTTCCAGGGAGTCTTCTCTTCTCAGGAGGTGGCCAAAGTATTGGAGCCTCAGCTTCAGGATCTGTCCTTCCAGTGAGCACTCAGGGCTAATTTCCTTCAGAATGGAGAGGTTTGATCTTCTTGCAGTCCATGGGACTCTCAAGAGTCTCCTCCAGCACCAGAATTCAAAGGCATCAATTCTTCAGCGATCAGCCTTCTTTATGGTCCAGCTCTCACTTCCATACATCACTACTGGGAAAACCAGAGCTTTAACTTTACTATACGGACCTTTGTCGGCAAGGTGATGTCTTTGCTTGTCTAGATTTGTCATCACCTTTAAAGCATACAAAAGTTAAAATACTAAAACAAATCAGAATTACCTCGACTTTCTTCTTTTAATAATATTTATTATTATTATTATTATTATTATTTCAAATTTTAGCAATTCCTTTACAGTACAATCCGAACAAATCTCTCATATCCTTTGACAGGTCACCCATGGGATCCTTTTGTTAACTTATAAAGCTGCTATATTACTTATATTTTATCCATTATATGCATTAATTCTAAATTATTAAACTACAATTTCTCCTCTGTTGTCGCACTTCAAATCCTGCATACGTTTTAACATAACCATCGTCAAAATTACATCAGCTTTCTGAGCATTAGGCTTGCATAAACAAGAATACTTTCAGCAGGTGCCAAAAAGAACACAGGGAAGGCGCCTGCTTCATATCAAGTGGCAGGGAGTTCCAAAGGGCAGGCCGTACTAAAAGATCAGGTTCTTGTAAATGTGGAACAGACCTTGTGTGGCATCTGCAGCAGTGCCAGTTCCACCAATTGAAGGGGCAAAGTGTTCTCATGGGTAAACTGGTCCCAAACTTTTAAGGGTGTTTCCATGCGCTGCTCTAGTTCGCCAGAAGGGGCTTGGTCCTGCTGGCCACATGACCCGGAAGCTGTATGCCGGTTCCCTCGGCCAGGAAAGCAAGATGAGCGCCGCAACCCCAGAGTCATCCGCGACTGGACCTAACGGTCAGGGGTCCCTTTACCTTTATGCTAACAGCAGCACCTTGAACGGCCCGGTTGCAAATGGGCAGCCACTGCAAAGGTGTTCTACGCTGACCAAACCTTGTTCCCTTTAGGAATTAAGCATAACCCCCCCCCCCAAAAGCAAGCCCCCTTTGCTGGGCCCAGGGCCTGCTTCTCCTCCCTCTCTTCCTCATTCATTGTGGGCCAAAGCGGCCCTCTCCGCTCTCCACTCTTTCCTGAAGCTCTGCTCTTCTCTTTCCACAGCTCTGGGGAACGAGGGAGCAGCTGCTGGGACTTGTGGCTCCTGCCAGAAACACTCCAAAAAGCAGGGGAAATTAAGCAAATACCCCGGGCGGATGAAAAACTGGGAACCCTGCATGGACTTAGTCAAGTAAGTAGGCCACCCTCGCCAGCCCGGAACAAGGGACTTTTCCCTGCCTGCCATCCTTCGGCGGCTCCGTTACGTCTCTGCCAGCCCCCTGGCTCTCCACCTCCATCCCTCCGCTCCATTCCGTCCTTTTCCTCGGCAGGTTCACGTTCCCCCAAGGAGACTGTTACCTCGGCTTAAAGAGCAGCGACTGGGTCCAAGCGCTGATGAAAGAATTCCCTGAAAAAGGTGAGTGAAAAAGAGAGAAAAAAAAGGTTTGGGGTGCTCTGGCTGGCGAGAAGTGAAGGGGCCTAGTGGTCAGGCGGGGACCTGGGAGAGACCCGAGTTCGAATTCCCACTTGGCAGCCACGAAGCTCGCAAGGTGGTGCCCAGTCCCTGCCTCCCTCACAGAGATTCTGGCTGGACTTTCTGAGGGCATCAGCCAACTGGACTCTGGAAAGGGCTTCTTGGGAAGGTGGAGGCTTTCAGACAGAATTTGCACAGCCACCCATCAGGGAACCTTCAGCCACAATCCCTCCACTAGAAGACACCTGGAAGCATTAAAAACCTCTTCTTCTAATGGGAGGTTTTTAATGTTTCAAGGCTTTTGTGCTTTAAAGCCCTATACGGCCCAGGACCCTCGTACCTACGGGGCCGCCTCTCCCGGTCTGCCCCACGGAGGACCTTACAGTCTTCAAACAAAAACATCTTGGAGGTCCAGGGCCACAGGGAGGTTAGGCTGGCCCCAACTAGAGCCAGGGCTTTTTCGGCTGTGGCCCCGATCTGGTGGAACGCTCTGTCCCAAGAGACTAGGGCCCTGCGGGACTTGACATCTTTCCACAGGGCCTGCAAGACAGAGCTGTTCCACCAGGCCTTTGGCCAAGGCACAGCCTGACCCCCTCCTATGGTAAGCCTCACAGAACTTTAGCCTAATGGTTGCCATCATTTTGAGTTGAATTAATTTTATAATGAAATGTTTTTAGAATGTTGTACTATTTTATTGTTGTTAGCCGCCCTGAGCCCGGCTTCGGCTGGGGAGGGCGGGATATAAATAAAAATTATTATTATTATTATTATTATTATTATTATTATTATTATTATTATTAATATTTTGTTGGGAGCTGCCCAGAGTGGCTGGGACAACCCGCTCAGATGAGCGACATATAAATAATAAAATAACCATTACAGTTGTACCTTGGTTTTGGAACAGCTTAGTTCCCGAATGTTTTGGGTCCCGGACGCCGCACACCCGGAAGTGACTGTTCCGGTTTTTGAACATTCTTTTGGAAGCCAAATGTCTGGCGGGACTTCTGATTGGCTGCGGGAGCTTCCTGCAGCCAATCAGAAGCCGTGCTTTGGTTTTGGAATGCTTTGGGAGTCAAATGGACTTCCGGAACGGATTCCGTTCAAATTCCAGGGTACAGCTGTATTATTATTGCAGGAGGCTGGGCTAGAGGACCCTCAATCCTATGAGCCTGTGAATGGCCTGTTTTCCTGCCCCCCAGCGGTCTCAGTGTGCATTTCTCTCTCCCACAGAAAAGGGTGTTGTGATGCTGAGTCCAAGTCCTGCGCCTCCCAAGCCGGCCCTCACCTCTGCACCCAAGACCTCCACCTCCCAAGCCCCCCTCTCAGCTCAGGCCCCCACGGTCTCGCTGAGGGTCCTTGAAGAGACCTCAATGGGGGTCCTCGATGAGACCCCTGCCATGCATCCAGCTCCAGAGGTCCCCAAGGATGCAACACAGCCCCCCATGTCAACCAGAAGTGCTGCGCCCCTCGGCCACGGTGAGTGTGTGGTGCTGGGAGGACGGGGGCGCCTGGAAAGGGACTTCCCACCCTCTTCAAAGTCCCTCGACTGTGCTTCGAAATTCTTTGTTTGCCTTGCAGATCCCTGGGCAGCCGGGCCCGCTAGCCAGGCCCCCCAGGCGGCAGAAAGGGGGGTCTCACCAACAGTCGTGCTTTCACTGCTGGCTGTCACCCTGGTTGCTGTGGTCCTTGAAGAGACCTCAATGGGGGTCCTTGATGAGACCCCTGCCATGCATCCAGCTCCAGAGGTCCCCTCTCCCGGTCTGCCCCACAGAGGACCTTACGGTCTTCAAACAAAAGCATCTTGGAGGTCCTGGGCCACAGGGAGGTTAGGCTGGCCCCAACTAGAGCCAGGGCTTTTTCGGCTGTGGCCCCGATCTGGTGGAACACTCTGTCACAAGAGACCAGGGCCCTGCGGGACTTGACATCTTTCCGCAGGGCCTGCAAGACAGAGCTGTTCCGCCTGGCCTTTGGCCGAGGCACAGACTGACCCCCTCCTTTGGTAAGCCTCACAGAACTTTAGCCTAACGGTTGCCATCATTTTGAGTCAGTCCATTGAGCGACATATAAATAATAAAATAACCATTACAGTTGTACCTTGGTTTTGGAACAGCTTAGTTCCTGAACGTTTTGGGTCCCAGACGCCGCACACCCAGAAGTGACTGTTCCAGTTTTTGAACATTCTTTTGGAAGCCAAACGTCTGGCGGGACTTCTGATTGGCTGCGGGAGCTTCCTGCAGCCAATCAGAAGCCGTGCTTTGGTTTTGGAATGCTTTGGGAGTCAAATGGACTTCCGGAACGGATTCCATTCAAATTCCAGGGTACAACTGTATTATTATTGCAGGAGGCTGGGCTAGAGGACCCTCGATCCTATGAGCCTGTGAATGGCCTGTTTTCCTGCCCCCCAGCAGTCTCAGTGTGCATTTCTCTCTCCCACAGAAAAGGGTGTTGTGAT
Organism: Podarcis tiliguerta; assembly: GCF_965153285.1. Classification (NCBI taxonomy): domain Eukaryota; kingdom Metazoa; phylum Chordata; class Lepidosauria; order Squamata; family Lacertidae; genus Podarcis; species Podarcis tiliguerta. Next base: position 54,064,462 of record NC_139546.1, read on the forward strand.
GCAGAGACCAAGTCCTGCGCCTCCCAAGCCGGCCCTCACCTCTGCACCCAAGCTCTCCACCTCCCAAGCCCCCCTCTCAGCTCAGGCCCCCACGGTCTCGCTGAGGGTCCTTGAAGAGACCTCAATGGGGGTCCTTGAGGAGACCCCTGCCATGCATCCAGCTCCAGAGGTCCCCAAGGATGCCACACAGCCCCCCATGTCAACCAGAAGTGCTGCGCCACTCGGCCACGGTGAGTGTGTGGTGCTGGGAGGACGGGGGCGCCTGGAAAGGGACTTCCCACCCTCTTCAAAGTCCCTCGACTGTGCTTCGAAATTCTTTGTTTGCCTTGCAGATCCCTGGGCAGCCGGGCCCGCTAGCCAGCCCCCCCAGGCGGCAGAAAGGGGGGTCTCACCAACAGTCGTGCTTTCACTGCTGGCTGTCACCCTGGTTGCCGTGGCCGTTGCCACCACCGTGGTGTGCCGCAGGAGACACCGGCAGCGGCGGGCAACCCTCGTTCCTCTCGGAGACCCAGGTGAGCAAGGAGGGGGGTGGTGGGAAGTCTCCTCTGCTCCCCCCCCCCGCAGAACAGCCTTTGGCAACCTGGCGCTCTCCAGAGGTTGTGGGCTGCAACTCAAATCGTCCTAACGAATCCATCTTTCCCCTTTCAACAGAGGAGCAAATGCACCTGCCGCATCATCGCGAGGAGACCTGAAGCCAGCCTGGCAGCTGCTGGAAGAAGCAGGGGGCGGATTTCGCCAGCAAGTCTGCTGCATCCCTTTGTTCCAAGAGTTGGGGGGGGGCATGAAAAGACTTTGAGCCAAGGGGGGAGAGTGGGAAATGTAGATACTGGAATCCCCTTGTGTGCAAAAGGTGTCCCTTGAAAATCTCTCTCTTGTTCTTAAAAGGCTTTTTGGGGGGGGGTGTCTGGCAGCCAAACCCCCAAAGTCCCCCCCCTCATTTGCACTTTACCCCGTGTGTCTTTCCCTCTGCCCCCTTATTTTTGTACAGAAGCATAGAAACTGTGGAGTTGGGAGGGACCCTGGGGGTCATCTAGTCCAACCCCCTGCAATTCAAGAATCTTCACTACAGTATCCATGACAGTGTCCACCATCTCCCGAGGGAGACCATTTCTCTGTTGAGCAGCTCTTGCTGTCGGAAAGTTCTTAGTGGGGAAGGTTTAGTGGGACTCTCCTTTCTTGCAACTTGAAGCCATGAGTTCGAGTCCTACCCTCCAGAGCAGGAGAAAACCAGCTTGCTCCACCTTCCATGTCTCCTCTCAGCCTCGACCTTCCGAGGGCCAGAAGACCAAATGATATGTCATAAGAATATGTAAATAGAAATGGTTAAAAAAATAAATAATTTTGCACAAAGGAGGATTCTGCCCTCATGATCTCCGCTTGCTCTCTGCGCGCTCACTTTCAAGTCGAAAGCAGAACCCGGAAGGCCACAGTCTGCTTTCAGTTCTCGGTTTGCAAAGCTTCCTCGTGAGTCAGGTCTGGGGAATCCAGCATGCCCCCCCCCTCCTCCTCTCGCTTCCTCCTCCATGACCTCATGGGGTTTTCCGCCCACTGTTTTCTCAAGAAGGAAATTTTCAAGGATGGGCGAAGGTGCCGCACTACCTTGCCGGGGGGGGGGCAGGATGGCGCCCCCAGGCCACCCCCACATTTCCCAGCAGCAATATTTATCCCCAAACACACCACAATGCCTTTTGAGGGGGCCGCACCAATGAAATTTCTGCCCAGGGAAAGAAAGGGTTGCTGGGCGGAAGACAAACTCTCTGTGCAGAGATAAGGGGAAAGTAAATAGGAACCGGGTGGTTTGGCATTTCAGGCGACTGGCCTGCGCAATCTGGGCTGGGACTGCGGTTCTGTGGGGGCTGTGCAGGTTGCGACATGACTCAGAACCCGCCACAGACAGACCTTGAGGAAATTTAGGACCTTTAGACTTGTAGAGGTGGGGAAAGGACCCCGCGGGGTGTCTACCCCCCCCCCCCCGCAGTGCAGGAATGTCCACTCAGTTTGACAGACAGCCACCCGGGCACTGCTTTAAAATCCCCAATGCGTCACAGAACAGTTGAGTTAGGAGTGACCCTGAGGGTCATCTAGTCCAACCCCCTGCAATGTAGAAATCACAGCTGGAGAATCTATGACAAACCTATTTAAAAACCTCCAGCGAAGGTGAGGCCACCACCTTCCAACGTCACAGAATCCAAGAAATGTAGAGATATGGAAAGGGCACTCCAGGGGTCATCCAGTCCAGCTCCCAGCAAGGAAGGAATCACCAGCTGTTTAATTGTGGGGTTCCCCCCCCCCGACCTTTCAATAAACTCTGTGAGATGAAACAGAGAAGCTACTTTTTAACGCAAGAGTTACAGTCCCATTTCCACCTCCCCGCGTGCCCCCCACCCCCGCAGGCCCCGAAGCAGCAGCAGCAGCAGAAGTGGACGTCATTGAGGGCCGTGTCCTCCTTCAGGCCGGCCGGGGGCTGCACTCTCGTCTGGAGGCCGCAGGTGGGGCAGGGGCTGCTCCACGAGCCCCCCCCCTCAGGGCACCCTCTCCACCCGGAGCTTGGCGGCCTCACTCGCGGTGGCGCCGCCTGCAGCTGAAGAGGCCCGCCAACGCCACCGGGTTTTGCTCCAGCTGCCCAAACTGAGAGGGCGAAGCAGAAAGCGCAGGGCTAAACTGCGGAACTCCCTCCCAGGAGAGGCGGCCGGGGCCACTAGCCGGGGGGGCTTTAAAAGAGGGTTGGGCATATTCGGGGGGCTCAGCTCTGTCCTCCGCAGTCTGAGGCAGGAAACGTTTCTGAATGCCGGTTTCTGGAAGCCTCGAGAGGGGAGAGACCCCGTAAAATGTATGCCACCGGCCAACTCTGAAAAAGCAAAACAAAACAATCCCCAAACGAGGATGAAAAAAGTATAAGGTGGATTTTAGACTGTGCAAAAGTTTAAGCAAGCAAGAGGCTAAAAATGGATTACACCTTGTGTCAGCTTTGGACAGGCTTTGCCTAAACGGAAATGGTTTTAGCAAGCGGCGAGGGAACCTGCAGTCGCTCAATGCGCAGGCAGTTCCAAAGATCGCCTGTACCGCCAGCCAGCCAGTCCCAGATCCCGCAGCCCCGACCTGAGAAAGCTGCTCCGGTCCTGGGGGCGGGGCTAGCTGCCCGCGGTGAGCATCCGGGGGGGGGGGGCACGGCGATGTCAACCCCCGTCAGGATGTCACCCGGAGCGTGCCGTCCCCGCCTCCGTACGCCACTGATGGGCCGGATCCAGCTGCCTTTGTCACTTCTCACCTGATGCCCACCTAACTGGGGGTGGGCTCTCTTTCCCCTTTTTCTTGCTTTGCACTCCTTTATAAGGCAGGTGGAGTTCATCCGCCTTTTTCCTTCGGGACTTTGACTGCAATCCTGTGCCCAGATAGGAGGGAGGAAGGGCTGCGGCCGAGTAGAGTTTGGGGCTGGGCCTGGAAGCCCCCGGGATTTCCCCTTGGCATAGTAATTGCGTCAAGTAGGAAGCACCATACCTCCCTGGAGGGTCCCCTCGCATAATGGAGGACGTGAGATTTTGGTTCACAGCAGGTCCTGAGTGAAGGGTTGGCCCCAGCAGCTCAGGAGGCCTCCTCGCTCCCCGGAACCCGCTAATATGGCCTTGACCATCCTCTGCTTTGCAAACCCAGCAGGGTTGTGGCAGTCACAAAAGGGAGGGAGGAAGGGAAGGGAAGCCACCTTGAGATGGGTCAGGGGATGAGGATGATGAGGGTTGCCAGAGGGGAGACTTCTTTACTATAGAGCAGGTAAAGGGACCCCTGACCATTAGGTCCAGTTGTGGCTGACTCTGGGGTTGCGGCGCTCACCTCGCTTTATTGGCCGAGGGAGCCGGCGTACAGCTTCCAGGTCATATGGCCAGCATGACTAAGCCGCTTCTGGCAAACCAGAGCAGCGCACGGAAACACCGTTTACCTTCCCGCCTGTAAAGGTAAAGGTACCCTTGCCCGTACGGGCCAGTCGTGTCCGACTCTAGGGTTGTGTGCTCATCTCACTTAAGAGGCCGGGAGCCAGCGCTGTCCGCAGACACTTCTGGGTCACGTGGCCAGCGTGATGAAGCTGCTCTGGTGAGCCAGCGCAGCACACGGAAACGCCGTTTACCTTCCCGCTATAAAGCGGTACCTATTTATCTACTTGCACTTAGGGGTGCTTTTGAACTGCTAGGTGGGCAGGAGCTGGGACCGAACGATGGGAGCTCACTCCGCCGCGGGGATTCGAACCGCCGACCATGCGATCGGCAAGTCCTAGGCACTGAGGTTTTACCCACAGCGCCACCCGTGTCCCCCTCCTTCCCGCCAGAGCGGTACCTAGTTATCTACTTGCACTTTGACGTGCTTTCGAACTGCTAGGTAGGCAGGAGCAGGGACCGTGCAATGGGAGGTCACCCCGTTGCGGGGATTCGAACCGCCGACCTTCTGATCGGCAAGTCCTAGGCTCTGTGGTTTAACCCACAGCACCATCCGCATCCCACTATAGAGCAGACTCTCCCAAAAGAGATTAATCTCTCCCCTTCTTTCCCAGCACCCAAAACTCCTTCCAATAATAACCCAGGACTCCTTTTTTCCATTAGTCTTCCGGTGAGAGGATGCTCAAGCATAATCTTCACCACTTTTTTCTATCTCTGCTGTTTTCTTCTTCCTGTGTTCTATATCATTTGTGTATGTCTTGTACTCTGCCATGAGCACATCTTTATATGGAAAGATGAAAGAATGAAGGGGAGACTGGCTAATAGACCCACAAAGGAGGTTTCTCTGCCAAAGCAGGGAGGGTCAGTGGGACGAGAGACTCCCCTGTTGGGTCATTTCCAAACTCTATGAGTGAAGTCCATAGTCAACAATACTCCTCACATTTCCCCCTGGATGCTTAGGCCGTCCCTCGTTCCAGGTGTAATGAAAGATGTCGACCTGGATATGTCCAGAAGGTGATACCAGGAAAACCCGCTTGCTGCTATCCTTGTGTTCCATGTGTGGAAGGGACCATCTTCACCCAGAGAGGCGGGTGACTCCAAGGAAGAGGGCATTTCTGGGGGGGGGGGGATAGAAATAAGGTATAGACTCCCCCAGATACACTCTTTGAGAAGGGTATAAATACATTTTTAACGTGGGTCCTTTATTCGCTTCTCTGTTTTTCATCACATTGTTACTTGCAGGAAGCCAGGAGACCTGGCAAGGTTGGTGTGGGAACAAAAGGGGAAACCACACACACACACACACACACACACACACACACACACAAGCCCTGGTGACGAGGGCTATGCAAATGCAGCCAATAAATAATAATAGAAGAATAAAGGAATTGGCACAGGTCAAAGGAAATATTAATTAGGCAAAAAGGTTACAATGCAGTTTACAGATGTGGAGCTGTCATTTCCTCTGACCGAATCCTAAATCACAAGGCTGCTTGGATGATTAAACTTTTTTGGGGGGGGGGGCGGGGACTCCTCTAACTCCACAATGGAAAGGCAGGCTACAAGTGTGAACATTTTTTAAAAACCAAATACACTATTTTTTGCCTCTCGTGACCTATTTACACATTCTTCTTCCGTAACCTCCCCCACAACAGCTGAGATTTTCAAAATGGCGCAGAGCACAGAAGGCCATGCAGGTGATGCTGAAGCCACAATTTTCTCTTCCTCAGATGCCAAGAATTTCACCAAATACCCAGACAATGAGCATGCAAATGAGGACAGAGATCAGTGTGTCCCCACCATGACCACCTTTCTGTCTTATGAAGAACTTTGGGGGTTCCTATTAGCTTCCATTGCTCTGCTCTTGTTCATAACAGCAGGAGTTGTGTTGGGAATCTTCATTAAATACAAAGACACCCCACTAGTCAAAGCCAACAACCGGGACCTCTCCTACATCCTCCTCGCCCCCCTTCTGCTCTCCTTCTTGTCCTCTTCATTGGGCGGCCAAGAATAGCGACCTGCCTTCTCCGACAAATGGCCTTCAGCACCATCTTCTCAGTGCCATTTCTTCTCTCTTGGCAAAGACCATTGTTGTGGTGCTGGCCTTCCTGGCCACAAAGCCAGGGAACAGGGTGAGGAGATGGCTGGGGAAGAGTCTGGCCAAGTCCATTGTGGTCTCCTGTTCCAGTGTCCAGGTTGTCATCTGCACCATCTGGCTGGGCTCTTCTCCCCCATTCCCAGAGTCCCACTCCAAGGTGGTAGAGGTCATCCTGCAATGCAATGAAGGCTCTGTGGCCGTGTTTTATGGCGCCCTTGGCTACATGGGCTTCCTGGCTCCACCTGCTTCAAGGTGGCTTTCCTAGCCAGGAAGCTGCCTGGGTCCTTCAACGAAGCCAAGCTGATCACCTTCAGCATGCTGGTCTTCTGCAGTGTTTGGGTGTCTTTTGTGCCCACCAACCTGAGCACCAAGGGGAAGTACATGGGAACCGTGCAGATCTTCTCTATGTTGGCCTCCAGTGCTGGGCTCCTGGGCTGCATCTTCCTCCCCAAGTGCTACATTATTGTGCTGAGGCTGATCTGAATACAAAGGAGCACCTGGGAACAAACGCTTAAGATTTTGGCCATCAGGTGGAAATTTCCAGGTGTCAAAAGGGTTATTTATGTATTCCACTACTGCAGCTAATGTTTTGTTAGCCCCGAAATGGAAAATGAGCGAGGTCCCAACCAAAGAAGAGTGGCAACTGAAGCAGATGGAATATATATACAGCTTGCAGATTTAACATATGGAATAAGAGAACAAGAAGAACACACGTTTAAAGAAGATTAGAAAATGTTTATTGAATATATGGGTGAAAATTGTGTACATTTGAAAACGCTGGTAGCCTTAAGATAAATTCATCCATGTAAATAACTCTGTGTTAAATATGTATTCTGTAGTTGTAATGTTTTATTTTGAAATCTTTAAGATAATATTTTAGTTTCCTGTTACAGTGGTACCTCGGGTTACAGACTCTGCTCACCCAGAAATAGTACCTTGGGTTAAGAAATTTGCTTCAGGATGAGAACAGAAATCGCATGGCGGTGGCAGCGGGAGGCCCCATTAGCTAAAGTGGTGCTTCAGGTTAAGAACAGTTTCAGGTAAGAATGGACCACCAGAACGAATTAAGTCTTTAACCCGAGGTACCACTGTACTTTCCCTACTCCCAGTGTTTCCATTGTTCTTTCCATAAATTTCCACGAGACGTTGTCAAACGCCTTTTCGGTGCCTATGAACATCAGAGGAGCTTGTTTATCCAGCTTATCCAGTTCCTCTAATCCTCTTTCTTCTTTCTTTATATGTGAAAGATAGCTCCTCAGGGAATTCCCATCTATATGCTTTGGAGTTGTTTCTCAATGAGTTTGCTAGGACTTTAGAATTATTTCTTTTCTTTAACAACAATCTTGCTGGTATTTCCTTGAGGATAATGATATTCTTTTCTTCTATTCTCAATTTTTCTTGGTTACTTTTTTTTGGGAGAATATTGTCCTTAAGTAGTCTGGAATTGAAGAATACCAAGCAATCTCCTGGCCATTTGTTGGCCTTGGCTCTCATTGATGTAACCCTAAATGCTTTATCAATGTCTAGTGCAATGTCACCCTCTTGTAGTCCTAGCCAATTTGCCAGTTCTTTTACAATATTTTCTTTGATGATCTCATCCTGATGTTCCAGGAGACCCCTAAAACACAATGTCATCTCTCGGTGGTGTATTTCTAGCCCACAAATTCTCAATGGGATTTACATCCGAGGAATTCCCTGGCCAATCAAGTACGTGTATTGGCTGCTCTGTCATGAATTTCTTCACCACTTTCGGTGTGTGAGAGGGAGCTAGGTCCTGCTGCAATATCCCAGTACTGTCAGGATACTTCTTTTCCAGTCCTTGAATAACTCTCTTTCATAGAACCTCAATGTATTGTGGCGAGCGCATCATTCCTTCTATTGGTTGCAGGCTTCCGACACCATAATAACTGAAGCATCCCCAAAACATCTACTTTTCTGGGTGCTTGACAGACTGACCAATGTGGCATAGAAAACGTGTTTTGTTTCAATTAATTTGCACAAGGGTGTATATGAAGAGCTGTCCAACTATCTCAAGGGCTGTCATTTACAAGATGAAGAAAACTTGTTTTCTCCTGTTCTGGAGGGAAGGACTCAAACCAATGGATTCAAGTTACAAGAAATGAGATTCTGCTTAAACATCTGGAATAACTTGCTGGTGGAAAGGGCTGTTTGACAGTGTAATGGACTCCCTTGGTATGTTGGACTCTTCTTCATTGGAGGTTTTTAAGCAAAGGTTGTGTGGACATGTATAATAAAAGCTTTAGCTGAGATTCCTGTGTTGCAGGGCATGGTATTAGGTGACCCTCAAGATTCATTTCTGCTCTATGATTCCATTATTCTTCCTGCTATGGATTTTTTTATGGGAAGTGAGACTCCCCTTTTGACTGAAGCTCTTTCCACATTCTAAGCACTGATAGGCTTTCTCCCCTGTATGGATTCTTTGATGGGAAGTGAGATGGGTGCTCTGACTGAAGCTTTTTCCACATTCCAAGCATTTATATGGTTTCTCTCCTGTATGAATTTTTTGATGGGAAGTGAGATGGGTGCTCACACTGAAGTTCTTTCCACATTCCAAGCACTGATATGGTTTTTCCCCTGTATGAATTCTTTGATGTGCTGTGAGATCACTCCTGTTACTGAAGCTCTTTCCACATTCCATGCATTCATAGGGTTTCTCCCCTGTGTGAATTCTTTGATGGGAAGTGAGAGTGGCATTCTGAGTGAAGCTCTTTCCACATTCCAGGCACTGATAAGGTTTCTCCCCTGTATGAATTCTTTGATGGTAGGTAAGAGTGGCACTCTGACTGAAGCTTTTTCCACATTCCAAGCACTGATATGGTTTCTCCCCTGTATGAATTCTTTGATGAGAAGTGAGAGTGGCACTCTGACTGAAGATCTTTCCACATTCCATGCATTGATATGGTTTCTCTCCACTGTGAATTTTTTGATGGGAGGTGAGCTTGGCTTTCTGACTGAAGCTTTTCCCACATTCCAAGCACTGATGTGGTTCCTTCTCCTTATGTACTATTTCATGGGCTCGGAGATAAGCCCTGTGACTGAAGCTCTTTCCACATTCAGAGCACTGATATGGTTTCTCCCCTGTATGAATTATTTGATGAGCTGTGAGAGTGGTGCTCCGAGTAAACCTCTTTCCACATTCAAAGCACTGATATGGTTTCTCTCCGCTGTGAGTTCTTTGATGGGAAGTGAGAGTGGCACTCTGACTGAACCTCTTTCCACATTCAAAGCACTGATATGGTTTCTCCCCACTGTGAATTCTCTGATGTCGACGGAAGCTTATGCTTATATTAAAGCTCTTTCCACATTCAGAGCACTGATATGGTTTCTCCCCTGTATGAATTCTTTGATGTGAAATGAGATTGGAGTTCCAACTGAAGCTCTTTCCACACTCCAAGCAATGATACTGTTTCCCCCCAATGGAATTTATTTTATAGGGACTGGAATGGGAGTTCTGACCAAAAGTCTCTCCAAACTCCAAATGTTTAAATGCTTTCTCAACTGTGTGTATTTTGTCATCATCTCCACTGTTCTTAAACTCCAATTTATCACTAGCTGCAATGAAGAAATAAATAAATTAGAGCTTCCGAAAGAAATGGAGCCCCCAATTATTGAATGGTTCTGATGAATGCTTCTGAAAAACTGAAGGAAGTTAGATGTGAGTTCTTACTACAGGGCTTACTGCCTTTGCTGACTTCTATTTACTGACACATTCATGGGAAACTAATATTCAAAAAGCCTGGCTCTTTACTGGGATGTATTTTGTTTACTTCAGCCATAGACTCCACTCCATCTCCAGTAGTGTCTTTGAGCAACCAAAAACAGACAGAAGCAAAAACAAACACCTGACAGAAGCTACCTCAACTTTCCTGTGGAACATGGCAAACTGGAAGGAATCCGTTGCCAACTCATCTGCCACCATGGATAATTGTTCTGTGATAAGAGGCGGCCAGAATACCTGACTGCCAATAATTTCTCTCCCAGAGTCAAGGAGAGATCAGTGGGCAAGACTCAGAAGTTCTGAAGAGACACTTGTCCATCATTATCAGGAAGAAGATTAAACCTCTGGAAATGTGGAGCATTCCAGACGAGATGTTACAGCAGCTCATACACCAAATATGGGCTTCAAGTTTGCATCTCCATTACGTTAATTATTTTTAAACAAGATTTGAAAGAAAAGCAAACTGGACTCTCTATTTGTCCATTAAACACCACCCAGTGGCAAAGCTTGCTAAGGGCTACAAAACATTATAAAATATTGTAAAAGGCTGGAAACATCCTCAAAAAGCTTTAAATATCTGATAACTTTGAAAGATATACCGGACTGTGACTTTTTCAGCTTTTTATGATGTATAATTTATGTAACCTGCCCTTTCTTTGTACTGAGCCATAAAATATGGACATTGATTGCTTTGTCACAGATTTGAAGAAGGAATCTCATAATCATGAAGGCTCGTTATGCCTCACCGATTCTGGGCCTCTTGCAAAAAATGCTTAAGGAGCAGTTAAAGCAGTAGAAATGAGAATTTCATAGTATGACTAGAGACATGTAAATACAGATGAGAAGAATGTGAGTCTGGATGAAAATCAAGAAGAGCCATTTTTAACGAATTATGAAGATTCAGAAAGAGAAGACAAATTCAACTCTGCAGATGGTGCTGTGAAGGCAAAGATACAGATGTCCAAAAGAATGTTGCTTTATTTTTATTTAAGTCAATCAAATCTACCACTAATCTAATGTTACCTGCAGCCCGTCTTGTTTTTATAAAGCCGGTCTGATCCCTCTCAATGGCCTCCGCAATTGGATTCTATTTGCTAGTGTCAAAATGTTAAAAAAATTGTATCAACATTAATCAAGGATCTAGAGTGATAATTCTCACATTTTGTGTGATCCTTATCTGGTTTGGGAATAACTGTGGTTTGGCTTGGTTAAATATTGTTGATAAGATACCTTTATCAAGTATCTCAACATACACTGGATGAAGTTTTGGTACCAATAAATCTATATCTGTTTTACACCAGGCATGTCCAGCTTGAATCACATCATTCAATAGGGAATCCACCCAGGCCTGATGTTTTGCCAGTTGTCATTTCAAGGATGGATTGTTTAATTTCTGTCTCTGATACTGCAGCGAACAGTATTTGTTTTTGTAAATCATCTAGGTGAGGTAGTTTAATTTTATTTAAGAAAGCCTGCATATCCTTGCGGCCGACATATTTTGGTTCAATGTATAATTGCAAATAAAATTTAAAATATTGGTTATTCATATCCTTTGAGGTTTTTATTGACTTCACCTTTAATACTTGGGATAAATGAATTTTCCTACGTTTGTTTTAAGCGATTTGCTAGAATTTCCCCTGGGCTTTCACCATTCAAGATTCACATAGAAGGTTGGTAGAATATAAAACTTTGTGTTTGTGTGGGTATGTTTATATTTTCTTCTTTGTCACCTCCCCATTTTTTTATTTTTTCATTATTCTGTTCTCTTTAGATATTAGTTTTATTTGGTTTTCATTGTATCATATGTTGAAAACCTTAAATAAAATTGTGGTTTCTTTAAAAAAAGAAACTACTTCAACTTTCCTAACCACTCTGAAGCCTGCATTTGAAAAGGTTCCGGCAGATCAGACCAGCCTGAAAGTTGTTTAAAAAAGCAAGCCGGGGAAGGAATTCTCACAGACAAAACAGTTGATAGCCTTCCATTCAAGGTGAGCTGTGCGGGTGTTGGAATCCCAGGTGCTGCAGGTGGCGCTGTTGAGCACCATCCAAATATGGGAGGCTTCTCACATAGATTAACGTAAAGAATTTCAGAACAGATATTATGATCCAACAGGGAGCCTTACTGAGAGAGGCCATGATCCCACAATTCTCCTTCATGACTTCCTCCTGCAGAGCTCTCTGGTCAGGATCCAGCAACGCCCACTCCTCAGCCGTGAAACAAACAGAGACATCTTCAAAGCACAGAGGACCCTGAAAGGAAAAGGAAACAGTCCTACTCTTAGGCAGTCTAAAGATATAATGCACATTCTCTGTTGTTTTCTGCCTGTTAATTGCTGTGTTGTTTTAATGGGATTGTTTCGCTGCACATTTTAAGTATGGATACTTATTTTACTGTCTTACTGGAATTGTTTTAATGTGCAGTTAATCTTTGTGCAAATGAGTGGAACTCTTTAAATGCTGCTGTCTATGCAAGCATTCCCAATTGCCAGATGGAAGGCCCCCCTCTTTCCTATCCCCATTAATAATAGGGGATATAACAACAACAACAACAACAACAAATTATTTATTTATACCCTGCCCATCTGGCTGGGTTACCCCAGCCACTCTGAGCGGCTCACAACAGAATATTAAAAACATGATAAAACATCAAACATAAAAAACTTCCCTAAACAGGGGATGGATCCTGGCCACAGTTTTTTATGATTTACTAACTGCTTAGAAGCCTATTTTGGCAACCAACGATAAATGTATAAACGAGACTGCAATGAATGATAAATAACACTAGCAACATTCAGAAGGCTAGTAAAGGAGAGTGGCTGTTCCTTATTCTCAGCACATGAACCTCTTTGAATGGCCTTTCATGCTTTCTTCAGTGCAGATTTGACAGAAGGGGCAGAGAGATTCGTTGGACCCTGGAGGCACCGGGGCTGCCCCACCCCTCAGCCTCTTTCCCCCCAAGGCTCCTTCCTCCTACCTGATCCGGTTCCTCAGCCGCTGCTTCCCCTCCACCAGGATGAAGAGATGGAGGAGGAGGTCTTGCCGGCATCCTTCTTTCACCTGCGAGAGACAAAGGGAAGTGGGGAGACAGGAGTGCAGGATGCTTCTCTCAGGGAAAGAAAGAAGATTCCACCTAAACATTAGGAAGAACTTCCTGACAGTAAGAGCTGTTCGACAGTGGAATTTGCTGCCAAGGAGTGTGGTGGAGTCTCCTTCTTTGGAGGTCTTTAAGCAGAGGCTTGACAACCATATGTCAGGAGTGCTCTGATGGTGTTTCCTGCTTGGCAGGGGGTTGGACTCGATGGCCCTTGTGGTCTCTTCCAACTCTAGGATTCTATGATTCTAGGGGTGGAGCAGTGCATCTCTAATCATAGATGGGCCTCCTGCTGAGTGCATTTTTGTGTTTCTACCCATTTCACATTTTAGTTGACCCCAAGTGTGTTTCTCAAAAAGATAAAATGAACACATGGAATAATTTCAAAATAAACAGAACCTGACCAACGGAGTCCTCTCTGCCTCAGGACCCATTTCTGCAAAAGTATAATTTCCCTGCAAGAGCAACAAAGATTCAAAACAGAGAATAGGAAGAACTATTAGAAAAGAAATTCCAGACCGACAGTTATTAGAGCATTTGGGTTTGTTCTCCCTCCTGTTTGGATCCCCTTGGGAGCATCCAGAGGAAAGTCTCTCTCACCTGCTTCCTCTCCTCCGCCTGACTCAGGAGGAAACCTTCGGCCAGGGCCACTGCCTGGGAACTGGTCTCTGCTCCGCATTCCCTCACCCAGCTCTCCATCTCCACTGGAAGGACAGCCAGGAACTGCTCCAAGATCACCAGGTCCAACATCTCAGCTTTCGTGTGCCTTTCTGGCTTCAGCCACTGACAGTCAAGGTGGAGGAACCGGTGGCAAACCTCACGGGGTCCTTTGGCCTCCTGGGAGCAGAACTGCCTCAACTGCTGGCTCTGCATCTCTGAGCGAAGGGTGTCCTCCTCTCCCAGGATCTTCTGCCCAGAGCTTTCCCAGAATCCCCCACTGCTCCCAGTTTCCATAGCATGGTCTCTCCCAGCTCCAAGACCAGCTGAGTTTTGCTCATCCATTTGTGCTCTCAGGAAACCTTCAAAAGATCAGAAGGAAACTTTTTCTTCTGTCATTTTCTGTCTCTCAAATTATAGGTGCTAGAAAATCCTACAATGCAAATAAAAATGTTCTGTTATAAAATCGCCACAAGGGCAGGATAAGAAATATGTTCCCTGAAGAAGGGAGATGGGTGAGCCTTGCTAGGAACCAGGGCTGGAAGGAGAAGGAAGCCTCTAGCCCTCCTAGAAGGAAAGTGACCCGGCCAAATGGACAGGCAACGGCAGGGATTTCTGTGAAATGTATCAGGCTTGCTGCTCCTGCCTTTCAGTGCTTAAAACTGTCTCCCTCCCTTCCGCGGCCACGGTGCTGGACCCGGCTGGCGAAAGAGGCGGGCAGGAATGCCAGGCAGGAGCCGCCCTGGAGAATCCCTCCTGGAGGAGGACGGGATCCGCGCAGGGGGCTGGAGGCCTGGAGCATTTCCTTCCTCGGCAAGCCATGGCCACTGAAATATACTCAGAGTCGCAAAGTGATTTCATGCTCTTTATTCAGCTCATAGTGGTGAGGAGGAATGAATGAATGTCCCCTCAAAGTATCTGCTTTATATACATTATTTACACAATGGGCTGCACATGATTGGCTAATTCTGGAATTCTACTGTAAGCCAATCAGGTTGTGGATTCACTTATATCTGGAGCATGATTGGGTGGTTCCTGCCAACCAATCAGACTGCTGCATTGTTCTAGGACCAATCAGACGGATGCATTCTGAATCCTATTGTTCTAGGACCAATCAGACTGCTGCGATTTGGATCCTATTGTTCTAGGACCAATCAGACTGCTGCAGTTTGGATCCTATTCAACTCAGTACATAACACCCCTCCCCTCTAAGTTCCAGTCCTGCCCGGGAGGTCACATTCATAGTCCTCGAGGTACGCCGGCGGCCTACGTGTGCGTTGCGGCCTGTGGTGTTCCCTGGTCCGGGGTTCAGGTTCTGGCTCGTGTTCCAAGGATGCTGGCTGTGATGGGCCTGTTTGGTCTGGCGCAACCGGCTCGCTCAGTCGTGGTTCTGGTTCCGGTGTCCTTTCTGCCTCGCGGGTCCTCTCTGTATTTACTGATTCTGCCTCTCCTGCTGGCCCCTCCTGCTCTATGGGCCTCACTGCCGCTCTGTTCCCTTGGGACTCCTCTGACCTTTCCTCCTCCTGGTTTTCTCCCGGGAATCGTCGCCGTATCTGGTCGCAGTGGCGGCGCCAGCATTGCCCCCCATCCGTTAGCACCTCGTATGACACGGGGCCAGTGACCCTGGTGACTGTGGCGGGTACCCATGCTGGGCCTGCCCCAAAATTCTTTGCGTACACTGGGTCCTGGGCCTCGAAGGTCCGGGGGTTCCTGCCTTCCCCCACCACTACCTCATCCTGAGCTCTATCGGGGTGAAGCCGGTCCAATCTGATTGTAAGGCGCCGACCCATTAGTAGTTCAGCGGGGCTCCGGCCAGTCGTTGAGCTGGGGGTGCTGTGCTGTGCTAGGAGGAATGTGGCAAGGCGGTACTCCCAATCCCCTTGCGTCATGCGGCGAAGGGTGTCCTTGGTGGTCCGCACCATGCGTTCTGCTTGGCCATTGGTGGCAGGGTGGAATGGCGCCGAACGGATGTGGCGGATGGCGTTCTGCGCTGTGAAGGTTTGGAATTCTCCTGACGTGAATGCAGTCCCGTTGTCTGAGACGAGAGTGTCAGGGAGCCCGTGGGTTGCAAACAGCCTGCGTAGTACCCGGATGGCTGCGGATGTAGAAGTGGACGGTACCAGTGCGACTTCCAGCCATTTGGTGTAGGAGTCCACCACTATGAAGAATGTTTTCCCCTGAAAGGGGCCAGCGAAGTCCACATGCAGGCGTGACCATGGTGCTCGGGCGGACTCCCAGGACTGGACTGGGGCCCTTGGGGGATCTGGGCGGGATTCTTGGCAGGCCTGGCAGTGTTTGACCCAGGCCTCTATCTCTCCGTCGATCCCCGGCCACCACACATAACTCCTGGCCAGGGCCTTCATTCTTACTACCCCTGGGTGTGTCTCGTGTAGGGCTGTGAGGACCCTTTTGCGGAGGGGCTGGGGAACAACGACCCTGCTTCCCCATAACAGGCACCCCTTGTGGGCCGACAGTTCATGTTTGCGGGTTGTGTAGCCAGCGAATTCTGGCCCAGGGCTGTTGCTGGGCCATCCCCTCCACACCCAGTCCAGGACCCGGGAGATGACCCTGTCTTTCTTGGAATGGTGTGCAACTTCTTGTGCCTGGATGGGGCGGTCGGGAAGCAGCTCCAGGCTCATAACCTCTTGTGCAGGTGCTGGGTCGGGGCCTGTTTCCGGTAGTGGTAGCCTGCTGAGAGCGTCCGCATGGCCCATCGCCTTCCCAGGTCGGTGAATCAGTGCATACTGGTAGCTGGCAAGGAAAATTGACCACCTGAGGACGCGAGGAGACAGCACTTGGGGGGTCTGCTTTTCGGGGGCAAACAAGCCAAGCAACGGCTTGTGGTCAGTCACCACGGTGAAGGGCCGCCCGTACAAGAAATCATGGAATTTTTTTACTCCCTTCACAATTGCCAGCCCCTCCTTGTCTATTTGTGAGTAGTTCCGTTCGGTTGCGCTGAGTGTCTGGGAAAAGTATGCTACTGGTACCTCTCTTCCATCCGGGAGTTGGTGTCCCAGGACAGCGCCAATGCCATAGGGTGAGGCGTCGCATGCTAGCACCACCGGCAGCCTCTCGTCGAAGTGTGCCAAGACCGAGTTTGAGACAAGCAAGTCCTTGACTGCCTGGAATGCAGCCTCCTGTCGCTGGCCCCACACCCAAGGGGCCCGCTTGTCCAGAAGTCTGTGTAGGGGCTCTGCTACCGCCGCTTTGTGGGGAAGGAAGGAATGGTAAAAGTTCAATAGTCCCAAGAAGGCCTGAAGTTCAGTCTTGTTCTTGGGCGCTGGGGCATCACAAATGGCCAGTACCTTGTCCCCAGTCGGGTGTACCCCTTCTGCGTCCACCATAAATCCCAGAAAGTCCACCTGAGGCACTCCTAGTAGACATTTTTCCCGCTTCACCTTGAGACCCGCCGTCTGGAAACGGTGCAGAACGGTGCGGAGGCGGTCCTCAAACTCCTCTGGTGTGGGCCCGGCAATCAACACATCATCGAAGAAGGGGGTGACGCCAGGAATTCCTTTAAGGAGAGAGTCCATTAGGTTCTGGAATATGCCTGGTGCCACACTGACGCCGAATTGCAGCCGCTTTACCCTGAACGCTCCTCTGTGCATCACAATCGTCTGTGCCTCTGCTGTGGCCTCATCTACTGGTAGCTGTTGATATGCTTGGGCCAAGTCCAGCTTGCCAAAAATTTTCGACCCAGCCAGGGTGGCAAGGACATGGCTGACCACTGGCACTGGGTATGCATGGGCCGTGAGGGCCTTGTTTATGGTACATTTGTAGTCTGCGCAGATGCGGACCGAACCATTAGGCTTGACGGGTGTGACGATTGGGGTTTCCCAGGGGGCATTAGGCACCGGCTCCAGCACTCCTTGCTCCACGAGCCGGTCCAATTCCTCGTCTATACGGGGTTTCAGGGCGAACGGGACCCGGCGGGCCTTGAGCCTGACTGGTCGTACTGCGGGGTCAAGCTGTAGAGCAATGGGGGGGCCCGTATACTGTCCCAATTTTCCATCAAAAACCCCCGGAAATTCCTTGCAAATGGCGTCCACGTCCACTTGTAAGCTAGTGTTGTTCACCCCGGTGACGGCTAGCCCCAGTGGTCCAAACCATGCCAATCCCAGTAAGCTAATGTAGGGGCCCTTGACCACAAGCAAGTCCAGTTGCCGCGTCCGCCCTCGGTATTGCACCCTGAAGGTCCCCACCCCCATTGTGGGGACCTTACGTTTCTGGAAGTCCCGGAGGGTGAATGGGGCCGGCCTGAGTTTGGGACCCCCAGTAGGACACAGTTTCCTTAAGGTCTTTGCCGAGATTATGGATAGAGTTGAACCCGTGTCAAGCTCCATGCGGCATGGGGCGCCCTCTATCTGTACCTCTACATAAATTTTCTCTACGTTGGGGTGGGGCAACTGGTATACCTGGAAGTCCGTGAGCTCCGTCGAGTTGCCTTGGTGCGTTGGGCCCCGGGACCTGGGGCTCTTGGATTGGTCATCTGATGCCTGGCGTCGGGTGGACCGAGCTCGACACACCCGGGCGATGTGTCCCGATTTTCTGCACTGCCTGCACTCTGCGTTGCGGAAACGGCAGGTCCTCCTCTCGTGACTTTCCCCGCAGCTTGCGCAGTTCCCTCCTTCTCGTCGAGGCAGCTGTGGTATGTGGGCTGCTTGAGTGCGCTGCTGTACTCGGTGCACCTCCTCCCTGTCAGATCCTGAGTCGTCGGTGAGGTCTTCGTGGTGGACCCTCGGTTGGGGTGGCAGTCTCGGCCGTGCCTCTTGCGTCGACCTCTTGGCAGCTTCCGTTGCCAGGGCCTCCTCCAGAGCGACCTGGAACGTTAGGTCCTTCTTAGCGTAGAGGCGTCGTTGCAGCTTCTCATCCTCCAGGCCACCGACGAGGCGGTCCCGAAGCATGTTCTCCAGCTCTGAGAAGTTGCAGAACCGGGCGGCTTGGCGGAGAGAGGTCACAAACCCAGTTATGGTTTCCCCAGGAGCTTGCCGCTTTGCGTAGAAGGCATTTCGACGAGCCACCACTGAGGGCTGTGGCGAAAAGTGCCCCTTCAGCCGTTCCATTATTGTTTTGTATGGAACAGTAGCGACGTCTTCAGGCGCAAGGAGAGCCCGGGCGATTTCAAACGTCTCCTCTCCGCAGACGCTGAAGAATATCGCCCTCTTCTTGGCGTCTTCTTCATCGGTGACCCCTTTGGCTTCTAGGAGGAAGGTGAAACGGGAGGCGTACGCTTCCCAGTCTCCAGATGCTGGGTTGAACGGCGAGAAGCTGCTGTCGGTTGCCATTCTGAGTTCCTTGTGTCCCGGAGCTGAAGCCTGGATACACGGTGCGAGGCAGCGGTGCGGCAGGTGGCGGTGCTGCGGTGCTGTGTGTGGCAGTCAGCTCAGCGGGATCCCACCTTCGTCGCCAGTGAAATATACTCAGAGTCGCAAAGTGATTTCATGCTCTTTATTCAGCTCATAGTGGTGAGGAGGAATGAATGAATGTCCCCTCAAAGTATCTGCTTTATATACATTATTTACACAATGGGCTGCACATGATTGGCTAATTCTGGAATTCTACTGTAAGCCAATCAGGTTGTGGATTCACTTATATCTGGAGCATGATTGGGTGGTTCCTGCCAACCAATCAGACTGCTGCATTGTTCTAGGACCAATCAGACGGATGCATTCTGAATCCTATTGTTCTAGGACCAATCAGACTGCTGCGATTTGGATCCTATTGTTCTAGGACCAATCAGACTGCTGCAGTTTGGATCCTATTCAACTCAGTACATAACAGCCACCCAGCCAGGGGAGGCAGCGGCAGGCAAGCGGCGATCTCTTCCAGGCGAGCGAGCTCCATCCCCTCCGCCTCCCTCCCTCCTGCTGCCCCCCCCCCATCCCCGGCCTCCAGCGCCAGCCCCTCCCCCGGATGCCCTCTGCTTGCAGTGTCCAGGGGCCTGATCCTGCCCAGGGTGGGCGGCTGGGCTGGCCCTCGGGTGGACCCCAGACAGACCTCTGCCTCGACCACCCACGAGAGTGACAGCTGAGATGAGAGAGACCCAGGTGGAGGGAATGCAATGCCTGGAGCGGGAGCGGCGCTCTCCAAAAGCCCAGGCGCAACCTGCAGGCGCCCCGGGAGCCCCGCCAGGAGGAGGGTGCAGGGGGCAAATTGGGGGCTTCTTCCCCGCCACACAGTCCGACTGCAGGGGGTCTCCCAGTCCCCCCTCTCCTCCGGGGCGAGAGGATGACAGGGACGAGCAAGAGGGAGGCAGCCCATCCCACTCCGGCCCCCGCCACTCACTCGCCCGAAAAGCCTCCCGCGCCCCCCGCCAGCCCGACTTTTCCGGATCCGAGGAAGCAGCTGCCTCTCCAAGCAGAAAAGGCGCGTGCGCAGCTGGGCTCGGCGCGCTCCCGACTCCGCCGCGTCCATGGCAGAAGAGCCCCCGCCTCCGTAGGGGAACCCTGGGAGCCCCGCGCAGGCGGGGAGAGAGACCGGCATCCCGGAGGAGGAAGGGCAAAGGCTCGGGCAAGATACGTCCTTCTGCACTGGCGCAACTTTGCGCTCAGAACTGCGGGAGCTCTGCGCGCCCCACAGCTGGCCCTGCGAGGCATCCTGGCCACTAGCCAGCGAAAGCCTCTGTCTCTGCCGGGAATTGGTCCCATCCTGTTTGAAAGCCGCCCGAGTGGGAGCAAGTGATGTTCTTGGACCTAAGAGCATCAGGTCCGGCATCTTGGGCTGACAGTGGAGGACTGCGGAGCAGCAGAAACCCCAATCAATGTGTGTAGAATTTCAGGAGGTTTCAGAGACAGCAAAGCATTTGCAGACACTCAGAAGTGTGGGAGTGTGAGAGGAAGTCTGGGAAGGCCACGATCCAAGTTCCACGGTATGTTAAACACATCATTGGGTGCTGCAGTGCTTTCTATTATGACTGTTCTTTAAATAAATCAAATAGCTCCTGCAAAGCTTCGACCTTGCATTCCTGTACTTTGTTGTTGTTGTTTAGTCGTTTAGTCGTGTCCGACTCTTCGTGACCCCCTGGACCAGAGCACGCCAGGCCCTCCTGTCTTCCACTGTCTTCTTTGTAACCCACTGCACTTTGTAACCCAAGAGTTTTACTATGCGTTTTCTTCTTGCTGCCGCGTGGAACAGCACGTGAACCAGACATTTGGAATTTGTAAGTAAGCTGGATGTGGGGGATTCCCTGGTCCTGACTGGGCAACTGTGCCCCTGAAGGACCAGGAGCACAGCCAGGGAATCATTTTGGACTCACAGCTGTCCATGGAGGCGTAGGTCAAGTCTGTGTCCAGGGCAGCTGTCTCCCAGCTCCATCTGATACGCAGGCTGAGACCCTCCCTGCCCACAGACTGACTGGCCAGTGTGCTGCATGCTCTGGTTATTTCCGTCTTGGACTACTGCAATGCACTCTATGTGGGGCTACCTTTGAAGGTGACCCAGAAACTACAGCTAATCCAGAATGTGGCAGCTGGACTAGTGACTGGGAATGGCCGCCGAGACCACATAAGACCGGTCTTGAAAGACCTACATTGTCTCCCAGTGTGTTTCTGAGCACTATTTGAAGTGTCGGTGCTGACCCTGAAAGCCCTAAACGGCCCAGTATACCTGAAGCAGCGTCTCCACTCCCATCCTTCTGCCCGGACGTTGAGGTCCAGCTCCGAGGGCCTCCTGGCGGTTCCCTCACTGCGAGAAGCAAAGCTACAGGGAACCAGGCAGAGGGCCTTCTCGGTGGTGGCACCCACCCTGTGGAACGCCCTCCCAGCAGATGTCAAGGAGATAAAGAACTACACAACTTTTAGAAGGCAGCCCTCTATGGGGAAGTTTTTAATGTTTGATGTTTTGTTTACAGGTCACGTTGGTCTGCCGTAGTCGAAACAAAAAAATAAATAAATGAAATTCCTTCCAGTAGCACCTTAGAGACCAACTAAGTTTGTTATTGGTATGAGTTTTCATGTGCATGCACACGTCTCCAGATACCTGATGTTTTATCATGTTTTATATATGCTGTAAGCCACCCAAAGTGACGGAGGAAACCCAACCAAATGTGCAGAGTATAATAATAGTAACAATAACAATAAAAAATAAAAAAATCCTTCCTTTTTTATTTTGTTTCGACTATGGCAGACCAACACGGCTCCCTACCTGTAACAATAACAATAAGAGAAGTTGGCTTTCCTCCGATCTTCTGGCAGTGAGGCGGCAAGGTCGTCCCTCCCCCCCCCCCCCGCCCTCTGTCTTCTTTCATTCTGCGTTTATTGCTGCTTGAGCCCCGGCACCACCTCTCTCATGGGGGGGGGGCACAGGTCCATGGTTCCTGGAGGGCATGGCCACTTTGCAACCCTCCCCTGACACATTGGCAGGGAGGGGGTTAAACTGAACCAGAGCAGCAGGGATTGGCCTGGTCAGGCATCTTCACACTCTTCTTCCTGCAGCTGAGGAAACTGAGCTTGTGGGATTAGAACTCGGCTCTCCCTTCTTTCGCAGTGACCTCAGCGCCTCACAGAATGCTGGCGGCTCCAAGAGAGCCACGTGTGCTCCCGTCTAGCGCTAGGCTGGGGAGGTGGAGCTAAGGGGCCTCGGTTCTGCACCTGTGACATCATTAGCTGGCCTTCTATGACCTCACAGGGCGCAGCCTGAGACCCCTCCCACACTCAGGATTGGAAGCCAGTGACTTCTGGGAGAACCTATGGACCATCTGTTGGCCTGTGGCTTGCTGTTGATGCTTCAGGGACAGGCCATTTGGGGACAAGGTACCGGGTGCAAGGAAAGGGGAGTGGGGCGCTGCCATGGGGTGAAGGCAGGGCTGGAGGCGCTATGGCTCCTTCCCTCGGAGGCCCGTGGCAGACCCCCCAAAAAAAACAACCCCACCTCCTGATGGCCAATCTTCCAAGAACCCCCCCCCTGGCTGCTCCGTTTCCTGTGACATCACAGGAATGATGTGACATCATCACCTCTTGGAGTGGGGAGGGTGGGGAGGCCGAGGTGTTTTGGGGCCTCCTCCTGGCGACCAGCCCCAATGCCCGTGCTCTGTCTCCACGGCTGGAGGCAGCAGTTTTTGGAAACCACAGGAGGGGAGAGTGGCTCTTGCGCTCGGATCCTGCCCCCAGGTTTCCCTCTGGGGCATCTGTTTGGCCACTGTGAGAAGAGGAGGCAGGGCTGGGTGGGCAACGGGCCTGATCCAGCAGGGCTCTTATCACAAAGGGCTCTTGTGCCAGCAAAACCTCCATGGCTGGGGGCAGTCTACCCCTGAATATCACAGGTATGGGGAAGGACAACCCGAGAGTGCTCTTGCAGTCTGGCCCTGGTTGCAGGTTTCCCCTGAAGGGCATCCAGTGGGCCTGCAATGGCCTGATCCTGCATCCAGGCTCTTTTTATGTCCTTAGGGGGCCTCCATGGCCAGGTTCCTGGGTTCTTCGGGGCATTTGGCAGGGGCCCGGGGCCCTTCTGACCTGCACTTGCCTCCGCCCGCCCCTCTCCTCCAGGCTGCGGCTTCCGGCCAGAGTTCGACGGGCCCCACGCCTCCCCCGTGGCCGGCGCGCGCATTGTGGGGGGCTCGAAATCCCTCCCCGGGAAGTGGCCCTGGGTCGTCAGCATACAGACCAGCACCTACCACTTCTGCGGGGGATCCATCGTGCACCCGTGGTGGGTCCTCTCCGCCGCCCACTGCTTCGCAGAGAGAAGGTGAGGAAGGAGGGGGGGGGACCTTCAGGTGGGGTCCCTGCCGGGCTGCCAGGAACCTCCTCCGGAGGCTGTGCGCGCGCCCTCTCCTGCCCGCCAAGCCACGGAGCCAAGGGGGAGGCTGGCTCTGGGTGCAGCCGCGTGTGTCTGAACCGGCATGCGGACACGAGTTAAGCGCCCGTTTACAACCAGACTCTTCTCTTGCAAACAAAGATTGCTTTCTTGATCTCTGCTTCCCTTATTTTGATTCGGCTGCTTAATGAAGGGTCCCTCCTCCATGTGACCTTCTGGAGAACCAGCCTTCTCTGTGGCGGCTCCCCGTTTGTGGACTGCTCGCCCCGGGGAGTCTCGCCTGGCGCCTTCATTATGTCTGTTTAGGCACCAGGCGGAAACTTCCAATTAATGCTCTACAGCCTTTCAAATGTGTTCGTGGGAACACATTGTTTCGTCTTTTGTGCTTTTATGCTGCATTTTTTATCTTGGGAACCGCCCTGAGAGTTTGTGGCGAAATATAAATTCAAATAATGAAATTAAATAAGTAAATAATCCGGCCCTGGATTGCTGCATCGCAGCGGGTTGGACTAGATGGCCCCTGGGGGACCCCCTCCCAACTCTACAGTTCTATGACTTCAGGGAGACCCTGTTTGGAGGCGAAAGTGTGTGTGAATTCGGACTAAACCCAGAGTCCCCCCCCCCTCTCTTTCCTTCAGCGACAAGGTCAGGGTGGCGGCGGGGAGCAACCTCCTGGGGAGGCACAACGTCACCCGCTGGGTGCGCAAGATCCACCTGCACCCCGAGTACAGCACCCGCACCTACGACAACGACCTGGCGCTCCTCCTGCTGGACAAGCCCATCCCCTACAGCTTCTACCACAGCCCCCTCTGCCTCCCCGACCACAGCATCGTCCCCGACGACAACATGTGGGAGAGCTGCACCGTGGCCGGCTGGGGGCTCACGAAGGCCGGTGAGCCGCGCTTCCTTTCCCTTGACGAAACCCCCCGTCCCTCCAAAGAGAGACCCCCCGGGGCTTAGGGAGCTCTCTGCCCGCGGCTGGGAGAGCGGAGTCGGACCAGGAGTGCCGGCTTGGGCTCGCGACTGTGGGGGCCCCGGGGTCGTGGGCGCCACGCAGCGTGCACGACCCTGGCACCGAAATCTGTGGGTGCCCGGACCCTTCACGGGGAATTTTGTGGGTGCTTGGGCACCCAGGGCCCCAGGGAGTTGGCACCCATGAGCCGGGCCATTGCGCGTGTGGACCCCTGTTTGAACAGAGGGGGTTTACCCGGGTGGGCATGAAAGATGGGGGGGAGACACGCCCCATGCTGACTCAGGATTTGGTCCTGGGCAGCTGCCCCCCTGCTCTACCTCCCTTCCTCAGTTCTTCCACCTGTAAAATCTCTCTCCTCTTTGGCGATCACTTGTAGCCGAGTAAGATTGTCTTCCGTAAACACGGTCTTAACAAGGAGTCCGTAAGTGATGGAGAGGCCAATTCTGGATCCACCCGTCCTTCCACAGCGGGGACATTGGTTTCCGGGCGGGAGTTGATCCCGGTGTGGATTTGCCAAGCGTGCCTTCCTCTTAGCACGTCTCTCCCTTGCGTCCTGAGTTCGAGTGTCTTCAAAGCCCAGGACACCTTTGGTCAAGGCTGTTCTCAACTGTGTTTCCCTGTAAAATGGGAAGATGGTCAGGGATGCCGGACTCGAACCTTGCCTGCGTTGTTGGCGCAGCCTTGTGGGATGGATTGGGGGCGGGGGGAGGAAAGAAGCCCGGTCCTCCCCAAAGCCCCTCTGCCTCAAGATGTGGCCGCCAGGGCAGAGAAATGGGACGGGGCAAATGGATGGAGAAGGGGCGGCGCAGGAGGAGCCCCGCCGCCAGGCGCAGTCTACCTCTGCGGGGAAGAGGCAGCGGAACGGAATGGACCTGCTGGTGGACCTGGTCCAATTCCAGGGGGTCTTTGGAACCTCGTGGGGTGCCCACGGGGAAAGGGGTCTTGGGGCTTGCGCGCCCGCCTCCAGCCAGCCCGCGCGGCTTGTCTCCCTCCCTCCTCCTCTCTCCGCCCAGGAAGCGGCCAGGGATCCTACAGTTTGCTGGACGTGCAGGTGGGGATGGTCGACTGGATGCTGTGCCTCCGCTGGCTGCGCTCGCTCACCAAAAACATGATCTGCGCCGGGTTTGAGGAGGGCGGCCGCGACGCCTGCCAGGTGGGAGACGCCCCCTCGCCTCCTGCCCCCCGTCTTCCTTCTGGGCGCAGAAGGGGGCCCGGCCAGGGCGCTCCGAGGGGGCAAGGGGGGCGCAGGGCGGGGCAGCGAAGGGCTTGCAGCTGGGGCTCCCGGGGGCCTCGGACTACAACTCCCACCCTCCCGCCTCTCCAGGGGGACAGCGGAGGACCCCTCATGTGCCGCCCCCCGGGCCGCGGAGGACCCCACCAGCGCTGGTACGCGGTCGGCGTGGTGAGCTGGGGGCGCAGCTGCGCGGCCCGCCACAGCCCCGGCGTCTACACCAGGGTGGCCAACTTCCACGCGTGGCTGGAGATGACCTCGGCCCACGAGAGCCACCCTTTCCACGTGCCGCAGACCGCCGAGGGCCACACCGCCTCCCCCGCCGCCGAGCCGGCGCATGTGACCAGGCAGGAGCTCGACATGTGGGCCGGAGTGGAGGCGGCCCTCGCCGCCAGAGCCGCTCCCGGGCAGCGCCCGGCCCTCGCGTGGCTCCTGGGGGCCGCCTGCTGGGCCCTGCGCTGGGCAGAAGAGATGGAATAAAGGATCATTTATTTATCTGCGTTTGCTTATGGAATCTGTACGCCGCCTTTCTCCCGAAGGTCGCAGGGCGAGCGCAGGGAGGGCGCAAAATGCAAGACGAAACAAGAGCGAAACCAAGGACCCCGCGAACATTGTCAAGGTCACGGGATGCTATGTGCCCGAAGGCTTTAGACTCGAGGGGTCAGCAAACTTTTCCAGCAGGGGGTCGGTCCACTGTCCCTCAGACCTTGTGGGGGGGGGGACGGGCTATATTTTTTGGGGGGGGGGGAATGAACGAATTCCTATGCCCCACAAATAACCCAGAGATGCGTTTTAAATAAAAGGACACATTCTACTCATGTAAAAAAACGCTGATTCCGGACCGTCCCGGATTTAGAAGGTGACTGGGCCGGATCCGGCCCCCGGGCCTTAGTTTGCCTACCCCTGCTTTAGAGGAAAGTTTCCCCCGGTGCTTGTGCGCCTGGAGAAGGCTTTTCTCGCCTCCTCGGGATGCTCAGGAGATCGGCGGGATTTGGCCTGGGTCTTCCGCGCGCGAGCAGTTTTTCCGGCTTCCGACGGCGTGGAAATGCTTTTGGGTCGTGGAATCGTAGCGCAGCATAGTTGGAAGGGAGCCTGAGGGACTTTAGTCCAGCCCCGGCAACGGAGGAGTCCTGATCTTTTCCACACACCCTGCACATATTTTAATTTTAATTTTTTTTGCCGGTTCTCCTTTTTATCTGTAAACTGCGTGGGAAAAAGGCGGGGTGGAAATAAATAAACAAAACGACGAGTCTCTTTTATTGCCCTTTTAACTTTCCATATGTTTGTGTTTTCTTTTTAGCGGTGCTTAAATTGTTATTTTATGTTCGTTTATATCCTGCCTTTTACCCGGACGGGGATTTGGGACGGCTTACGGATAAAAATGCAAATGAAAGGGGGGGGGGGCAGGAAACGTTGCCTGCCCCCCCAATCTCTGGGTGGTGTGACTTTCCAGGGGTCCCAAGCACTGAAGGCAGCATTCGTGTTTCCCTTGAGGCTCACAGGAGACGGGTGTCTTGGGGTGATATGGGTTTATTTGCCCATATATACAACCTGAGCCTATAACGGAGGGGCTCACAGCATCAGCACCTCAAGAGGGTCTTTCTTCTCCCATAACCAAGCCTTGGATCACTGCATCAGATACTACTACTACTACTACTACTACTACTAATAATAATTTTATTATTTGTATCCCACCCATCTGACTGGGTTTCTCATCAAAGGGGATGAAAGGCAGCAGCCACCACAAAAGAGATCCATTAAGTCATTTCCATTTTTCTTAGACTAGTTCAGCAGTTTCCTCTTAACAGATTCCATCCACACGCAGGATTACAGGCTAGGAAGGGGTCCCCCAGCGGCCATCCAGACTGTCCCCACAACCTGGAACAATATCAGCTGAACCTGAAGGTCTTGGAGGATGTTAACAACCTGTCAGCATGGGCAGATCTCCTTATTTTCACCTTTTTTTAAATTATAAAAAATATATTATTTGCATATTAATGGAAAAAATATGGACCAAATGCATAGAAAGGGGTGAAAAGCCACAGCTGCTACAAATAGAAAACATTAAATCGTTTCATTTTTTTAAAGTTTCAATCGCAGCACTTAAACATTTTACCATATCTGCTCCTTCCTCCCCTCTGTGGGATCCTGGTCCCTCTTGTTGTCTCTGCCATGTGAGAATGTTGTGAATAGTAGGAGAGGATATCTTGATTAAATATGAAATGAAACGAAGTTTATTACGATCCCAGATCAGATTAAATATTACCCTTCCTCACTCTCGCTAGGGAGTCAAGTAGCAGAGCACGTTCCCCTTAGACAGCAGGAAGCTAGTTTGCAGATTCGTGTGTGTCAGGGGTTCAGGAGCAGAGTCACAGGAGAGGGAGGAAGTGGAGAGCGAGGGGGAGGAGTCCGAAGGAAATGTCAGCGAGGACAGCAGTCCGAGGTCTCTGAGTCTCTCCAGTGACTCGGAAGATTCACAGAAAGGGGCCCCCATAGTCAGGGCAAGGGGAGTGCCCAGGGGGGCACCTCGGGAAGAAGGGGCCAGAGGGGACTCAGAGAGTAGCAGCTGGAAATCCGGACCAGCGTCCCCCCCAGAGCGCAGTAGGGGGGAGGAGTCCCAGGCATCGGGATCAGGGGGCGCGCGGGCAGCGGGAGAACGTGAGGCAGGAGGGACCACACCCTCGTCAGGGAGCGAGGAAACGGTCATCAGGAAAGTAAAACGCGCGCGCGCGCCAAGTTCAAATGTACAGGAGGGCGGCAAGGTGGGCAGCCCGGCTAGGGAGCCAGGTCCTAAAGCCCGCCGAAGAGAGGGGGAGGAGTCAGAGGGGTCAACGTCTGCCTCAGAAGAGTCCAGGAGGGAGGAGACCCCGGGGGGTAGTAGGACCCAGAGGAAGAGAGAGAGAAGGAAGAGGTGGAGTAAGATTAGAGTCTTAAACTGGTGCGCAGGGGGCGGAGACTCAGACGGAGCTTCGCCGGTCTAGAGTCCAGATGTAGGGCTGGGACGCTGAGGCTTGGAAATGGAGACTATTCTTCAATAAAGACTTTGATACCTTACTACCGGCTAGCGTTGGTCCTTGGTGAGCTGGGACCCGGAGCCAGCTCTGACAGTAAGCTCCGTCTCCACAAATTTTGGCACCAAGAACCTCGCCACGTGAGTCGACGGAGCGAGGGAAGAAGAGGGGTGCCTCCAGAGCTCACAAAACTCAGGCAAGATGACTACGGAAGAGCAACTAACAGCCCTGCAAGAAGCTGTGACACAACTCCGCACGGAGGTACTTGCATCCAGGAAAAGAGAGGAGGAAATGGTTAACGCCTGCCGGGATCTCCAAGTCAGGTTGGACGTGCTTTCTAAACAAGGGCCACCGGGAACCAAAGCAGAGGGCATTGGCTTGGGGAGAAGGGGTGGCAGCCTTGTATCTCATTTTGACGGGAGTCTACAGCAGTACCCCAACTTCAGAGCAGACCTGCTGTTTGCGCTGGATCTGCTTGACAAAGACTTTCGAGATGAAAGAGAGAAAGTGGGATTTATCTTGTCCCATTTGCATGGGGAGGCCAAAACGTGGCTGAGGAATTTATGGAGAGATAATGATCCGGCGCTCCAAGAGGCGAAGGCTTTCATTAAAGCAATGGACTCGTGTTTTTTATCAAAGATAGACATCGACATTGCCCGGAGGGACATACATGGACTTAAACAGGGCAAAGCCAGCGTGAGGCAGTACCATGCACGCTTTTTCGGACTAGTTCATGCACTGGGATGGCAAAAAGATTCTGAGCCAGTGAGAGACCTCTTTTGGGAGGGCTTGAATGCAGATGTAAAAGCGGAGATTGGAAGGGGGGAGAGGCCAAGGAGCACCCAGCAAGTAGTCCAGAGGGCTCTGGAAATCGGGGTGCATCTGGAGGAACGTCCTTGGAACAGGGAAGAAGGACGTTGGGGAAGGGCACCAGCCAGAGCACCTCCCTTCTCTCCCAGAGAAGCAGCGCGTGCGCACTCCACACCCTCGCAGGGAGGGGGAGAAGAACCGATGGAGATCGGAGGTGCCAGGGCTCAGTCAGCTACCAGAGCCCTAACACCGGGAGCAGCCAAAACGAAGCCTCCTAGAGGGAACAGGAAGTGCTACATCTGCGACAGTGCTCAACACATGGCGAAAGAGTGTCCCCAGAGGCTCCACAAGCACACTGCAGCCTCAGCAACAGTCACAGACGCAACTCAATTGAAAACACAGCAACAGTTAAACGACGGAGTCTGGCTGGAGGAAGAGGCACTGGGGTCCAGCCAGACAAGTCAATGAAGCAATCCCCAGCACTTTTGCAACCCACAGACCCCCTCCCACCCAAACCAGTGGTGCAGCTTACGGCGTCTCTCCAACTGCCCAATGGACGCACTCTGGAGGTGCCGATCACCATTGACTCCGGCAGTAACGCTGACTTTATAGGACTGGAATTCATTCAGCAGCACAGTATACCACTGCTACCAGCCACGCTGCCCCTGAACATTGTCACGGTGGATGGCAGAGACTTGTTAGGGGGGCAGGTGGTGCAACAAACGCAACCAATGGTGATGTGGATTGGAAATCACCAAGAAGTCATCAGCTTCAATGTCACCCACCTGTCGGACACGCCGGTAGTCTTGGGCATGAGTTGGCTGCACAGGCACAGCCCAGCATTGGCGTGGTACCAGCGCCAACTGACCTTCGGCTCCTCCTATTGCGCGGAACATTGCATCCTTCCTAGCCCGGAAGAAGGAGGGGACGACCCGCAGCTACAATTAGGCACGCTGCAAGCAGTGCCGCGCAAGTACGCAGCGTTTTTGGAGGTTTTCTGCGAGAAGGAAGCGGACAAGCTGCCTCCCCACAGGCCCTATGACTGCAAGATTGACCTCCTGCCAGGAGCGACGCTGCCAGCCGGGAAACTGTATTCCATGTCTGAGGACGAGCTGCAGGAGCTCAAGGAGTTCATAGACCTCAACTTGAAGCGCGGTTTCATCCGGGAGTCGAAGGCAGCGGGGGGCAGTCCTGTATTCTTTGTGAAGAAAAAGGACACGCCCCAAAAGAGGCTTGTAGTTGATTTCAGGCTCTTAAATTCCAAGACCAAGCCCACGGCCTTTCCCATGCCCAAAATAGATGACCTGCTTGCAACGGTGAGGAAAGGACGCGTTTTTACAAAGTTGGATCTGCGAGGGGCGTACAACCTGATTCGCATACGGGAAGGAGACGAGTGGAAGACTGCCATGTTCACGCCCCTGGGCACATATGAATACAGAGTTATGCCCTTCGGTTTACAAAATGGCGCTCACTGTTTTCAAGCCTTCATGCATCACGTCCTGGCGGGTCTCCTATACAAGAAATGCGTCTGCTTCTTGGACGACATCCTGATATTCTCAGAATCTGAGGAGACCCACGAAGGAGACGTCAAGGAAGTTCTGCAGAGACTGCAGGAGCATCGGCTGTACGCCAAGCTGGAGAAGTGCCAGTTCGACATGAAGGAGGTAGATTTCCTGGGCTACAAGCTGTCGGACAAGGGGCTCGCCATGGACAGCGCCAAGGTTCGCGCAGTGTTGGACTGGAAGAGCCCGCGCAATCGGAAGGAGGTCCAGCGGTTTGTGGGGTTCGCCAACTTTTACCGCAAGTTCATCAAGGGGTTCGCGATGCAGACGGCGGCCATTACCGACACGCTCAGCTCCAAGAAGAAGAAGTTCATCTGGGCGGAGCAAGCGGAGCAGTCCTTCCAGAACCTTAAGCGTCTCTTCTCGTCCGAAGGGCAGCTACTGCATGTGAATCCCAGCAAACCGATGAGGGTTGAAACAGACGCCTCAGACAGAGCCGTGGGCGCCGTACTGTTGCAGAAGGACCCGCATGGGGACTGGAGACCGTGTGCCTTCTACTCTAGGAAGCTCAGCAAGTCGGAGCAGAACTACACCATCTGGGACAGGGAGTTGCTGGCCATTCATGCAGCATTCAAGGCGTGGCGGCACTTCCTCGTCGGGGCCAAACACACAGTGCAGGTTCGCACGGATCATAAGAACCTGGAGTACTGGCGCACGGCAAGGTTCCTGAACCAGCGGCACATCAGATGGGCGGAATTCTTTGCGGATTTCGACTTCAGGATAGAATACATCCCAGGCGACAACAACATCATGGCGGATGCACTGTCCAGAAAGCCGCAATACCTCGAAGAGGCGGCACCAGCAGCGGCCAAGCACATTTTCGCTCCGAAAGCGTGGGCGTGCGCTTCAGCAACCGTGGACCTGGAGGCGGTCCGTCGAGCACTGCAGGAGGACCCCTTCGCACAAGCCAAGATGGAGGAGGTGCACAAGGGCACGGTGAAGGACGACGAGTTCCAAGTACGGGACGGATTGCTCATCCGCAGAGGAGCACTCTATGTACCGGGAGACGACCTCCGTGCGAAAGTACTGCAGCAGTTGCACGACGCACCCACCGCCGGGCACTTTGGCAAGGAGAAGCCGGCAGAACTAGTTGCCAGAGATTTTTGGTGGCCCAAGATGCGGGGGGAAGTCGCGGAGTACGTCTCGAGGTGCGACACCTGCCAAAGGGCCAAGTCAGTGCACAAACCTCTGGCGGGGCTGCTCGAACCGCTGCAGACCCCGAGCGAACCGTGGGAGAGGGTGGCCCTGGACTTTGTCACGGATCTACCCAGCTCAAGGGGTAAAACGGCAGTGCTAGTGGTGGTGGACATGTTCACTAAAATGGCCCACTTCATTCCATGCGCGAAGGTGGCCACGGCGGAACAGACCGCCAAACTGTTCATAGACCACGTCTTCAGGGTGCACGGTCTGCCACGGTCTATCTTGTCCGACAGGGGGCGCCAGTTCATTTCGAACTTCTGGCAGAAGCTGATGGGTTTCCTGAACGTCAAGATCAACCTAGCGTCGGCGAGACACCCGCAGTCCAACGGCCAAGCGGAGCGCGTCAACGCCATCATGCA
This sequence comes from Podarcis tiliguerta, assembly GCF_965153285.1. NCBI lineage: Eukaryota > Metazoa > Chordata > Lepidosauria > Squamata > Lacertidae > Podarcis > Podarcis tiliguerta. Next base: position 54,096,869 of record NC_139546.1, read on the forward strand.
GCAGTACCTGAGATGCTATGCAAATCAGCAGCCGACAACCTGGGTGGACTACCTGCCGCTCGCTGAGTTCGCCTACAACAACACGAAGCACGTGTCAACGGGGGTGACACCGTTCTTCGCCAACAACGGGAGGCATCCCAGAACCTTCCCGGGATTAGAGAGACTGGGGGAGGGAGAGCCACAGGCAGCGGAAGTCTTGGCGGCAGAATTGCAGGAGGTTCACGAACAGCTTAGGAGGCAGTTAGAGCTTGCAAAGCACGCATACAAACGGCAGGCTGACAAGCACAGAAGGGTTGGGGAGGACATAAAGGTGGGAGACTGGGTGTGGTTAGCAGCACACGCAGTGCCGACCAGATCACTAGCTAAGAAGAAACTCGGACATAAGCAGCTAGGACCTTACCAAGTTGAAGCACGGATCAATCCGGTGGCTTTCCGGTTGACACTTCCGGAGGGATCCAGAATGCACCCAGTATTCCATAGGTCGGTGCTCACGCCCTACAAAGCACCTCACCGATTTCAGGCGCAGGGCACGGCACCAGACCCATATGGGGAGACCCCCCCAAGGAGGGAGTCGCCAGGAAGGGAACCCATCAACCAGGTCACAGAGATTTTAGACTCGAGATGGGGGGAAGAGGGAGTAGAATACTTTCTCGCCAGTGAAGGTACCCCGGCCAGCGCCAACCGTTGGGTGCCGGACTATGCCCTGAACGAGCCTCTTCTCAAGGAGGAGTTTCATGCCTTGTTCCCACACAGGCCCATGCCAGCCGAGTATTTCGACGACTGGCTTTTCACACCCACGCTTTCAACCAGCACCTTCCAGGGGTTCACCTCGGACGAGGAACCAGCAACGGAAACACGTTCCCCGGAGGGCTCGCCCTCGGGGTTTGCCTCAGACCGCTCGTTTTGGTGGGACGATCGAGGAGAGGAGCGGTGGAGCAGGAGGTGGCTGAGGGGTCCTTGGCAGGCAACGGACCCAGAGGAGACCGAGGGTGAGATGGACATGGACAGGCTGGGGGAGGACGTTGGGTTCGAGCATGGCAGCACGGAGATGGAAGCAGAGGAGATCGAGGTCGGCGAAGACAAGGAGGACGAGCCGGACTTATCCGGATGGATGCAAGCCACGGGGGACGAACTGTATCCGCCATTCACCCCCACAACGACGGAGCACCCAGCACCCCCGCCGGAGGAGGGGGAGGGGGGAAGGGGGGGCTTCGAGGGGGGGATGGATGTCAGGGGTTCAGGAGCAGAGGCACAGGAGAGGGAGGAAGTGGAGAGCGAGGGGGAGGAGTCCGAAGGAAATGTCAGCGAAGACAGCAGTCCGAGGTCTCTGAGTCTCTCCAGTGACTCGGAAGATTCACAGAAAGGGGCCCCCATAGTCAGGGCAAGGGGAGTGCCCAGGGGGGCACCTCGGGAAGAAGGGGCCAGAGGGGACTCAGAGAGTAGCAGCTGGAAATCCGGACCAGCGTCCCCCCCAGAGCGCAGTAGGGGGGAGGAGTCCCAGGCATCGGGATCAGGGGGCGCGCGGGCAGCGGGAGAACGTGAGGCAGGAGGGACCACACCCTCGTCAGGGAGCGAGGAAACGGTCATCAGGAAAGTAAAACGCGCGCGCGCGCCAAGTTCAAATGTACAGGAGGGCGGCAAGGTGGGCAGCCCGGCTAGGGAGCCAGGTCCTAAAGCCCGCCGAAGAGAGGGGGAGGAGTCAGAGGGGTCAACGTCTGCCTCAGAAGAGTCCAGGAGGGAGGAGACCCCGGGGGGTAGTAGGACCCAGAGGAAGAGAGAGAGAAGGAAGAGGTGGAGTAAGATTAGAGTCTTAAACTGGTGCGCAGGGGGCGGAGACTCAGACGGAGCTTCGCCGGTCTAGAGTCCAGATGTAGGGCTGGGACGCTGAGGCTTGGAAATGGAGACTATTCTTCAATAAAGACTTTGATACCTTACTACCGGCTAGCGTTGGTCCTTGGTGAGCTGGGACCCGGAGCCAGCTCTGACAGTGTGAATCTCTTTCGTTGAGCAATCCAGTCTGGCTTGCCCAGATTGGATTTATTCGTGGTAAGTCCCCTTTGATCCCTCTCAAAAGAATAAAGACACAGCAGTCTTTCCTTAAAAGTAGCAAGAAGTTTACTTACATTCAGTTCACAGTATGATCCCTGAAGGCAGGCTTTGGCTTGTAGGTACAGTTACAGAGAGAGGTTGGGATTGATCCCATGTGCTGCTGGCTGAGAGCCAGCAGTGCAGTCCAAGAGAAGAAAAACAGAAGAAGAACAAGAGAGCTGTGTGACTGGACCTTTCATTGGGTCTGTAAGCTTCACGTCCACCTACCTGGTCACATGCAGGGGGAGGATGCTCCAGACCAGGTGGAACAGAAAGTTATTGTGGGATGTGATCCATGAGAGGCAGTCAAGTACAACATTCCTTGTAATGCTAGAGAAGACATGCAGGGGAATGTTTGGTCCAGCCAGTCAAAACTTCCTGTTCCTCCTGGCTGGAGCATCCTTCCTTTGCATGTGACTAGAGGTGGGTGTGACCTCACCTGTCCAGGTAACAAAAGGACGAGTCACGCAGCACACCTCTCTCTTTTTGACTTCCTTCTTCATTTGACCAGCTTTTAGCTAGGACTGCTCTGCTAGCTTCCAGCTAGCAGAAGCACTGGGTTATTATCCAATATGGGGGTTGATCAACATGTACATATTTGTAACTAAATCTACCTTCAGGAATCCATCTGTGAACTGATGTGAGTAAAGTTCTTTTATTGACTTTGAATAAGATTGTGGCGTCTTTATTCTTTTAAGAGGGATTCAAGGGAACTTAGCAGGAACATACAATTCAATCTGAGACAGACTGAATTGTATAATAGTGAGAGGCTCACACGAGCCTGCAACCAGCTATCTGCTATGCATGTAAGAAAGGGGAATGGAACTCTGCTACATCTATCTCCCTGTCTGTGTCCACTCTAGGAAAACAAGGAATATTGTACTTGACTGCTCCAATGGATTACATCCCACATGCCAGCCAGGCCCTTCACGCAGGAGATGCTTTCTCCAGCTCTGGCGCCCCAGAGTAATGGAGCTGAAGGGAGAGTCTCTCTCAGAACAGGGCCTTGAAAATAGGCCCTGTTCTGAAATATTTTCAAGGCCCTCCCACCCCCACTAAGAACGGGGGGGGGGGGGGGAGATGGCTTCCCCTCCCCCTGACCCTCTCCGGAGGCTCCAGTTCTCTGTGGAGGTACAAAGCGGCTTCCCTCTGGCTCTCCTGTGGAGGCCTTTGCTTCTTTGCAACCACTTGCGCTCCACCCGTGGCCCTTTGAAGACCCCTTTGAAGGCCCTTTGAAGACCCCTCTGCACCCGGGTGGCCTTTGGGGGTGGCAGGCAGAATGAGGTGCCCCCTCCATGCCAGCACGTTGGGTTCTTGCCCCACATGCTCTAGTAGTGAAGGCTCAACAATATGGGGGTTATCTAGGATTTATTTTGTGCATTTCTCCCTAAGCTTTATCACATCTTTTTTGTTTTCGTAAACCACCCTGGATCCTTGTTGCACCCCGCTTTTTTAAAAGGGGGGGGGGAATTGAAATAAGAGAGTCTGGAGGAGGGGCTAACCAGAGGGAGGGGATATGACTAAAAAAGGCTGATTATTTGAGGGGGGGGGGACAAAGGGGTTTGCAGAGGAAGTATGTAGCCCCCCCCCCCCCGCCTGAGATTTCAAAAAGTGGGATTTGGTCCACTTGGAATGGAATTTATTTATTTTCTGCATTTGCAGCCCAACGTTCCCTCCAGGAACCTCAAGGTGGGGCACATGGTTCTCCTCTCCCCTCCTCATCGAATCCCCACAACAACAACCTTGTAAGGTAGGTCAGGCCAAGAGAAAGCAGTGACCGCCCCCCCCCCCAGAAGGTCATCTTCAGCAAGCTTTACAGCCACTGGGTGGGGGATTCGAACCCCAAATCCTAGTCCTCATTGAAGCCCCACAACAACCCTGCGAGGTCGGTTAGGCGGAGCGGCAGTGCCTGCCCCACAAAGTCACCCAGCGCCCTTTTGTCCAAGTGGGGATTCGAACCCTGATCTTGCTCCTAGTCCTCATGGAGTCCCCACAACAGCCCTGTGAGGCAGGCCAGGCCGGCAGAAGGAGGCAGACGCTCCCCTGAGCTCACACCCAGCAACCTTCATGGCTGGCTGGGGGCATTCGAACCCTGGTCTTCCCTGGGTCCTAGCCTGGCACTCTAACCACTACACCGCCGCTGCCTCTTTTACACCCCGAAATCTTTTCCTGACCTTCAGGACCCAGCCTTGCTGGACCACAGCGATGGCCTTCTGCAGGGAGCCCATGGCAGCGATGGGACCCAGGTGTCCGAGGGGGCATCAGAGGAGGAGGCTGCTGGCCACCCCGCCGTCTGTGGCCTGGCCAGGGTTCCAGATTCCTCTGATGTCGCAGCGGAAGAGAGGGACCCCCCCCATCCAACGACTGACCTCCAAAGCGGTCAGGTAGGTGGGGAGGCCTAGGTGGGCCCTAGGTGGGGGGCAGGACCCCATGCCAGGGGGTGGGCAGGGCTGGTGGGGGCACAGCTGCCCTCTAGGGAGCCCCTCTCTATGATCGAGGGGGGGGGACTCACCTGACTGTTGGTGGCAGTTGGGACTCACCTGAATGGAGGCCACTGAATGGAGGCCACTTCCCCCCCCCCAAGACGACCCCCTTTGTAGACGAGGGATGCAGGGGACAGAGAGAGACGGGGGAAACACTTTCATTTCATTTCATTTATTTAATAATAATAATAATTTTAAACAGCGCTGAAAATAAACAATATAGAATAAAAATTAGAAGTGAGAACATGGAAAGGAAGGTATAATATATCAATACAAGAATTAAGAATTACAATTCCATATAAAGTTATCTAATATATAGATATTATTATAATCCAAACACACACACACAAAACCCCCAGTATATTTTGTATAAATGGGTTCCAAATTTCATTACACTTTTATCTTATTTCGAGTATTCGCAGGCCCAACCTGTCGGATTTTCACCTTTCAAATTCCAAAAATGAGGGAAGCCCCAAGATATTTTGGTTAGAATATTATAATATAATTTAGTTTTGCTTGGTAAATAAAATGTGAGTAAATTTGTGTAGAATTCATGGGAAATGACTGGCAGATACTTGCAGTTATATACGGTACTATGTATTCATATTAATATATTATACATATCTTATATGACCTGTCAATTTCAAATTAATTTTCTTCGGTTTTCTGAAAGTAGTTTATTTGCTTCTTTATCAAACCTAGCAAGATAAATGTTTTCCAGTCACAAAAATAGTAGATTTAAATTCCTCACACCCAAAACTGTTTTTAGGGCCCCTCACTGAAGAAAAGTGCAAAAATTAAGTTTCACCCCCTAAAATGACACACCCTGCAGGAATTAACCTTTCCTTAGAAATCTCCAAGGGATCATAGTATTGAGAGTTGGAAGGGGCTCATGGGTCATCTAGTCCAACCCCCAACCATCCAGGAATTGCCTGTTTCATAGAAACTTAGAACTGTCGATTCGGGTGGGACTCCAAAAGGCCATCCATTCCAACCCGCTGCAAGGCAGGTAGATGCATGGGAGTTTGTCGGGGGGTGAGGGAGATGCACTCTGCACATGCTCAGAGGCTCCCCCGGTGTCCTGAGGGGGGCTTTGGGGGTTTCCCGTGCGTGGCTGATGGAGGCCTGGCCCCGCCGCTCTCCCCGCAGGCATGGAGTTTGTCACTGGCTACCGGGCCGAGATCCTGGACTTTGCGGAGCTGCTCTTCAGCTGGTACCGGCGCTTCCTGTTGGACTCGGCCTGCCGGCGAGGCAGCGAGCGCCGCAAGCGCCAGGAGGGCTCCATCCGGCGCCTGCCCCCGGATCCGGCCCTCTGGGTGCTGCACGCCTTGCCCAACCGGGCGCTGGCCTTCACCGTGGCCGACCCGGGGCAGCAGATGGGGGGCCGCTTCTACAGTGAGGAGGCCCTGGCCCTGGGGGACCTGGAGCGCTTCATCACCTTCGTGGGTGCCGGCGAGGAGGACGATGAGGAGGCCACACCTGAGACAGGTGAGGGGCGCCGGAGGGGGCGGGGCTCGGGGAAGAAGGGCGACCAGGGCTCTGGTCTGTGTGGGATGTGATACCTAAGTACCAGTCAAGTACAACATTCCTTGTTTTCCTAGAGTGGACAGGCAAGGGGATGTTTGGTCCAGCCATTCGAAAACTTCCTGTTTCCTCCTGGCTGGGACATCCTTCCTTTGCATGTGACTAGAGGTGGGCGTGACCTTACCTGTCCAGGTAACACAAAAGGACAGGACATGCAGCACTCTCGCTCTCTCTTTGACTTCCTCCATCGTTGGAGCAGCTTTTAGCTAACGGAGGACCCTGAGATCATATGGGATAGATCCACATGTATATACTTTGTAACTAAGTCTGCCTTCAGGCATCCAACTGTAAACTGATGATGTGAGTAAACTTTTTTTACTGACTTTAAATAAGATTGTTGTGACTTTATTTTTTTAAGAAGGATAAAAAGGGAACTTACCAGGAACATACAATTCATATATATATATATATATATATATATATATATATATATATATATATTAGTTTCTTAACATATCATTTTCAACAGTAATTAAACATACTTTTACATCTTATTCAATTTTTTGACTTCCATCAGTCCTGTCTGAAAATTTTCCAATCTAATCTCTTAGTATGCATTTATTTTCCCTATTACATTTCAAATGCATAACCAATATCTCTACCTTTTTCTGCTTTGGATATTTCTCCTTACAAAACTTCTTGTAGTCCTACTAGCGTAATTTGTTGGTTACAGTTGCTCTTCAAATAATTCATATACTTCTTCCAATCTTCTGTAAATCTCTGGTCCCGCAGGTTTCAAATCCTTCCTGTCATTTTGTCCAATTCTGCGTAGTCCATTAATTTCGTCTGCCATTCTTCTTTCGTCGGAATTTCTTCTTGCTTCCATTTCTGGGCTAACAATACTCTTGCCGCTGTTGCTGCATATAAGAACAGTTTGACATCTTGTCTATTAATGTCTTGGCCTATAATACCAAGTAAAAATGCTTCTGGTTTTTTAAAGAATGTATATTTCAACATCTTTTTCATCTCATTATATATCATTTCCCAGAAGTTCTTTGTTGTTGTTGTTTAGTCGTTCAGTCGTGTCTGCCTCTTCGTGACCCCCTGGACCAGAGCACGCCAGGCACTTCTGTCTTCCACTGCCACCCGCAGTTTGGTCAGATTCATGTTTGTAGCTTTGAGAACACTGTCCAACCATCTCATCCTCTGTCTTCCCCTTCTCCTTGCGCCCTCCATCTTTCCCAACATCAGGGTCTTTTCCAGGGAGTCTTCTCTTCTCATGAGGTGGCCAAAGTATTGGAGCCTCAGCTTCACGATCTGTCCTTCCAGTGAGCACTCAGGGCTGATTTCCTTAAGAATGGAGAGGTTTGATCTTCTTGCAGTCCATGGGACTCTCAAGAGTCTCCTCCAGCACCATAATTCAAAAGCGTCAATTCTTCGGCGATCAGCCTTCTTTATGGTCCAGCTCTCACTTCCATACATCACTACTGAGAAAACCATAGCTTTTACTATACGGACCTTTGTTGGCAAGGTGATGTCTCTACTTTTTAAAATGCTGTCTAGGTTTGTCATTGCTTTCCTCCCAAGAAGCAGGCGTCTCTTAATTTCGTGGCTGCTGTCACCATCTGCAGTGATCATGGAGCCCAAGAAAGTAAAATCTCTCACTGCCTCCATTTCTTCCCCTTCTATTTGCCAGGAGGTGATGGGACCAGTGGCCATGATCTTCGTTTTTTTGATGTTGAGCTTCAGACCATATTTTGCGCTCTCCTCTTTCACCCTCAATAAAAGGTTCTTTAATTCCTCCTCACTTTCTGCCATCAAGGTTGTGTCATCTGCATATCTGAGGTTGTTGATATTTCTTCCAGCAATCTTAATTCCGGCTAGGGATTCATCCAGCCCAGCCTTTCGCATGATGAATTCTGCATATAAGTTAAATAAGCAGGGAGACAAAATACAGCCTTGTCGTACTCCTTTCCCAATTTTGAACCAATCAGTTGTTCCATATCCAGTTCTAACTGTAGCTTCTTGTCCCACATAGAGATTTCTCAGGAGACAGATGAGGTGATCAGGCACTCCCATTTCTTTAAGAACTTGCCATAGTTTGCTGTGGTCGACACAGTCAAAGGCTTTTGCATAGTCAATGAAGCAGAAGTAGATGTCTTTCTGGAACTCTCTAGCTTTCTCCATAATCCAGCGCATGTTTGCAATTTGGTCTCTGGTTCCTCTGCCTCTTCTAAATCCAGCTTGCACTTCTGGGAGTTCTCGGTCCACATACTGCTTGAGCCTTCCTTGTAGAATTTTAAGCATAACCTTGCTAGCGTGTGAAATGAGTGCAATTGTGCGGTAGTTGGAGCATTCTTTAGCACTGCCCTTCTTTGGGATTGGGATGTAGACTGACCTTCTCCAATCTTCTGGCCACTGCTGAGTTTTCCAAACTTGCTGGCATATTGAGTGTAGCACCTTAACAGCATCATCTTTTAAAATTTTAAATAGTTCAGCTGGAATACCATCACTTCCACTGGCCTTGTTATTTGCAATGCTTTCTAAGGCCCATTTGACTTCACTCTCCAGGATGTCTGGCTCAAGGTCAGCAACCACACTACGTGGGGTGTACGAGACATCCATATCTTTCTGGTATAATTCCTCTGTGTATTCTTGCCACCTCTTCTTGATGTCTTCTGCTTCTGTTAGGTCCTTACCACTTTTGTCCTTTATTATGGTAATCTTTGAACGAAATGTTCCTTTCATATCTCCAATTTTCTTGAACAGATCTCTGGTTCTTCCCATTCTGTTGTTTTCCTCTATTTCTTTGCATTGCTCATTTAAGAAGTCCTTCTTGTCTCTCCTTGCTATTTTTTGGAATTCTGCATTCAATTTCTTGTATCTTTCTCTATCTCCCTCACATTTTGCTTGCCTTCTCTCCTCCGCTATTTGTAAGGCCTCATTGGACAGCCACTTTGCTTTCTTGCATTTCCTTTTCATTGGGATGGTTTTCGTTGCTGCCTCCTGTATAATGTTGTGAGCCTCCATCCATAGTTCTTCAGGCACTCTGTCCACCAAATCTAAATCCTTAAACCTGTTCCTCACTTCCACTGTGTATTCATAAGGGATTTGGTTTAGATTGTATCTTACTGGCCCAGTGGTTTTTCCTACTTTCTTCAGTTTAAGCTTGAATTTTGCTATAAGAAGCTGATGATCTGAGCCACAGTCAGCTCCAGGTCTTGTTTTTGCTGACTGTATAGAGCTTCTCCATCTTTGGCTGCAGAGAATATAATCAATCTGATTTCGATGCTGCCCATCTGGTGATGTCCATGTGTAGAGTCGTCTCTTGTGTTGTTGGAAAAGAGTGTTTGTGATGACCAGCTTGTTCTCTTGACAGAACTCTATTAGCCTTTGCCCTGCTTCGTTTTGAATTCCAAGGCCAAATTTGCCAGTTGTTCCTTTTATCTCTTGATTCCCTACTTTAGCATTCCAATCCCCTATAATGAGAAGAACATCCTTCTTTGGTGTCACTTCTATAAGGTGTTGTAAGTCTTCATAGAATTGGTCAATTTCAGTTTCTTCAGCACCAGTAGTTGGTGCATAAACTTGGATTACTGTGATGTTAAAAGGTCTGCCTTGGATTCGTATCGAGATCATTCTATCATTTTTGAGATTGCATCCCAGTACAGCTTTCGCCACTCTTTTGTTAACTATGAGGGCCACTCCATTTCTTTTGCGGGTTTCTTGCCCACAGTAGTAGATATGATGGTCATCTGAACTGAATTTGCCCATTCCCGTCCATTTTAGTTCACTGATGCCCAGGATGTCAATGTTTATTCTTGCCATCTCATTTTTGATGACATCCAACTTACCCAGGTTCATGGTTCTTACATTCCAGGTTCCTATGCAATATTTTTCTTTACAGCATTGGACTTTCCTTTCGCTTCCATGCATATCCGCAACTGAGCGTCCTTTCGGCTTTGGCCCAGCCGCTTCATCAGCTCTGGATCTACTTGTACTTGTCCTCCGCTCTTCCCCAGTAGCATGTTGGACGCCTTCCGACCTGAGGGGCTCATCTTCCAGCGTCATAACTTTTATATACCTGTTGTCCTTGTCCATGGAGTTTTCTTGGCAGGGATACTGGAGTGGCTTGCCGGTTCCTGCTCCAGGTGGATCACGTTTGGTCAAAACTCTCCACTATGACCTGTTCATCTTGGGTGCCCTGCTCGGCATAGTTCATAGCTTCTCTGAGTTCTTCAAGCCCCTTCGCCACGGCAAGGCAGTGATCCATGAAGGGGGGAAGTTCTTTACTTTCTTACATTCCCACCACATGTGATAAAATGTTCCTTCTTTTTCTTTACATTTCCAACATTTATTATTTGTCTTATACGTTTTACCTAATTTCACTGGTGTAATATATCATCTATACATCATTTTCATCATATTCTCTTTCAAAGCATTACAGTCTGTAAATTTTATCCTTTCATTCTACAACCTTTCCCATACCAGGAACATACAAATCAATACCGAACTGTATAATAGTGAGAGGCTTAAACAAGCCTGCAAACAGCTCTCTGTTGTGCTCTGTAAAGGGGAATGCACTCTGCTAAGGAAAGGGACTTGCTAGCACAAGTTAGGAAGGATATTAACAAACAAGATATCCTCTCCTGCCTCCCAGAACATTCCCACACTTGCCTCTGCAGAGGGAACGGGAATCGGTGCTTCTGAATGTCTGTTGCTGGAAGCCACAGGAGGGGAGAGCTGCTCTCGTGGCCAGATCCTGCTTGCCTGTTTCCTACAGGCAACTGGGAGACCAGGATGCTGGACCAGGTGGGCCACTGGCCTGATCCAGGGCTCTTCTCACATCCCTATGGAGCCTCCAGGCCCAGGAACAATCTGTCCTGATTCCTTGGTCCTTAGGGGCATTTGGCTACTGGGATAGCCGGAGGCTGGACTTGGTGGGTCGGTGGCTGGATCCAGCCAATGGCTGTCCTCACAACGAGGTCCAGCTCCGAGGGCCTTCTGGCGGTTCCCTCCCTGCAAGAAGTGAGGTTGCAGGGAAGCAGGCAGAGGGCCTTCTCGGTGGTGGCGCCTGCCCTGTGGAACGCCCTCCCACCAGACGTCAAGGAAATAACAACTATCTGACTTTTAGAAGACATCTGAAGGCAGCCCTGTTTAGGGAAGCTGAAATATACTCAGAGTCGCAAAGTGATTTCATGCTCTTTATTCAGCTCATAGTGGTGAGGAGGAATGAATGAAAGTCCCCTCAAAGTATCTGCTTTATATACATTATTTACACAATGATTGTGTAAATACACAATGCACATGATTGGCTAATTCTGGAATTCTACTGTAAGCCAATCAGGTTGTGGATTCACTTATATCTGGAGCATGATTGGGTGGTTCCTGCCAACCAATCATACTGCTGCATTGTACTAGGACCAATCCGACTGCTGCATTCTGAATCCTATTGTTCTAGGACCAATCAGACTGCTGCAATTTGGATCCTATTGTTCTAGGACCAATCAGACTGTTGCAATTTGGATCCTATTGTTCTAGGACCAATCAGACTGCTGCAGTTTGGATCCTATTCAACTCAGTACATAACAGAAGCTTTTAATGTTTGATGTTTTATTATGTTTTTAATATTCTGCTGGGAGCCGCCCAGAGTGGCTGGGGAAACCCATCCAGATGGGTGGGGTATAAATTATAATGATTATAATCCTTTCCTTCTCTTGCAGGCCAGCCGCTCTGGCGCGTGGACCACCTCCTGCTGGTGACGGACGAGCACGGCAGCATCCTGGGCTTTGACTTCCAGCTGGGGGGGTCCTGTGCAGGGGCCACGGGGGCCGAGCAGCCCCTGGAGCCGCGCGCCGTCGCCCTCCTGTGCCACAGCATGATCTGCCCTCTGGGCTCAGGGGAGCCGCGAAGGCCCAAGCTGCTCACCGTGGGAGACGCAGCCTTGCACAAGTGAGAGGCTGCAGCACTTGGTTGCAGCGCATGACGCAGCTTCCAAGGGGCTCCTCCTTTGGCGGCAGGGCAGGGGGCGCGCAAAGAGAAGAATAAGCACATTGTAAAAGAGGTTGTGCAATACATTTGCCCCCCCCTTTGAAAGAAGTAGCAAGAGAGGAGCTGACAACAGAGATCCCATGTTCAGGGGCAGGGCACCTCCAAGGCCCAAAGAGCCTACAGACATGGGGCTACCTGCACTTCGCCCCACCTTGGAACTTCCTTGAGGCACCTGGGCTGGCTTGAGTTGGCCAGATCCACCCCGGAGAGGGAAGGGGGTGACCCATAGCTGGGGGAAGGGCAGCCAATTCTGCTTCCAATGGGGCATCTGGGAGAAGAGGTGCTCTTGTGGAACCTCCAGGCCCAGAGGCAGTCTATCTGGGTCCCGGGTCCCATGGGGCACTTGGCCACTGGGCGCTAGTCCCCCTTGGGCCTGATCCAGCCGGTGTCCTCCTGTCTAGGTCCCTGGAGCCGCTGCTCTCGAGGCTGGGGGTGAAGATGAGCAAGGGCCCGATGCGCGGCTGGGGCCCCAAGCCAGCCTTCACGTTCCCCACCACCCGTGTGAGGGCCTGCCACGTCTGCAAGAGGTACAGCTTCGAGGGGCAAGTCACGGCGTGGTGAGCAGCACCCCAGAGAGGGCTCCCTCCCCACCTCACCCCCGCTTTCCATCCAGGCACGCCTGTCGGCACACACCAAAGACGCTTGTGCAAAGCCACAACTCTCGCTCTGCCGCACCTTTGCAAAGCAGTGGGAGCCCAGCGGGTGTGTCACAGAAGTTGGTACTGCATTGCCCTTTGCTGGGATTCCTGCATGGCCGGGGTGTGGGATGTGAAACACAAGAGCAGTCAAGTACAACATTCCTAGAGTGAACATGTTTACACATGGGGAGGGATGTTTGTCCAGCCATCAGGTAAACTTCCTGTTTCCTTCTGGGCTGGGACAGACTTCCTCTGCACGTGACCAGAGGTGGGCGTGGCCTCACCTGTGCAGGTAATGACAAAAGCACAGGGCAGGGCAGCCATCTCTCTCTCTCTGACTACATGCATCGAAGAAGCAACATCTGCTTAGCCAAAGATGCTCAAAGGGACTGTCTCCTTATGAGATAGTTTCCAGGTATATGTTACTTTTCTAAGAAGTCTGCCTTCTGGGATCCGATTGTGAACAGAATGATGTGTGAGTAAACCTTTGTATACTTTTATAGAAGACTGTGTCGTGTCTTATCTTTTATGAGGGAATAAGGGGGAAATACCAGAACATTTATTATAGAGGCTTTAGGGAGCCTGAGTAAACGCATCCGCTGTGAGTTTAAAAAGGAGAATGTTACTCTGCTAAATTGTGAACTTGTTAACACAAGTTGGAAAGGCTGTAATCAGACAATATATCCTCTCCTGCATCCCTGAACATTCCCACACGGGGGTTGGTCTGCATGACCCTCGGGGGTCCCTTCCGACTCTCTCTTTCTCTCCCCACAACCCCCAGCCCCTTCCCGGCCTGAGCAGCCCCTCTCTGTCCCCACAGCCAGCACTGCAGGGCCGTCCTGTACTGCTCTGAGCGCTGCCGCAAGCTGGACTGGAACCGCAGCCCTGAGGACATCGGGCACCAGTTCTGGTGCCAGCGCATGGCTGGGTACATGAGTCGCACCCGGGAGCTGGCCAACCTCCCTTTCACCTTCACAGCAGGTGGGCAGCTGGGGCGAGGGCCCCTCACGGCACAGCCTAGGGTCGGGGGGTCAGGTGCTGGAGGGGGGGAGGCAGAGTCTGGGGTCCTGAGAGGCTGAGCCCCCCACCTCATCTTCCCCGCTTGTTTCCCTTGCAGAGGTGACCAGCGAGAACTTCAACAAAGAAGGCTTCCTCTCGGCCAGGGGTCTGACCCGCGGCTACTGGGCCGGAGAGAGCATGCTGGTCAGGGCGCCTGACTACGGCGTGGGGCTCCAGGGGGGTCCCGAGAAGCCTGTGCCCTTCCTGCAAAGCGGTGAGGGGGCAGTGGGCCTGTTGGGCAGGCGTGTGTGTGGTGCAGACCCACGGAGTCCAGGTGGGGTGGACAGAAGGGGGGCCACCAGAGGCAGTCTTGTTCCTGATGCCCACTACTGGAAACTGCAGGAAGGGAGAGCGGCTCTGGTGCTTGGGTCCTTCTCGTGGTTTTCCCATTACACTAGGTGGGCCATTGGCCTGATCCAGCAGGGTGATTCTTTTGGCCCCGTGGAGCTTCCAGGCCCAGAAGCAGTCTTTCTGCATTCCTAGATTCATAGGGGGTATTTATCCACTGCAAGAACTAGATGGGCCAATGGCTCTTCAAGACCAGTCCAAGACATCTGGGCCGTCTGGGGCAGAGGAGAAGATGGCGCCTCTCCTTGTCCCCCCCCCCCCAATTCCTTGCACAGAACCTGCCTGGACGGGCAGTCGATACTCACTTCTGGGGGGGGCAATGGGGCAGCACCTCCTGGTCCCCTGGAATGGGGCTGAGGGGATTCCACTTGCTTGTGGGGTGCACAACCAGCTGTATGGCACCCACAGTTCTCTCCAACTGATTGGGGGGGGTGCCACTCCTGCCCCCATCTCCTCTCTGCCACCTCCTGGCTCACTCTGCCTAAGGCTGGGGCAGCTCCTTTGCCCTACAACCTTGACTTTCCCCTCCCTGCCCTGATCAGCCTTTTTCTCACCCCCCCTAGGGAACCCCTTTGAGGCGCTACGGCCGGAAGGAGGGACGGCTCTTCCACCAGCCCCCCCAGAGCCTCCCATGCCCCGGACATTCTTTGGTGAGACAGGAGGTCGGGGGGGGGGGGGAGTCAGAGCTTGCATCTTGCAACTGCTGTTCACAAGGCCTTTTCAGTGGTGGCTCCCCACTTGCAGCAAGCTTTCTCCAGGGAGGCTTGCCAGGTGCCGTAATTACACATCTATAGGCACTGGGGGGGGTGTTGGGGGGGGGAAGATCCTTTCAGATTGGGCCTTCAGCTTTTAATCATCAATGGCCTTTTTGCCTGGGTGAAATGATTGAATTTAGGTTTTCTAAAAGAAGAAGATTGTCTTTTAGATTTATATGCCTGTCTTAACATCCATATGTGCCTGTTCTTTGCTTAAAATAATGCAAGTTGCTTTCAATCGCCCTGACAAAAAAGTGATGGCTAAATCTGATTAATAGCCATCCCACTATCTGGGGAAAGGGGACGGGCCCACTTCTCTGACTCGCTACTGCCCCCCCTTCCCACAGGGTCCTGGAAGGAGTATTACCAGTGGCGGGGGCTGCCCCTCGGAGCCCCTCTGGCCGTCCTCCTCAGCTACCCCCTCACTGCCTACTACATCATCACCCAGTTGGCCCCTCAGCACTGTGAGTATCGGGGGGGGGGGTAAGGCCCCCAGCCTCCCTGCAGGGTTTGTAACATACATGAAACAGTGAGAGAACGGGTGTAAGAAGAGGCGGGAATTAAAAGACGAAAAGTAAAGCTGTAAAATGGGTGCATGGAAAAAGTGCAGCCGCACAGGAGTCAAAGGAACAAGTAAAGAGAATTATTGGCATTATCAGGTCTGGTTCCAGGTCTTCCAGGCTTGCTTTGAAAAGGGCGGTTCTGTTATATATGCTGTAAAGGGAATTCCAGGTCATACAAAAGGTGTCTGCCAGTTCTAGTCCTCATCGATATACCAAATTATGTGTGATTCTCTCCATAGTACCTCTGTTCCGGCGACTAAGCTGTAAGATTCGGACACTGTTCCCCATTGACTTGCAATTGCTATTTGTTCTGCCAAGATCGTAGATAAGGCCAACTCTTTTGACTTTATACCAACATCGACATCATCAAAAATATTCAGTAACATTAATTTTGGGCAGCAAACCATAGTTTCTTTCGGAATACTTCTCCTCCCTTCCAAAATCCCCACCTGGCCATGAAGCTCACTGGGTGACCTTGGGGCCAGCCACTGCCTCTCTTAGCCTAACCTTCTTTGTGCAGCTCAGTTAACCTGTGGAACTCCCTCCCACAGGAGGCAGGGATGGCTGTAAAAGAGGACGGGACAAATTCATGAAGGAAGAGAGGGTTCTTGGTGGCTCCTAGCCAGGATGGCTCTGCCCTGCCGACAAGGTCAGAGGCAGCGATGCTTCTGAATCCCAGTTGCTAGAAGCCTCAGGAAGCGGGAGCTGCTCTTGAGTTCAGATCCTGCTTGTGGCCTTCCCATAATGGGCCCTATTGAGACTCCTCTATTTCTCAGGGGCGTTGGGTCCCTGTGAGAGGAGGGCGATGGGCCAGATGGGCCACAGGCCTTATGAAGCAGGTTCTCCTGATGTTCTTCAAGTCAACAAAGCTTTCCAAAGGTCCTTTGTGACTCCTGGTCTCCCCCCTCCTTTTCTTCTCCCTCCAGTTCCCGAGCTGAACATCCTGAACAAGCAGTCTCTCAAGATCCACGTGGTAGAGGCAGGCAAAGAATTTGGGGTTCTGATGGTCTTCTGGGTACGTTGAGGGTCTCCCCAGCGGGGCAGAGGCGCAATTGGGTGTGAGGGAGGGGAGGGTTGAGGGAGAGCTGGGCAAACTGGTACCACTGGTTTTGTAGGGTTCTCTGGGCAGGAATTCCTGTCTATCTATTTCTTATTGAAACTTACGGATACACAATTGGAAAAAAGATCATGCATCTTTGTTCTAATATATGATTACGGCATCAAGACTTTTAATATGCACAAAGGTGGAAAGACTCGCCGTTGCCAACACTGGAGGAACGGTTATTAAAATAATTGGACTTAGCCGAGAGGGCAAAATTGACATGTTTAATTTGAGAAAAATCATTGCCAACATTTACTAAATATTGGAAACCTCTCATAGACTTTCTGCAAGTTTGGCCATCACTGGTTTAGAGTAAAGAACAATCAGCCAGCAAAAAGCTCAGAGAGCTCTTCCTGCTTTTCTAAAGCTTCATGGAAAATCCAGAGACATTCCCATTCTGCATGGGACAATGACAATAAAGATATCGTATATCATATATCGTATATCGTATCTGTCAGAGCTGGCTCCTGGTCCCAGCTCACAAAGGACCAACGCTAGCCGGTAGTAAAGTATCAAAGTCTTTATTGAAGAATAGTTTCCATTTCCAAGCCTCAGCGTCCCAGCTCTACGTCTAGAGTCTAGACCGGCGAAGCTCCGTCTGAATCTCCGCCCCCTGTACACCAGTTTAAGACTCTAGCCTTACTCCACCTCTTCCGTCTCTCCTTTCTCCTCTGGGTCCTGCTACCCCCCGGGGTCCCTTCCTTCCTGGACTCTTCCGACGCAGACGTTGACCCCCCTGAGTCCTCCCTCTCTCTTCGTCGGGCTTTAGGACCTGGCTCCCTATCCGGGCTGCCAACAGTGCCGCCCTCCTGTACATTTGAACTTGGCGCGCGCGCGCAGCCTTCAACCTTCCTCTTGACCGTTTCCTCGCTCCCCGACGGAGGCGTGGTCAATCCTCCCTCGTGTTCTCCCGCTGGCAGCGCGCTGCCTGATCCCGATGCCTGGGACTCCTCCCCCCTTCTGCTCTCTGGTGTGGACGCTGGTCCAGATTTCCAGCTGCTGTTCTCTGAGTCCCCTCTGGCCCCTTCTTCCTGGGGTGTCCCCCTTGCCCTGACCATGGGAGCCCCTTTCTGTGAATCATCCGATTCACTGGAAAGACTCAGAGACCTCGGATCGCTGTCGTCGCTGACATTTCCCTCGGACTCCTCCCCTTCGCTCTCCATTTCCTCCCTCTCCTGTGCCTCTGCTCCTGAACCCCTGACATCCATCCCCCCCTCGAAGCCCCCCCTTCCCCCTCCCCTTCCTCAGGTGTGGGTGCTGGGTGCTCCGTCGTTGTGGGGGTGAATGGCGGATACAGTTCGTCCCCCGTGGCGTGCATCCAGCCGGAGAAGTCCGGCTCGTCCTCCGTGCTCTCGCTGACCTCGATTTCCTCTGCTTCCATCTCTGTGCCGCCGTGCTCGAACCCCACGTCCTCCCCCAGCACGTCCATGTCCATCTCTCCCTCTGTCACCTCTGGGTCCGTTGTCTGCCAAGGACCCCCCAGCCACCTCCTGCTCCACCGCTCCTCTCCTCGATCGTCCCACCAAAACGAGCGGTCTGAGGCAAACCCCGAGGGCGATCCCTCCGGGGAACGTGTTTCTCTTGCTGGTTCTTCGTCCGAGGTGAACCCCTGGAATGTGCTGGTTGAAAGCGTGGGTGTGAACAGCCAGTCGTCGAAATACTCGGCTGGCATGGGCCTGTGTGGGAACAAGGCATGAAACTCCTCCTTGAGAAGAGGCTCGTTCAGGGCATAGTCCGGCACCCAACGGTTGGCGCTGGCCGGGGTACCTTCACTGGCAAGAAAATATTCTACTCCCTCTTCCCCCCATCTCGAGTCTAGAATCTCTGTGACCTGGTTGATGGGCTCCCCTCTTGGCGACTCCCTCCTTGGGGGCGTCTCCCTATACGGATCTGGTGCCGTGCCCTGCGCCTGAAATCGGTGAGGTGCTTTGTAGGGCGTGAGCACTGACCTATGGAACACTGGGTGCATTCTGGATCCCTCCGGGAGTGTCAACCGGAAGGCCATTGGATTGATCTGTGCCTCAACTTGGTAAGGTCCTAGCTGCTTATGTCCGAGTTTCTTCTTCGCTAATGATCTGGTCGGCACTGCTTGGGCCGCTAACCACACCCAGTCTCCCACCTGTATGTCCTCCCCGACCCTTCTGTGCTTGTCAGCCTGCAGTTTGTATGCGTGCTTTGCAAGTTCTAACTGCCTCCTAAGCTGTTCGTGGACTTCCTGCAATTCTGACGCTAAGACTTCCGCTGCCTGTGGCTCCCCCTCCCCCAGTCTCTCTAATCCCGGGAAGGTTCTGGGATGCCTCCCGTTGTTGGCGAAGAAGGGTGTCACCCCCGTGGACACGTGCTTCGTGTTGTTGTAGGCGAACTCAGCGAGCGGCAGGTAGTCCACCCATGTTGCCGGCTGCTGATTTGCATAGCATCTCAGGTACTGCTGCATGATGGCGTTGACGCGCTCCGCTTGTCCGTTGGTCTGCGGGTGTCTCGCCGACGCTAGGTTGATCTTGACGTTCAGGAAACCCATCAGCTTCTGCCAGAAGTTCGAGATGAACTGCCGCCCCCTGTCGGACAAGATCGACCGTGGCAGACCGTGCACCCTGAAGACGTGGTCTATGAACAGTTTGGCTGTCTGTTCCGCCGTGGCCACCTTCGCGCACGGAATGAAGTGGGCCATTTTGGTGAACATGTCCACCACCACTAGCACTGCCGTTTTACCCCTCGAGCTGGGTAAATCCGTGACAAAGTCCAGGGCCACCCTCTCCCACGGTTCGCTCGGTGTCTGCAGCGGTTCGAGCAGTCCCGCCGGAGGTTTGTGCACTGACTTGGCCCTTTGGCAGGTGTCGCACCTCGAGACGTACTCCGCGACTTCCCCCCGCATCTTGGGCCACCAAAAATCTCTGGCAACTAATTCTGCCATCTTCTCTTTGCCAAAGTGCCCGGCGGTGGGTGCGTCGTGCAACTGCTGCAGTACTTTCGCGCGGAGGTCGTCTCCCGGTACATAGAGTGCCCCTCTGCGGATGAGCAATCCATCACGTATTTGGAACTCGTCGTCCTTCACCGTGCCCTTGTGCACCTCCTCCATTTTGGCTTGTGCGAAGGGGTCCTCCTGCAGCGCTCGACGGACTGCATCCAGGTCCACGGTTGCTGAAGCGCACGCCCACGCTTTCGGTGCGAAAATGTGCTTGGCCGCTGCTGGTGCCGCCTCTTCGAGGTATTGCGGCTTTCTGGACAGTGCATCTGCCATGATGTTGTTGTCTCCTGGGATGTACTCTATCCTGAAGTCGAAATCCGCAAAGAACTCCGCCCATCGGATGTGCCGCTGGTTCAGGAACCTTGCCGTACGCCAGTACTCCAGGTTCTTATGATCCGTGCGAACCTGCACTGTGTGTTTGGCTCCGATGAGGAAGTGCCGCCACGCCTTGAATGCTGCATGAATGGCCAGCAACTCCCTGTCCCAGATGGTGTAGTTCTGCTCTGACTTGCTGAGCTTCCTAGAGTAGAAGGCACACGGTCTCCAGTCCCCATGCGGGTCCTTCTGCAACAGTACGGCGCCCACGGCTCTGTCTGAGGCGTCCGTTTCAACTCTCATCGGTCTGCTGGGATTCACATGCAGTAGCTGCTCTTCGGACGAGAAGAGACGCTTGAGGTTCTGAAAGGACTGCTCCGCTTGCTCCGTCCAGATGAACTTCTTCTTCTTGGAGCTGAGCGTGTCGGTAATGGCCGCTGTCTGCATCGCGAACCCCTTGATGAACTTGCGGTAAAAGTTGGCGAACCCCACAAACCGCTGGACCTCCTTCCGATTGCGCGGGCTCTTCCAGTCCAACACTGCGCGAACCTTGGCGCTGTCCATGGCGAGCCCCTTGTCCGACAACTTGTAGCCCAGGAAATCTACCTCCTTCCTGTCGAACTGGCACTTCTCCAGCTTGGCGTACAGCCGATGCTCCTGCAGTCTCTGCAGAACCTCCTTGACGTCTCCCTCGTGGGTCTCCTCTGATTCTGAGAATATCAGGATGTCGTCCAAGAAGCAGACGCATTTCTTGTAGAGGAGACCCGCCAGGACGTGATGCATGAAGGCTTGAAAACAGTGGGCGCCATTTTGTAAACCGAAGGGCATAACTCTGTATTCATATGTGCCCAGGGGCGTGAACATGGCAGTCTTCCACTCGTCTCCCTCCCGTATGCGAATCAGGTTGTACGCCCCTCGCAGATCCAACTTTGTAAAAACGCGTCCTTTCCTCACCGTTGCAAGCAGGTCGTCTATTTTGGGCATGGGAAAGGCCGTGGGCTTGGTCCTGGAATTTAAAATTCTGAAGTCTACCACAAGTCTTTTTGGGGCGTGTCCTTTTTCTTCACAAAGAATACCGGACTGCCCCCCGCTGCCTTCGACTCCCGGATGAAACCGCGCTTCAAGTTGAGGTCTATGAACTCCTTGAGCTCCTGCAGCTCGTCCTCAGACATGGAATACAGTTTCCTGGCTGGCAGCGTCGCTCCTGGCAGGAGGTCAATCTTGCAGTCATAGGGCCTGTGGGGAGGCAGCTTGTCCGCTTCCTTCTCGCAGAAAACCTCCAAAAACGCTGCGTACTTGCGCGGCACTGCTTGCAGCGTGCCTAATTGTAGCTGCGGGTCGTCCCCTCCTTCTTCCGGGCTAGGAAGGATGCAATGTTCCGCGCAATAGGAGGAGCCGAAGGTCAGTTGGCGCTGGTACCACGCCAATGCTGGGCTGTGCCTGTGCAGCCAACTCATGCCCAAGACTACCGGCGTGTCCGACAGGTGGGTGACATTGAAGCTGATGACTTCTCGGTGATTCCCAATTCGCATCACCATTGGAGGCGTTTGTTGCACCACCTGCCCCCCCAACAAGTCTCTGCCATCCACCGTGACAACCTTCAGAGGCAGCGTGGCTGGCAGTAGTGCTATATTGTGCTGCTGAATGAAATCCAGTCCTATAAAGTCTGCGTTGCTGCCAGAGTCAATGGTGATTGGTACTTCCAGGGTGCGTCCATTGGGCAGTTGGAGTGACGCTGTAAGCTGCACCACTGGTTTGGGTGGGAGGGGGTCTGTGGGCTGCAAAATTGCTGGGGATTGCTTCATTGACTTGTCTGGCTGGACCCCAGTGCCTCTTCCTCCAGCCAGACTCCGTCGTTTCCCTGTTGTGCTGTTCTCTGTTGAGTTGCGTCTGTGACTGTTGCCGAGGCTGCAGTGTGCTTGTGGAGCCTCTGGGGACACTCTTTCGCCATGTGCTGAGCACTCTCGCAGATGTAGCACTTCCTGTTCCCTCTAGGAGGCTTCGTTTTGACTGCTCCCGGTGTTAGGGCTCTGGTAGCTGACTGAGCCCTGGCACCTCCGATCTCCATCGGTTCTTCTCCCCCTCCCTGCGAAGGTGTGGATTGCGCACGCGCTGCATCTTTGGGAGAGAAGGGAGGTGCTCTGGCTGGCGCCCTTCCCCAACGTCCTTCTTCTCTGTTCCAAGGACGTTCCTCCAGGCGCACCCCAATCTCCAGAGCCCTCTGGACCACTTGCTGAGTGTTCTTTGGCCTCTCTCCCCTTGCAATCTCAGCTTTTACATCTGCATTCAAGCCTTCCCAAAAGAGGTCTCTCACTGGAGCAGAATCTTTCTCCCATCCCAGTGCATGAACTAAGCCAAAAAAGCGTGCATGGTACTGCCTCACACTGGCTCTGCCTTGTTTAAGCCCGTGTATGTCTCTTCTGGCAATGTCGATGTCTATCTTTGATAAAAAGCACGCATCCATTGCTTTAATGAAAGCCTTTGCATCTTGGAGCGCCGGATCATTATCTCTCCATAAATTCCTCAGCCACGTTTTGGCCTCCCCATGCAAATGGGACAAGATAAATCCCACTTTCTCTCTTTCATCTCTAAAGTCTTTTTCTAGCAGATCCAGCGCAAACAGCAGGTCGGCTCTGAAGTTAGGGTACTGCTGTAAAGTCCCGTCGAAATGAGATACCAGACTGCCTCCCCTCCTCCCCAGTCCAATGCCCTCGGACCTGGGTCCCATTCGCCCCAGTGTGGTGAGCGCTTCCAACCTGGTTTGGAGATCTCTGCAGGCGGCATCCATTTCCTCTTCCCTTTTCTTGGAGGCCCGTACCTCCGCGTTGAGTTGAGTTACTGCATTTCGCAGTTCTGTCAGTTGCTGTTCTGGAGTCATCTTGCCTGATTTGTGTGAGCTCTCGAAGCACCCCTCCTCTGCCCTCGCTGCGTCGACTCACGTGGTGAGGTTCTTGTTGCCAAAACTAGGAGACGGAGCTTACTGTCAGAGCTGGCTCCTGGTCCCAGCTCACAAAGGACCAACGCTAGCTGGTAGTAAAGTATCAAAGTCTTTATTGAAGAATAGTTTCCATTTCCAAGCCTCAGCGTCCCAGCTCTACGTCTAGAGTCTAGACCGGCGAAGCTCCGTCTGAATCTCCGCCCCCTGTACACCAGTTTAAGACTCTAGCCTTACTCCACCTCTTCCGTCTCTCCTTTCTCCTCTGGGTCCTGCTACCCCCCGGGGTTCCTTCCTTCCTGGACTCTTCCCACGCAGACGTTGACCCCCCTGAGTCCTCCCTCTCTCTTCGTCGGGCTTTAGGACCTGGCTCCCTATCCGGGCTGCCAACAGTGCCGCCCTCCTGTACATTTGAACTTGGCGCGCGCACGCAGACTTCAACCTTCCTCTGGACCGTTTCCTCGCTCCCCGACGGAGGCGTGGTCAATCCTCCCTCGTGTTCTCCCGCTGGCAGCGCGCTGCCTGATCCCGATGCCTGGGACTCCTCCCCCCTTCTGCTCTCTGGTGTGGACGCTGGTCCAGATTTCCAGCTGCTGTTCTCTGAGTCCCCTCTGGCCCCTTCTTCCTGGGGTGTCCCCCTTGCCCTGACCATGGGAGCCCCTTTCTGTGAATCATCCGATTCACTGGAAAGACTCAGAGACCTCGGATCGCTGTCGTCGCTGACATTTCCCTCAGACTCCTCCCCTTCGCTCTCCATTTCCTCCCTCTCCTGTGCCTCTGCTCCTGAACCCCTGACAGTATCGTATTTCAGTGTGAATTAAACCAATTATATGTAACAGGAAGTACAGGAAGTTTGCTAACATTCATCCATTTTCTCATTTCTGACCCCCCTTCCCCCCTGCAGGAGTTGTCGGTGCTGCTGCCCCATGTCTCTCTGGAGCTTCTGTTTGTGGGGGACGCCCTGCCCCCCCAATTGGACGGCCAGCAGTTTCTCCTTCAGAGGGATGTGAGTCTGCCTCTGGGGAGAGGGAGGGAGGGAGGGAGGGAGGGCCACCAGGGGCAGATCTACTATGCAACCAATGAGGCTTCAGCTTCAGGGACCCTGATCCCCTCCCAAAGTAACTTTAGACCACATTGCGTAAATTTTTTAGGTCTGGTAGTCCATATATGAGTCACACAAATCAAAAATGGTAAGGCAGATAAATTTTTTATTCACACCAGGGACTTTGGACATGTGAGATAATCCATTACAGCAATTTTAATCCAAATCTTAGGTGTAGTACTTTATTTTATGTGATGATCTGTCATGAAACAACCCCACATTATTCCCCTAATCAACCAGGCTTGTAACTCCATTAAAAATAAATAAATAAATAAATAACAACAATAACAACAATAACAATAATAACAATGATAACAATAATAATATTTTTTATTTATTTATTTATACCCTGCCCATCTGGCTGGGTTTCCCCAGCCACTCTGGGCGGCTTCCAACAAAATATTAAAATACAATAGTCCTTCAGATATTAAAAGCTTCCCTAAACAGGGCTGCCTTCAGACATCTTCTAAAAGTCTGGTAGTTGTTTTTCCCCTTGACATCTGGTGGGCAGGCGCCACTACCGAGAAGGCCCTCTGCCTGGTTCCCTGTAACTTCGCTTCTCACAATGAGGCCTGACTTGTTTTTGAGAAATCCATGCTGGGTCTCAGTAATCACAGCATTGTTTTCTAAGTGTTCACAGACTGTTGAATTATCTGTTCTATGTCAAGTTCACGGGTCAGTAGTTACCTGGGACTTATCCCCCCCCCCCTTTGAAGATGGGGACAACATTTGCCCTCCTCCAGTCTGTAGGAACCTCACCTGTTCTCCAAGAACATAGACAAAGGCTCTGACATCACACCCTCAAACTCCTTTATTACCCTTAAATGCAACTCATCAGGCCCTGGAGATTTGAATTCATTTAAAGTAGCTACTGTAGGCGTCATATTTGCCATCCTGTAGTAAAAGCTCCATTAAATAAGGTCCTTCTTTAATCTTACTTAAATCTTCCAACATTCAGCTTCATTGGGTGTCCACGGATTCTCGTGGCACCAGAGAGGACAGGAAACTTCTCTCTATTCACTTCCTCCTGGTTGTTCTTAGCATCCATTGTTGCCTCTGCTGGCTTTTCTTTCCCACTTTTTATGGGAAGCAGAGCTGGGGTTCACTTAAGAAGCTCAGAAAAACCTGGCCGCTGGATCAAGCCAAAGGGGCCCCAGCTAGTCCAACATCCTGCTCTCATAGCGGGCCACCAAATGCCACCTGTAACAGCAACAGTAACGGCTGGGTTGCCCATGGCAAACCCACAACCAGGATTTTCCCTTCCTGTGGTTTCCAGCATGTGGCATTCAGAAGCATTGCTGCCTCTGACCGTGGAGGCAGAGCAGAGCCCATTGATAGCCCTCTTCTCCTTCATGGATTTGCCTCATCCTCATGGGAAACCACCCCAGTTGGGGGCCAACGCTGCCTCCTGTGGGAGGGAGTTCCAGAGGCTAACTCTGCACTGAATTAGGGGCTCCCTCGATCTGACAGAAGCACTTTGTGAATCCCCTCCTTCTCTTCCCCCCTTCCAGGAGGAGCAAGGTGTCTCTGTCCGGCCTGGCCTGGCCCCCCGATGCAAAGGCGGGCGGCGTGAACTGCAGTTTGGGTTCAGCGCCCGCCCCTACCACCTCCTGCAGGCGCCCAAACCGGACCTGGTCATTGGTGAGAATAAAGGGGGAAGGGGCCAGGAGAGGACAGGTTGGGCTGCTTGGCCAGAGAATGAGGCAATGGCGGGGGTGGGGGTAAGAAAGAATCCAGCTGAAGAATGGGGTGAGGAGGCTGTCTCTATCTGATGCAGAGAGTTCCCCATGTTAACACCCCCCTTTTGTCCAGGGTTCAACTCTGGATTTGCCCTCAAGGAAACTTGGCGGAGTTCTCTGCCGCGACTACAGGTAAGCCGAGCCCACTCATCACGCAGTACTTAGAAAAGGAGTCTCCCCCTCAAA
The DNA here is from genome assembly GCF_965153285.1 of Podarcis tiliguerta. NCBI lineage: Eukaryota > Metazoa > Chordata > Lepidosauria > Squamata > Lacertidae > Podarcis > Podarcis tiliguerta. The sequence goes on from NC_139546.1 coordinate 54,122,722, forward strand.
ACTCCTCCCTCCATCCTGTGGAATGACATCGCTGTGACATCATCTCTTGACATCACGGCCATTGGATACAGTACTTTGGCCCAGCGTACAGCGTTGTGACATCAGACATGCCTTTGCTCTGCTTCTGAAGTGATGGCGTCTCCCGAGCCCAATTCTCCAGTTGTGATGTCATCAGGCCTTTGCTATGATGCTGTGACCAACTGACACCAAGTAACCGCCTCAGAGCTGGTGAAATAACTGCCCCGGGGTTGGTGGCAATTCACAGGCATTTGTCTTCCAGGCTGAATTTTGATTCTAGAAATGTAGGCATTGAAAATCTTGCAGAATTCCAAATTAGGAATGCAGCTGAATTTAGAAGATTCAGAGAAAAGAGTAGTAAATGGTCAGCTCTGGCTGTTTATTAGCAGAACTGCAGAGTTTTTTGGGAAACGGAAGGCACACGTACAAAAACAACCTATTCCTTTTCAAAACTGAAGTTTGACAGCTCCTGGTCTCAGCATGGAGCCTTCATGGTTTCTGGGACAGCAGAAGCCATGGCAGAGGCAGTAGGCTGTACTGGTTAGACTGCTGGCAGAAACCAGTGTTCAAATCCCCCCATGAAGCTCCCTGCGTGTGACCTCAAGGCGCCACCTGTTAGCCTAGCCGACCTCACAGGGCAGGAGAACCATGCCACCCTCAGCCCCTTGGAGGGAGAGCCAGGCTGGAAATGCAGCAAGTACATAAATGCATTAAGTACAGGCCATTATACAGGCAAGGGAGACACCCTCTTGAGTGATGGAGCTGCCAGGTCCTCGTCCCCTCACTTCTCTCTTCCTCCCTCTCTCCAGTGGTTGTGTAGTGGTTAAGAGCAGTGGACTCGTAATCTGGGGAACCGGGTTCGCTTCCCTGCTCCTCCACCTGCAGCTGCTGGGTGACCTTGGGCCAGTCACACTTCTCTGAAGTCTCTCAGCCCCACTCACCTCACAGAGTGTTTGTGGGGGGGAGGAAGAGAAAAAGGAGATTGTTGGCCGCTTTGAGGCTTCTTAGGGTAGTGATAAAGCGGGATATCAAATCCAAACTCTTCTTCTTCTTCTTCCACCTTGCAGTCCCTTCGGGTGCCGGCCTACTTCACCGAATGCAGCGAGTACAGCTGTGCCGTGGATGAGGCCGCCGTCTCCATGGCGACGGGGGGCAGTGCCAGCCCTGCCCAGATCAACCCTTTCCGGTCGCCTTTCCGCCAGGCCGGAATCGACAACGCCATGCCCTGGTGGGTACCCCAGCTGCGGTTCTGGCAAAGCCACTCATTTCTGACCTCCCCCCCCCCGCCCCAGAAGGTAATTTTGGATGTCCCTGACCCCAGTCCATAAAGCGATTGAAAGGGGCGACCTCTTGACCTCTGTCCTGCTGACTCCTGGCCTGGTCAGTTTTTGTCCACCATGGGGAAAGCTTCCCAACCACCTTTGTCTTTCTGCCTCCATCTTTATGGCACTCCCCCCACCTCCAGCAATGCTGGGGTTGGGCTAGATGACCCTTGGGGGACCCTTCCAACTATGGTTCTTTCTCCTCCTTTCCAGGAACTGCACCCTCTGGTTCTGCAACTCCCCTAAATTTGCACCCTTTGCCGACACCCATCCATTCATTGAAAGTTCCCCGGACCTCTAGGCTAGCAGACTAGAAATCCCCCATCCAACAGCACGGATTCCTAGGCTCACAGAATCCTGGAACCGTAGAGTTGGAAGGGGCCGTGAGGATCATCTAGTCCAACCCCTGCACTGTAGGAATCTTTTCCCAACGTGGGACTCTAACCCCTGACCCTGAGATTGAGAGTCGCCTGGTTTCTGACTGAGCTGTAACCCAAGAAAGACACGCAGTTCCGGATAAGGAGGCCTTTGAAGCTTTTTTATGCTTAGTGCTAATTCATATTAGTATTAACAAGTCATCATGCTGGCTCAAGCCACACAGATTTCAAGGGGGAGGAAGAACGTCAGGATCAGGCCCAAGGGGGCCCACCTGGGCCAGCCCAGCCTGTCCTCGCAGTGGCCAACTACCCTCAGGAAGTGAGGAAGCCAGATAGACTGCCTCTGTGCCTGGAGGTCCCATGAGGACGGTTGCCTCAGGCCCCAGGGGACCCGCCCTGCCCAGCATTTTGCCCCATAGCGGCCAAGAAGGCGCCCAAAGGGAAGAAGCCCACAAGCGGAATCCGAGCACAACAGCTCTCTGCTTTCCTACAGTTCCCAACAAAACTGGATAGCTCATTCTTTAAGAGCGTAGGGCTGATAATGCCAAAGGTTGCCAGTTCAATTTCCGCAAGGGGCAGCTGCATATTCCTGCATTGCAGGGGGTTGGACTGGTTGATCTTCAGAGTCCCTTCCAACTCAGTGATAAATTCTATGATAACCTCCGGCAGAGGAGACCAGTGTGGCTCATAATGGTTGATAGCCTCTTCCTCCAGTCCATGAAATCGCCTAATCCTCTCCCAAAGCAGAGCAAGGTCTTTAAGCAGAGGCTTGACAACCATATGTCAGGAGTGCTCTGATGGTGTTTCCTGCTTGGCAAGGGGTTGGACTCGATGGCCCTTGTGGTCTCTTCCAACTCTATGATTCTATGATTCTAAGTCCTACCCCAAGATTCCAGAAATGTGTGGCCGCCACCGAGAGGGCCCTGCTCTCCCATTCACCCCATCTGCCGCCTCTCGCTGCCAGGTACTCCAACGCCTTCATCTTCCATCTGATCTACAAGGCATCCTCAGCCAGCAACCACCGGCAGACCCCTGCCCCTCTGCCCCAGGCCCTGCCACCCAGCGGGAACGCTGACCCCCCCGAGGCAGCCCGGAGCAGGCGCAAGGAGAAGAGGCAGATCCGGGCGGCAGGGCGGCGGCGCAAGTGATAGGGGTGTGGAGCATAGACGGGAGAGGGCAAGGCAGGCAAAAGAATAAACAGGAATGGGCCAACGGCGCTTCCGTTTCCTCTCTGGCACAACTGCCCTCTGGGGGAGGGCCCCGCACAAAGGGTGGCGCCCTTGAGAGATCTGTGGGTCACCCCCCTCTGTGCTTCAAAAGCAGCACGGCTGCCATTTTGGGGGGAGGCCATGATCCCTGCACGTGCTGCGTCTTCCAAGGTTTCGGATCAGTTTTGCAAGAGCCCCCAAGCTCCTTCCGGTTCCTTTAATGTGGCTAAGAATAGGGGCAAGTGAATCTCAAACGGGCAAAGGAATTTCAGAAGGGAGAAATGAATTTCAATAGGGGCAGATGTGGAATTTTGCACTTAGGCAGGACGAACCAGATGCAAAAGGATTTAGGGGTCTTGTGAACACAAGCTTAACATGAGTCCACAGTGTGATGCAGCAGCAGCAGCAGCAGCAAAAAAAAAGATAGTCGCTGTTAGCTAGGCTGCATCAACACACGTATAGCATCCAAATAAGTGTAAGTAACAGTCCCACATGATTCTGCCTTGGCCAGACCTCACCTGGAGTCTTGTGTCTAGTTCTGGGCACCATCATTCGAGAAGGTGGAATGGGAACAGAGGAGGGTGACCAAGATGATCAAAGGTCTGGAAACCAAGACTTAGGAGCAGCAGTGGGGGGAGCTGGGGATGCTTAGACTGCAAAATTCTTGCCTTAGAGGAGACAGGATAGTGATCTTCAAGTATCTTCACATGGAGGATGGAGCAAGCTTCAAGTTAGAAGAAAGCTGATTCCAATTGAACATCAGGAAGAACTTTCTAATGGTAGGAACAGTTCAGCTGTAGAAAGGGCTCCCTAGAAAGGTGGTGGACTCTCCTTCCTAGGAAGATCTGAAGCAGGTGGTCATCTTTCATGGGTTTCTGTTGAGATTTTTGCAATGCAAGTGGCTGGACTAGATTCTACAATTCTCCCAGCTAGCTCTTTGAAAGGGAGTTCGGGGAGAAGCCCTTTCCTCATTTCAAGCACTGATATGGTTTCTCCCCACTATGAGTTCTTTGATGGCAAGTGAGACTGGACCTCTGCCTGAAGCTCTTCCCGCATTCCAGGCACTGATAGGGTTTCTCCCCTGTATGAATTCTATGATGGGACGTGAGATGGCAGCTGTCACGGAAGGACTTCCCGCACACCAAGCAATTATATGGTTTCTCCCCACTATGAGTTCTTTGATGTGAAGTGAGACTGACTCTGTAGCTGAAACTCTTTCCACATTCCAGACACTGATATGGCTTCTCCCCTGTATGAATTCTTTGATGGGGGGTGAGACTTGTCCTGTGAATGAAGCTCTTTCCACATTCCAAGCACTGATATAGCTTCTCCCCACTATGAGTTTTTTGATGGTGAGTGAGACTTGCCCTGTAAATGAAGCTCTTTCCGCATTCCAAGCACTGATAGGGTTTCTCGCCTGTGTGAATTCTTTGATGGGAAGTGAGATAATCTTTCCGATTGAAACTCTTTCCGCATTCCAAGCACTGATAGGGTTTCTCGCCTTTGTGAATTCTTTGATGGGAAGTGAGATCGGAGCTATGACTGAAGCTCTTTCCGCATTCCCAGCAATGGTGTTGTTTCTCCCTTTTATGAATTCTTTGATGGGAAGTGAGATGATCTTTCCGACTGAAGCTCTTTCCGCATTCCATGCACTGATAGGGTTTCTCCCCTGTATGAATTCTGAGATGGGAAATGAGATCGGAGCTATGACTGAATGACTTTCCACATTTCAAGCACTGATAGGGTTTTTTGCATGTATGAATTATTTGATGGTAAGTGAAATGAGCCTTCTTACTGAAACTTATTCCACATTTCAAGCACTGATATGCTTTCTTCCCAATGGAATTCCTCTGATGGAAAGTGGAATGGGAGCTCTGGCTCAGGTTCTCTCTGGACTCTGAATATCTATATGATTTCTCCAGTATGTGGATATTGTCATGGTCTCCCTTGTTCTTCATTTCAAATTCATCACCTACAATGGAGAGAGAATTGGATTAGAGCCTCAGGAAGAAATGGGAGACCCAAATGATTGAACAATTCTAATTAACACTGATAGTAACATTGATAGTGGAAGAATGGAAGGGAATTAAGTGTGAAGTCTTCCTACAGAGTACGCTGCCTTTGTTGACTAGTGCTCACAAACATATTTATGAGAACCTGTGATTTTGTTTGGCCCAATCACAGATTCCGCTCCACCTCAAATGTCAGTCATATTTCTGGTCAATGAAATTGCAACAGAATCAAGAAGAAAAATGCTGACAGCCTGATCATAGTTTAAAAAGCTATAACCAGAGAAAAATGTCTGCAGACAAAACAGTAGATAGCCCTCCATTCAAGGCAGGTGTGCCATCTATGTGGGGCCATGGTACTCAAGGCTTCCCCCAATTTTCAATGAAGGGTCTGGGCCCCTCCAAACTTCTGCGGTGGCCCCATATGATACATCAGCACGCCCCGCTATGTGCAATCGCAGGTGCAAGGCAGAGCACCTGATTCAATGTGAGCTGTGGGGGTGTTAGAATCCCAGATGCTGTAGGTGGCGCTGTTAAGCTCCATCAGAATCTGGGAGATTCGGCACACAGATTACCGTATTTTTCGCCCTATAGGACGCACTTTTCCCCCTCCAAAAATGAAGGGGAAATGTGTGTGTGTCCTATGGGGCAAATGCAGGCTCCCTGGCTTCAGCCATAGCAACGCGAAGCCTCCGAAGCCTGCGCTCCGGGGTCGCGTTGCTTTCGCTGAAGCCAGAAGAGTCTGCTCTTTGAGGCTGGTGGTGGAGGAAAGCAGCGCTTCCCCCCATCACCCGCCCCAGATGATCGGGGGGGCAGCGGGAAGGCGCGCGACGCCTTTGCGCTACTCTCCGACCCGGTTTGGAGGCTGGCGGTGGGGGAAAGCAGCGCTTCCCCCCACCGCCAGCTCCACAAGCTGGGTCGAAAAGCCCGCAGGAGCCACATAGCCTTTAAAGAGCGCACTGCTCTTGAGGGCTTTTCCCAGAGGAGGGAGAAGGCACTGACTGGCCGTTTCAGTCCCTTCTCCCTCCTGGTCGAAAAGCCCGCAGGAGTTGCGCGTGGCTCCTGTGGGCTTTTGCGGGAGGTGGGGGAATTCTGCCACCTCCCGCAAAAGCAGGGAGAAGGTCTTGGAATAGCGCACAGGCTGCGTGCAGCCTGTCTGCTGCTCCCAGAGCTGCGGGGGGGTTGTCATATTTTTTCCTTGATTTCCCCCCCTGAAAACTAGGTGCGCCCTATGGGCCAGTGCGCCCTATAGGGCAAAAAATACGGTAATGTAAAGAATTTCAGGACAGATATTATCATCCAACTGGGAGCCTTACCGAGAGAGGCCATGATCGCACGATTCTCCTCCATGACTTCCTGATGCAGAGCTCTCTGGTCAGGATCCAGCAACGCCCACTCCTCCTCCGTGAAATGCACAGCTATATCCTCAAAGCACACTAGACTCTGAAAGAAAAGGTCTTCCTTTCAAAAAGCATAAAGATTATCTAGCACACATTGTTCTGCTGCACAGGGGCTTGGGGAGGTGGACAGGAGGGGGGAGCCCTCAACTGGAGGGGCTGGGCAGGCGAATTCTCACCACTAAAGTTTCTTAGCTGATTTAAAGCCTATTTTAGCACTGACCAATAACCATAGAAATAGAACTGCAACAACTGATAAATAAAGCTAGTGACCTTCAGGAGGAGAGTTAAGGTGAGGTGGCTGTTCATTACTCTCAGCAGATAAACATGATGGAATGGCATTTTCAGCCTTCCTTAAGGGCAGATTTGACGGAAGCAAAGAGGAAGAGATTCATTTTCGCCCAGAGATGCCCTGGCTGCCCCACCCCCCAGCCTCTTTCCCCCCCAAGGCTCCTTCCCCCTACCTGATCTGGTTCCACAGTCGCTGTTTCCCCTCCGCCACCAAGAAAAGATGGATTGGGAGGTTTTGCCGGCATCATTCTGTCACCTGCAAGAGACAAAGGTAAGTGGGGAGACAGGAGTGCAGGATGCCTCTCTCAGAGGTGAAGCGCTGCTTCTCTAGCACCAGACTTATTATTATTTATTTATTAAATTTATATTCCGCCCTTCATCATAAGGTCTCAGGGCAGTTCACAGAATAAAATACAAGATAAAAATACAATAAATAATTACTGTGGTACCTCAGGTTAAGAACTGAATTCCTTCTGGAGGTCCATTCTTAACCCGAAACTGTTCTTAACCTGAGGTACCACATCAGCTAATGGGGCCTCCTGCTGCCGCCACGCGATTTCCGTTCTCATCCTGAAGCAAAGTTCTTAACCTGAGGTACTATTTCTGGGTTAGCGGAGTCTGTAACCTGAAGCGTCTGTAACCTGAGGTACCACTGTAAAGCCAACAGTGAAGCAATACCCCCTCTTCCTGCAGTCACAAATTAAAGGGCTCTACATAGAATATTAATCAGCCCCAGGCCTGGTTGAATAGGAACGTTTTCGCCTAATGCCTAAATATGTATCATGACGGTACCAGGGAAACCTCCATAAAATGGGGAAGCAGTACAGAAAAGGCCTGCTCTCGTGTTGCCACGCTCCAGACCTCACATGGCGGGAGCACATGAAGAACGGCTCAGATGATGATCTCAGGTCTGGGTGGCTTACATGGGGAAAAGTGGTCCTTGAAATATTGAAGTCAAGAGCCATTTAATGATTCAGGCCTCATCATGGGACTGAAACTGCCTTGGTCGCTCTGGTTGATGATCTCCGGCGGGCTAGGGACAAAGGTGAGAGCTGTTTCCTAGTTCTGCTGTATCTCTCAGCAGCCTTTGACACCATCGACCATAACATCCTTCTGGACCGTCTAGAGGGGCTGGGAGCTGGGGGCACTGTCATACAGTGGTTTCGCTCCTTCCTCCTGGGCCGTGTCCAGAAAGTGGTGTTGGGGGATGAGTGTTCTGACCCCTGGGCTCTCACTTGTGGGGTGCCTTAGGATTCCGTCCTCTCCCCCATGCTTTTTAATATCTATATGAAGCCACTGGGAGAGATCATCAGGGAGTTCTGATGATGGGCTGGGTGTTCATCAGTATGCAGATGACACCCATAGAATCATAGAATTGGAAGAGACCACAAGGGCCATCGAGTCCAACCCCCTGCCAAGCAGGAAACACCATCAGAGCACTCCTGACATATGGTTGTCAAGCCTCTGCTTAAAGACCTCCAAAGAAGGAGACTCCACCACACTCCTTGGCAGCAAATTCCACTGTCGAACAGCTCTTACTGTCAGGAAGTTCTTCCTAATGTTTAGGTGGAATCTTCTTTCTTGTAGTTTGGATCCATTGCTCCGTGTCCGCTTCTCTGGAGCAGCAGAAAACAACCTTTCTCCCTCCTTTATGTGACACCCTTTTATATATTTGAACATGGCTATCATATCACCGCTTAACCTCCTCTTCTCCAGGCTAGACATGCCCAGCTCCCTTAGCCGTTCCTCATAAGGCATCGTTTCCAGGCCTTTGACCATTTTGGTTGCCCTCCTCTGGACACGTTCCAGTTTGTCAGTGTCCTTCTTGAACTGTGGTGCCCAGAACTGGACACAGTACTCCAGGTGAGGTCTGACCAGAGCAGAATACAGTGGCACTATTACTTCCCTTGATCTAGATGCTATACTCCTATTGATGCAGCCCAGAATTGCATTGGCTTTTTTAGCTGCTGCGTCACACTGTTGGCTCATGTCAAGTTTGTGGTCAACCAAGACTCCTAGATCCTTTTCACACGTACTGCTCTCAAGCCAGGTGTCACCCATCTTGTATTTGTGCCTCTCATTTTTTTTGCCCAAGTGCAATACTTTACATTTCTCCCTGTTAAAATTCATCTTGTTTGTTTTGGCCCAGTTCTCTAATTTGTCAAGGTTGTTTTGAAGTGTGATCCTGTCCTCTGGGGTGTTAGCCACCCCTCCCAGTTTGGTGTCATCTGCAAATTTGATCAGGATGCCCTTGACACCCAGCTCTACCTCTCTTTTAAATCAGAACCAGTGAATGCGGTGAAGGTCCTGTGTGAGTGCCTGGAGGTGGTTGGAGGATGGATGGCGGCTAACAGAATGAGGTTGAATCCTGCCAAGACAGAAGTACTGTTTTTGGGGGGACAGGAGGCGGCTGGGTGTGGAGGACTCCCTGGTCCTGAATGGGGTAACTGTGCCCCTGAAGCACCAGGTGCGCAGCCTGGGAGTCATTTTGGACTCACAGCTGTCCATGGAGGCGCAGGTCTTTTCTGTATCCAGGGCAGCTGTCTACCAACTCCACCTGGTACGCAGGCTGAGACCCTATCTGCCTGCGGACTGTCTCGCCAGAGTGGTGCATGCTCTAGTTATCTCCCGCTTGGACTACTGCAATGCGCTCTACATGGGGCTACCTTTGAAGGTGACACAGAAACTACAACTAATCCAGAATGCAGCAGCTAGACTGGTGACTGGGGGCGGCCGCCGAGACCACATAACACTGGTCTGGAAAGACCTACATTGGCTCCCAGTCCGTTTCCGAGCACAAGTCAAAGTGTTGGTGTTGACCTTTAAAGCCCTAAACGGCCTTGGCCCGGTAGACCTGAAGGAGCGTCTCCACCCTCATCTTTCTGCTCGGATGCTGAGTTCCAGCGCTGAGGGACTTCTGGCGGTTCCCTCATTGCGAGAAGCAAAGCTAGAGGGAACCAGGCAGAGGGCTTTCTTGGTAGTGGCGCCCGCCCTGTAGAATGCCCTCCCTTCAGATGTCAAAGAGATAAACAACTACCTGACATTCAGAAGACATCTTAAGGCAGCCCTGTTCAGGGAAGTTTTTAATGTGTGACATTTTAGTGTATTTTTGGTCTCTGTGGAATCCGCCCAGAGTGGCTGGGGAAGCCCAGCCAGATGGGTGGGATACAAATTATTATTATTATTATTATTATTATTATTATTTTGGGTCAGCACTTTGGGTTGGGCCCATAAGCTAATTTGGAGTTAGTGCCGTCAGGCCAGGATCAGTCTTGTCCCAGTGAGTGAGCCGGTGCCGAATGCTGCACCAGCTGAAGCTTCCAAACCGACTTCAGAGGCAGCCCTACGTAGAATGTGTTGCAGTAATCTAAACTACAGTTAGACAAAATAAGTTAGGCTGTCCCTGTCCAGATAGAGGCACAGCCAGGCCACCAGCCGAAGCTGATGCTCCAAGACACAGAGGCCACCTGAGGCTCAAGGGACGGCAGAGGATCCAAAAGTATTCCAGAAGTATTCCCAAACTACATACCTGCTTCTTCAGAGGGAATATTACCCCGTAAAGAGCAGGCAACCCCAAGCCAGTCTGAGGAACCCCCCACTAGCAGTGCCTTAGTCTTATCTGGACTGAGATTCAGTTTGTTGGCTCTCATCCAGGCCATTACCTCACCAGCCGAGTGCATTTTGTCATTTGTAGCTAATGCGTATTTTAATAATGGAAAAGTACGTCTCCCCTCCTTGGGGCTCTTGGTCCCAAATGATGAAAAGAAACCATGGATGAAAAAGATGAAAAGAAACCATGGATTAATTTGAAAACCAACACAATGGGACCAAAGGACTCCTTCCTCCTTACCCAATGGCCTCTCTCTTGCGTCGAGCGGAGTCCTTTCTTCCTCAGAGTAATCTGGGCCCATTCCTGCAAGCAGATTTTTTCCCTTAAAGAACAAACATTATTCCAAACAGAGAATGGAGAGAAGTGTTAGAGTCATAGAAAAGGAATGACAGAGGCAAAAACTTTAGAAGTGGCCCATATTATTATCTGGATGCTTTCCAAAAAAGAGGGGCCATTGGTAGAGCATTTGGGGATGTTCTCCCTCCTGTTTGGAGCCCCTTGGGAGAATCCAGAGGAAAGTCTCTCTCACCTGCTTCTTCTCCACCTGCTTCCTCTCCTCCGCCTGACTCAGGAGGAAACCTTCGGCCAGGGCCACTGCCTGGGAACTGGTCTCCGCTCCGCATTCCCTCACCCAGCTCTCCATCTCCGCTGGAAGGACAGCCAGGAACTGCTCCAATATCACCAGGTCCAGCATCTCAGCTTTCGTGTGTCTTTCTGGCTTCAGCCACTGGTGGCAAAGGTGGTGGAGTCGGCTGCAAACCTCACGGGGTCCTTTGGCCTCCTGGGAGCAGAACTGCCTCAACTGCTGGCTCTGCATCTCTGAGCGAAGGGTGTCCTCCTCTCCCAGGATCTTCTGCACAGAGCTTTCCTAGAATCCTGCACTGCTCCCCGTTTCCATGGCCGGGTCTCTTCCTGCTTCAGGGTCAGCTGAGCCTTGCTCATCCATCTGTGCTCTCAGGAAGCCTCCAAGAGATTGGAAGGGATCTTTTTTTCTTCTTCTGCCATCTTCTGTGTGTCTGAAAAGAGGTACTAGGAAATCCTAAAGCAAATGCATTCCGTTGCCCCCCCCCCCATAAATCTGACACACTATCAGGAGAAGAAAAAGGTTTCCTGAGTAAACGTACATGAGTCTTGGTAGGAACCAGGATTAGACTGGACCACAGAGCTTTCTCTAAGAAAAAAAAAGGAGAAGCAAGCCTCTTGACCAGGCCAAAAGTGGAGGCAACTGAAGGGGTTTCTGTGACATGAATCATCCTGGTTGACCCTGCCTTTCAGTCAAGGAATGAACTCGGAAAAGGGAATATAAGTGAGTCATTTGTACCAAGTTTCATATGGATGCTCGGCTAGAGTGATCTCCTTCCCACCCCTCCGTCAGGGCACATTACTTTCCTGCTTCTGTCCCGTTTTCTAGCACTTGGAAGCTCCAATGTTCTCAAGGCAGATTACAGGGGTGGTGGGGTCCCTTTTTCTTTGTTCTGAGGGCCAGATCCACTCCAGATTTTTGTAGGGTTTACTCCTTAGCCTTTTATTCTCCTGAAAATGTCCCTCAAGGCAACAGAGGTTTGGGATCAGAGTTTTCCTATGACAGGCTACCTTGCCAGGTGGATGAGCCCAATCTGCTGCTCATCTCCCTCTACAGTACCTGAAGAAATTGCCTTCTTAACTGTTGAAGCCACGGTTGGGTCTCATTCACTCATTCCACCAGAGGCAACAGAAGTCCCGAACTCACCCACCAAGGGCTATCAACACCTGGTGTAGATGGCTAGAGAAAGCCATTTTCGGGGTGTGGCCACTGTCAAATGCTGACAGCTTTTAGGAACCACATGTGAGAACAAAGGTGGAGGAACTAGCCAGATGGAGCCTGTCATTTCCCCACCGCAGATGCTGCCCCTTCTCTCCCGCCCCATTTCCAGCTGGGCTAGGCTGCCAGCCCCAGTCCCTTTGAGAGAGAGAGGACGTGGACAGGGCACTCCTTGCTCCAGGATTATTGCAATGCCCGCTACGTGTGTGGAACTGACCTTGACGACGAATCAGAATCAGCTCCAAAATCCCACAGCCAGATGATGGGCTGGACTGCCTCTCTTCATTCATTGCATTCCCACCCACCCTTCTCTCCCAGGGGCTCAAGGGGGCACCCGGGGGTCTCCCTGATGTCCTTTAATCCCCACAGCAGCCCTTGAGAACACCATCAATTCCTGTTTTAAAGCAGCTGCATTGCCTGTCGGTTCCTTTGCAGGGCCAATCGGGTGGTTGTGTCTTGGGGTGAGGATGGGGCTGGTTGGGGGCTCCATGCCTGCATGAGCTGAACGGGACCCCCTGATGCACCCCCCCCCCGCTTCTCCCCAATGCACCCCATGGCGGAAGACAAGGGAGACTCACCAGGTTGCAAAGCAGAAAGACAGCCGGCTCCCCTCCCCCTCCCCTGCATTGCCTTTCCTCTCTAGGAATCCAGCTCAGCTCCTTTTAACCCTGGCAAAGCCGGGCACACTCAGCTCTCCCTCTGCAGAGCAGGAGACACGTGTCTTGAGCACCCAGAGTTGCTTCTTTTGGGGGGGGGGGGAGGAGCCATAGGAGTAACCATAAATATTCAATGCCAGGTTATATATTTTTGGGTGACTTCTCATGCTCTGAAATCCTCTCTCTAGCTCTGTCTAGAAGATTCAACATGAAATGTGACAGCAACAATTGTTTTAAATTCCTTTCGTTTGACCCCAAGTGCTCAGAAAAATATGTCAAAATCTTTCTACAATTTCTACGTTTAGTTAAGCGCTTTGAGTTACCTACTTGATTTAGGGTGGGGTAGTTGCCCCCCTCCCGTGCGCCAGTCTGGCAGAAGGCCTGTTTTTACTGAAGCCAACCCTCTGCAGAACCTAAAGCACAGGAATCTTAGCCAAACCTAAAACCTTGGGAGAGCCTGGCTGCTGGATAATAATAATAATAATAATATCCCATTATACCCCACCCATCTGTCTGGGTTCCCCCAGCCACTCTGGGTGGCTTCCAGCAAAATATTAAAAACCCAATAAAACATCAAACAGTCAAAACTTCCCACCTGGGCCAGCTTCCTCCCCTGGCAGTTGCCCCTGGTGCCCCACGAAAAGGGGTGAGGATGGGGGAGCATCGTACCTACGTCCCCTCCGCCCAGGGGGGTCCATGCGGGACCACAGGAGCCCTTGGACCCACAAGCTGCCCTTTAACCCGAATTAAATTGAAGTGTGGCCGCAGTAGAGCTAAGACGATCTAATGCACACGAAGAATATAGTTCATAGAATCATAGAATCATAGAATTGGAAGAGACCCCAAGGGCCATCGAGTCCAACCCCCTGCCAAGCAGGAAACACCATCAGAGCACTCCTGACATATGGTTGTCAAGCCTCTGCTTAAAGACCTCCAAAGAAGGAGACTCCACCACACTCCTTGGCAGCAAATTCCACTGTCAAACAGCTCTTACTGTCAGGAAGTTCTTCCTAATGTTTAGGTGGAATCTTCTTTCTTGTAATTGGGTCTGCAGTACATATAATCAAACACGCAACGAGTGAGTATGAATTTCTTAGAAAGCGCAAAGCTATCAAGGGAGACCTCGGATTTAAAAGGAAGTAATAATCTGGGATGCCAAGAGCCTGTTTCGTGACCAACCCCTTTTCCCGTGAGGACAAGAGACGCCTCTGAGCTTTGCCTTCCGCGGCCTCCACTTCCCACCTCCCTCTCCCTCTCGGGATTTCTTTCTCTTTCTTCCAGCCTCCCCCCCCCCCCCCGCCATTTCTTCTCTTCCCCTCAGACTCCGCCATTGCAGCCCCTCTCTGGCCTCCCTCTTCTTCTCCCCCACCTCAGCCTTCGCCCTTGTTCATTTGCCCCGTTTAGAGTTCTATTTCCTGCTCTCTTTCTCCTCAGCTTCTCCACTTTTCACCTCAGCTTCTCCCTTCCCGCCAGATCTCAGGCGTCTCTCGCTCCCTCTCCCTTTCTTCCTCTCTCTCTCCTCCACTTTTTACCTCAGCCTCTCCTTTCCTACCAAATCTCAGGCGTCTCCCCCTCCCTCTTTCTTTCCTCCACTTTTTAATAATAATAATAATAATAATAATAATAATAATAATAATAATAATAATAATACCTTTATTGTCAATGTACAACCTGTGTACAATGAAATTAACCGAGCCTCCCCCCTGCCAACACTCAGTCTCATTGCACTCTGTGCTTTTCGCACAACACACCAACCCCGAAAGTCAGTCGCGCCATATTCTTTTTTCCCTTCAGCAGCTTAACAGCCCATTTAGCCTGTTGGTACGACTGATTATACTTCTCTCTCTCCTGCCCGAGGGTGGAAGATTAAAGAGGTGCTGGACTGAGAATTGTTCTCACTCTCCTAAGGCGACATCTAGGGGCTCCGGGGCAGCCCATCATATCAGGTGCTGTGTTGAATTGTGGGTAGACATGGCAGACGACACAGCGATTCTTCAAAGCAGCTCTTTATTTGTAAGCTGGAACAGAACTGATCAGCAAACAGCTCAGCCAGCCTGCTTTTATAGGCAGCCGGCTGTCGACAATGTAGCAACAACAACCCAGGGTTTCCCCCCTAAAATAACTGCCGTGGACCTGAGTGAAAACTACATACACAATACTCCGGTAGAAGGAGTCATCAATTGTTCTTTTAACATTGTTCTTTCGCAAGACCCTGAGGAAATGGAGTCTCTGTTGGGCCTTCCTAACCTCGGCTTCTCCTTTTCTGCCAAATGTCAGGCGTCTCTTCTCTCTCTCTCTCTCTCTCTCTCTCTCTCCTTCCTTTCTTCCTCTCTCCTCCACTTTTTACCTCAGCCAAATCTCAGGCGCCCCCCCCCTTGCTCGGCAACTGTGTTCATTTCAGTTAACTTGAAGGGACATTTTTCAATTGGGGTTTTTGCCCACGCCGAGCCCCGTCTCCAGAGGCTTCCCTTCTCCCCCCCACTCTCTTCTGTTGTGGGAATAAGGTTCCAGAGGGCCGCCGGAAGGGGCCACGGGGGCCGGGTGCTGAGCGCGTCTTTCTCTGTGTGTTAAAGGTGGAATATGAAGAGAACGTAAGAGAAACTGCAACACATATAAAAGGATGGATACATGGAATAAAGGTAAAGGTAAAAAAATATAAAGGTAAAGGTAAAAAAATATATGTGTGGAATAGGTAAAGGGGAAGCTGATAAAAGAAGAAGCAATGAACTCTAGGGGCATTTTTGTTATTATTACTTATTTGACTTATACACCACCCATTATCAAAAGGGCAGTGTGTCACATTAAGAACATATTTTACAGGGCATGACAATGAAAACATAAAAAGCATAGTGATTGACAGCGTAAGAATAAAAACAATCCTAATAACAATTGTTATTCCCATCATCCCTGACCACTGGTCCTGTTAGCTAGGGATGATGGGAGTTGTATTCCCAAAACAGCTGGAGGGCCAAGTTTGGCCAGCATCCCTGAGGGGATGACCTGTTGACTTCTGACCAGTGTCCAGCTGACCCCCAGCCTGGTCTGTTTTTCTCCATCATGGGAAAGGCTTCCCAACCGCCTTTGTCTTTCTGCCTCCATCTTTATGGCACACGCACCCTTCCTGCATTGCCAGGCATTGGGCTAGATGACCCTTGGGGTCCCTACCAACTGTGGTTCCTCTTTCCCCTTTCCAAAGACTGCACCCCGTTTCTGCAACCCCCACCCCCCAAATCCCACCCAACCCCAACCCCCCAGGCATCTGTTCATCAAAAGCTCCATGGACCCTCTTCTCAATACGCAGCAAACTTAGCAGCCTAGCCCTGATTACTAGACTCAAAGGATCATGGAATCATAGAGTTGGGACGGACCACGAGGGTCATCTAGTCCAACCCCCTGCAATGCAGGAATCTTCTCCCCAGCGTGGGGCTCAAACCCATGACCCCGAGATTGAGAGTTGTGTGCTCTCCGACTGAGCTGTAACCCAAAAAAGGTCCAGATAGGAAGCCTTTGAAGCTTTTCCATTTTATTTTTTATTTTCCATTGTACAAACCAGAACAACAAAAACAAAACAAAATTCAGACATCATATCCTATTTAACTCCCCCCCCCCTTGTGGATCCTTATATTTTCATTTTCATTCTGCATCTTATCACCAACTCCAATTATTGTAAATCCTTAATCAATCCATGGTTCAGATTTTTATAAGTTTTCTGTCAAACCTACTAATGAATGTAATTGTTTACAGTAATTTTTCAAATACATTATATACTTCCCCCATTCTTTATTAAAATTTGATTCTTTCTGCCTCCTGATTCTTCCTGTAAGTTTTGCCAATCCAGCATAGTTCATTAATTTTAATAGCCACTCTTCCTTGTTTGGAACGGTATTTTCTTGCCATCCCTGGGCCAGCAACGTACGGGCAACTGTGGTTGCATACATGAACAATTTCTTCTGGTCCTTCAGGATCTCTGCACCTAAACTTCCTTTAAAAAAAGCTTCTGGTTGCTTAGAAAACATTGTTTTCACCATTTTAAAAAACTCATTATATATCATTTCCCATCAAGCTTTTTTTACATAACTACCACATATGATAAAAGAATGATAAAAGATGCCCTCTTTCTCTTTACATTTCCAGCACATTAGAATTTGATTTATACATTTTAGCTAATTAAGTACCAATTGGACATCATTTTCATATAGGTTTTTTTCCAAAGTATAACATGCTGTAAATTTCAGATTTGTAATCAATAATTTCTCCCACACTGCTAACTCAGTATTATAACCAAAACCCCTCGTCCAGTGTATCAGCCCTGCTTTGAACTGTTCCATCTTTCGTTTAACAGTCCGATAAAAGTTTATACATTTTGTTTTTATTTTCCAGCAACTCTTTCAAACTGGGAGGTTTTATGTGAAAAACCTTTCTTTTTATCCAACATAAATGCTTCATTAAGCTGGTGATATTGCAACCAATTGGTTATTAGTCCTCTTACTTCTTCGTAACTCCTTAATTTTAAGTCTTGATCTACCTCTCTTAATAGTTCTTTGTAAGTTACCCAGTCGTTTCTCATATTTTTTTTTCCACTGATTAAGTTTGAAGCCTGCTACCTCTCCAAATTTATGAATCTGTTCCAGAGCCTTTGGAACCCTGACCAGAGGCTGCTCTACCAATATCACCACATCATCAGCAAATGCCTTAAGTTTATATGTCCTGTGTCCCACTGTTATCCCTTCAATCTTGACATCCAATCTGATTCTGCTAGCCAAAACCTATAATACTAGTATAAACAATAATGGTGACAAGGGGCAACTCTGTCTTGTCCCCTGTGTTATATTACATTTTTCTGTTAGCACATTATTTACAATCAGCATGGCGTATTGATTGGAAGCCTTTGAAGCTTTTTTATTTTTAGTGCTAATATTAGTACAGTAGTACCTTGGTTCTCAAACTTAATCTGTTCTGGAAGTCCGTTCCAAAACCAAAGCATTCCAAAACCAAGGCGCACCTTCCCATAGAAAGTAATGCAAAATGGATTACAGTGGTACCTCAGGTTAAGTACTTAATTTGTTCCGGAGGTCCGTTCTTAACCTGAAACTGTTCTTAACCTGAAGCACCACTTTAGCTAATGGGGCCTCCTGCTGCTGCCGCGCCGCTGCTGCGTGATTTCTGTTCTCATCCTGAAGCAAAGTTCTTAACCGGAGTCTGTAACCTGAAGCGCCTGTAACCTGAAGCGTATGTAACCCGAGGTACCACTGTATTCCGTTCTAGACATTCAAAAACAACCCCTAAAACAGCAATTTTCCTATCTACCGAGACCATTGTTCCATAAAATGAAAGCAATAAACAATGTACTGCAGTCACACAAACAGTCAATTAGTAGCTGACCTGGGTTCCACACAGTTACAAAAACAAAACAAAAAAGCTGCAGAAACAAAAACGCAAAATAGCTAGCAAAAACAGACAGACCTCAGCGTAACACTCAAAAAGGGAGTGTGGCACTCACAACGGAGCACGTTTGGCTTACGAGAAAAGTTCACAACCAGAACACTTACTTCCGGGTTTGCAGTGTTTCGGTTCCAAGCTGTTTGAGTACCAAGGCGCTTGAGAACCAAGGTACAAGTAATCATGCTGGCTCAGGACACACAGATTTTAGGGGGAGGAGGAATGTTAGGAGGAGTTCTCCCACTGACCCACCTGCCCCCCCCAATCTGGAGCTCCCAACGCCTTCATCTTCCACCCCATCTACAAGGCGTCCTTGACCAGAAACCACCAGCAGACCCCTCCCCTCCGCCCTAGCCCCTGCCGCTCACTAGGAACGCTGACCCCCTGGAGGCAGTCTGGAGCTGGTGCAAGGAGAAGAGGCACATCCAGGAAGCAGGGCAGCGGTGCAAGTGAGGGGAGGTGGGAGCACAGGAGAGACGGGGCAACGTGGAATAATTAACAGGAATGGGCACAATGTGCCCCAGTTTCCTCTCTGGCACAACTGTGAGCTGGGTGAGGGGCCAAGCAAACTGTGGCTGTGAGTAGGGCAAAATGAATCTCAAGGCTGCAAAGTAATCTCAAAAGGGGCAAATGAATCTCCACACAGTCCAGATCAAGGGAAGTCATACCACTGCTCTATTCTTCCTTGGTCAGAGCACACCTGGAGTCTTGTGTCCAGTTCTTGGCACCTCAATTCAAGAAGGATATTGACAAGTTGGAACGTGTGCAGAGGCAGGTGACCGAAATGATCGAGGGTCTGGAAATCAAGACTTAGGAGGAACAGCTGAGGAAACTGGGGGTGTTTAGTCCGCAAAATTGTAGATTTAGAGGAGATAAGATAGTGACCTCTAAATATCTAAAGGCTGTCCCATGGGGGATGGAACAAGCTTGTTTCTTCCTGGTCTGTAGAGGAGGACCTGAACCAATAGCTTCAAGTTACAAGCAAGTTATTTCCAATTAAACATCAGGAAGACCTTTCTAATGCTCACAGTCGTACAACAGTGGAAGCAAGTCCCTTGGAAGGCGGTGGACTGTCCTTTCTTGGAAGATCTCAAGCATGGGCTTGGTGGCCATCTGTCATGCATGTTTCAGTTGAAATTTCTGCACTGCAGTGGGTTGGACTAGATTCTCCCATTCTCCTCACTGTGGATTTTTTGATGGAAAGTGAGATTGCCCTTCTGACTGAAGCTCTTCCCACATTCCAAGCACTCAAATGGCTTCTCCCCTGTATGAATTCGTTGATGGGAAGTGAGAGCAGAACTCTGACTGAAGCTCTTTCCACATTCCAGACACTGAAATGGTTTCTCCCCTGTATGAATTCTTTGATGGGAAGTGAGATTGGACCTCTGACTGAAGCTCTTTCCACATTCCATGCACTCATATGGTTTCTCCCCTGTATGAATTCTAAGATGGGACTTGAGATGGCAGCTGTGACGGAAGCTCTTCCCACAAGCCAAGCAATTATATGGTTTTTCCCCTGTATGAATTCTTTGATGGAAAGTGAGACTGGCTCTGTAACTGAAATTCTCTCCACATTCCAAGCACTGATATGGCTTCTCCCCTGTATGAATTCGTTGATGGGAAGTAAGATTGTTCTTGTAACTGAAGATCTTTCCACATTCCAAGCACTGATATGGTTTCTCCCCTGTATGAATTCTTTGATGGGAAGTGAGAACAGAACTCTTACTGAAGCTCTTTCCACATTCCATGCACTGATAGGGTTTCTCCCCTGTATGAATTCTGAGATGGGACTTGAGATGACAGCTATGACGGAAGGTCTTCCCACATGCCAAGCAATTGTATGGTTTTTCCCCTGTATGGATTCTTTGATGGGAAGTGAGACTGGCTCTGTAACTGAAACTCTTCCCACATTCCAGACACTGATATGGCTTCTCCCCTGTATGAATTCTTTGATGGGAAACGAGATTGTTCTTGTAACTGAAGATCTTTCCACATTCCAAGCACTGATAGGGTTTCTTGCCTGTATGAATTCTTTGATGGAAATTGAGAGAGTCGTGCCAAGCGAAACTCTTTCCGCATTCAAAGCACTGATAGCGTTTCTTTCCAGTGGAATTTCTTTGATAGGCAGTGGAACTGGAGCTCTGGCTCAAGCTCTCTCTGCATTCCAAATATTGATATGGCTTCTTCTCTGTTTTGACTTTGTCGTGGTCTCCCATTTTCTTCATTTCCAATTCATCACCTGCAATGAAGAGAGAAGCGAATGTTGGTACTTATCGAAATAAGTTCCTTCTCTGTAGGGAGAATTGGTCTCTGCCCATCTCACCATTGAAAAGAAGTTAAAGCTTTGAGGAATACATCCTCTCTCCAGTTCAACTCATGTTTAAGCGAGTAACTGTATAGTCACAACATAACAACTAAAGAATAGGAACAGAACAGTGATTTTAGTGGGGCATGCCGCTCTCGTCACTGAATGAAAATTCCTACTGGCCCCTGTAACTAGCACAGGTGAAGGAGGGGGAACTCTGATATGTGCTGAAGAGCAAGAAGGCTGGGATGGGAAGACAGAAGAGGCCCCTGGACCTTGGGGGGAGGTGTCCCATGTCCCTCTAGGCAACCCTCTGAAATCCAGTGTTTGATAGCCTCCCCCATGCACACAGAGGTACCCGAGAGGGCCGGATCCCAATTCTCTGTAGAGAGAGGAAAATATCACGGTAAGTGTCAATGTTCACTTCTCCTGTAGGGGAAAACTGGGTTCCATGATGTGGGAAGTATCTCAGCAGTGTCCAGATCAGGTGGCAGCCACTGTGGGCCCTACCTCCTCATTGTTAACCACCTGTTGAAGCACTCTTCTCTCAAAGGAGGCCTCTGCTGAGCTGTAGGTGTCTAACTTATGGTGTTTCATGAAGGTGGAGGGAGAGGACCAAGTGGCTTCCCTGTATATCACCTAGGGGAGCTCACGTCCCAAACGATGCCGAGGTGACTGTGCTCCTGGTGGATTGGGCAGTGATTCCCAAGGGCACCCCACCCCACCCCCGGATACAGCCTGCCAATGATGCTGGGGGAACCTTGTGCCCCTTGGTTCTAGACTGGAAAGAAGCAAGCGGAGCCCCTGCTATGCGGAACTCCTCTGTGTTCCTGAGGTAAACCCTGATAGCCCTGCGCACATCCATTCCTTCTGCCCCCCTCCCCTGGAGGGTTTGTTGCCTTAAGGTCTCTAGCACTGAATGAGCCCCTGTCATTTCCTTTCTGACTCTTTCTCTCTGTCTTCTTATGAGGCAGAGCCTTCTTCTTGTCCCTGGTCTCTACCAGGGCGTCTTCAGGCCCCTCCGCAAATAGCTGGCCCCCCTTGAAGGGGTCGCTGGCCAGGCTGGTCTTGGCTTTGGTGTCTACCTGCCACTGTTTAAGCCAGAGCTGCCTGCTCACTGCCACGCCTGCTGCCCTGGCTCCTGCTGCGAATTGAACAAGCATCCAACGAGGCATCAGCTACATGGGCAGAAACCTAGCTTGCTTTGCTATTCCCTGCTGGATATGGACGAACCCTGGTCCAACCTCTGCCAGAAGGGCCTGGGCTCAGATGTAGGTCGCTCTGACCATGAAAGAAGCTACAGCCGAGACCTCAAGGGCTTGTGCACAAGCTTCATGTGATCTGAGCAACAAAACCTCGGCCCTTTTGTTGTCAGGGTGGGGTCCTGGGGTGATCCTGCCCATCTCTGGAAACCATGGATCCATGAGCGAGGGAACATATGGGGGCATCTGTGAGAGGAACACTAAGAAATCCCACTGCAGGCTTATCAAATGGATTTAGCTGCCTTATGGGGAAGCTTGCTGCTTTAGCAGCCCCAGGAACCCACCATTTCTGCAAGATGGTCTCCTTAAGCTCTTCTGGAAAAGGGAAAACCCTCTTACAGGCCTTGCTCTTGGGAAAGGCCATGGAGGCATCGTCCGCTACCTGGGGCTGCTCCTTGGCTTCCTGGGCCTGCTCAGGGACATGGACTGCCCTCACAGTCTTTCCCAGGAGCTGCTTGATGTCTAGGCTCATGAAGAGTCTGGAGGAATGCTCCCCCTCGTCCTCCTGCCCTGAAAGCTCACTGTCCTCCCAGTCGGGGGGGGGGGCAGGCCTAGATGTTGAAGAAGGGGGTGTGAGAGCCTGAGGCACCCTCTGAGCTGGCTGCCCATGGGGAAAGGGAAGGCTCAGCTCTTCTGGAAGCCCTTCTGCCAGAGCCCCTTCCTCCCCTGCTCAGCAGCACCCGGCGCCTCCTGTGCTGGCTCCCCTGCCTCTGAGCCCTTCCCCTGTGAGGGGACGAGAGGCTGCTCCAAGATGAGGAATGCTCTGAGGGCAAAGGGAGGATCAGCTCTCCTTCTCATCCTCCCTGGCACCTGGCCATCGTGCTGGTTCCTAGCCCTGCTTGAACCGGAACCATGGGTGCTTTCCTGAGATCCCCTCCCCGCTGCTGCCCCTGGCTGAATGGGGCCAGGGGGCTGTGGAAAGGCCCAGAGCCTGTCCTAGCCGGGTGACCCACCCAAGAGCAAATGGAGGCCTCTCAGAGGGTGGGGAGGGGCAAGGGTGGTCCCCCTACCCCCCTTTCCTGGCTTTCCAAACCTTCTGGACGTGCTGGAGCTGCTGGATCAGGCCTTTGCAGGTCAACCGAAACCTCCTCAGCCTGGGCTGCTGCTAAATTCAAGAAGGCCCCTTACCCAGGCAGCTTGGGTTCCCCCAGATTCCTCTGAGGAGTCAGCCAAGAGATCTATTTCCCAGAAAAAGGACTCTCCTCCTGAGAAGGGGCCCCTCCAGCTGTGTTTCAGCCCTTTCTGAGGTTTTGTTTGGCCCAATCACAGAATCCGCTCCATCTCTAATGTCAGTCATCATTTTGGTCAACCAGAATCTGACACAATCAAGAACAAAAAACTGACAGCCTAATCAAAAGGTATAACCAGAGAAGGAAATGTTCACACAGACAAAACAGTTGATAGCCCTCTATTCAAGGTGAGCTGAGGGTGTGTGTGTTAGAATCCCAGATGCTGTAGGTGGCGCTGTTGAGCTCCATCAAAATCTGAGAGGTTCATCGCATAGACAAATTTAAAAATTGCAGGACAGATATTATGATCCAACAGGGAGCCTTACCGAGAGAGGCCATGATCCCACGATTCTCCTCCATGACTTCCTGATGCAGAGCTCTCTGATCAGGATCCAGCAACGCCCACTCCTCCTCCGTGAAATGCACAGCTATATCCTCAAAGCACACTAGACTCTGAAAGAAAAGCTCTCCCTTTCAGAAAGCATACAGATTATCTAGCACACATTGTTCTGTTTTTTCCTGTCTGTTAATTGCTGTGTAGTTTTCAGAGGAATGTTTCACTGCACATTTTAATGATGGATGCATATCTAAGCATCTTAATGGAATTGTGTTATTTTGTATTTTTAAAACTGGGTATTAATCTTTGTGCAAAAGGGTGAAACTCCACATGGTGTTCTTCAGATCCGTATGTCTGCGCAAACATTTTAGCTTGTGAGATGGAAGGCTCCCCTCTCTCCTCTTCTTATGTGGTATTTTGGGAGGGTGCAGAGAGACAACTCTCCTCATTCCCTAAAGCCAACTTCAAGGGCTGCATGGGGGCTTGGGGAAGTGGAGAAGAGGGGGGAGCCCTCAACTGGAGGGGCTGGGCAGGTGAATTCTCACCACTGTTTTTTCAAAAAGTTCCTTATATTTTAGCATTGACCAATAAACATAGTGTAGAAACAAACAGCAACAACTGATAAATAACGCTAGCAACATTCAGGAGGAGAGTTAAGGTGAGGTGGCTGTTCATTACTCTCAGCAGATAAACATGATGGGATGGCATTTCAGCCTTCCTTAAGGGCAGATTTGACGGAAGCAAAGAGGAAGAGATTCATTTGCACGCAGAGATGCCCTGGCTGCCCCACCCCCCAGCCTCTTTCCCCCCAAGGCTCCTTCCCCCTACCTGATCTGGTTCCACAGTCGCTGTTTCCCCTCTGCCACCAAGAAAAGATGGATTGGGAGGTTTTGCCGGCATCATTCTGTCACCTGCAAGAGACAAAGGTAAGTGGGGAGACAGGAGTGCCTGCCTCTCTCAGAGGTGAAGCAGTCCCTCCGCATCCACTGCTTCACCTGCGGATGTAACAGAGAAGTAGAATTGCGTATCATCAGTATATTGCTGGCAATGTCCTCCCAAACTCTGGATGTTCCTACTCAGCGGTTTCATGTAGATGTTAAGTAGCATATGGGATAAAACAGAGCCCTGAGGAATTCCTCGCTTAAGGCTCCATGGGGCTAAAAAGCACTCCCCAAGCAATACCCTCTGGGAACCACCATCCAAGGAAGACCAGAACCACTGCAAAGCTGTGCCACCTACTCCCGACTCAGCCAGCTGCTCCAGAAGGAGAGCGTGATCAATAGTATCAAAAGCCGCTGAGATGTCCAGCAGAATCAACAGGGGAATATTTCCCCATCTCTCTCTCGGCAAAGGTCATTACACAGGGTGATAAAATCAGTTTCTGAGACAAAACCGGGCCTAAACCCTGATTGAAATGAATCTACTTATAACAAGCCTCACATGCTGAGTGCATTTTAGCATTTGTACCCATTGCCTATTTCAGCAGTGCAAAAATGCATCTCCCCTCCTTGAGGGTCTTGGTCCCAAATGTCTTCCACAAACAGATGAAAAGATTAGTTTCAAAACCAACAGAATGGGATCAAAGGGACAAAAGACTCCTTCCTCCTGACCCAGTGACCTCTCTTTTGTGTCCAGCGGAGTCCTCTCTTCCTCAGAGCAATCTGGGCCCATTGCTGCAAACAGATCCTTTCCCTGAAAGAACGAAAAGAAGTCACAGAATTATAGAAAAAGGAATGAGAGGCAACAATTTTTTAATATCCGAAAATGCTCCACTAATAGGCCATTAGTAGAGCATTTGGGTTTATTCTCCCTTCTGTTTGGATCCCCTTGGGAGCATGCAGAGGAAAGCCTCTCTCACCTGCTTCTTCTCCGCCTGCTTCCTCTCCTCCGCCTGACTCAGGAGGAAACCTTCGGCCAGGGCCACTGCCTGGGAACTGGTCTCTGCTCCGCATTCCCTCACCCAGCTCTCCATCTCCGCTGGAAGGACAGCCAGGAACTGCTCCAAGATCACCAGGTCCAGCATCTCAGCTTTCGTGTGCCTTTCTGGCTTCAGCCATTGACGGTCAAAGCGGTAGAGTTGGCTGCAAACTTCTCGAGGTCCTTTGGCCTCCTGGGAGCAGAACTGCCTGAACCTCTGGCTCTGCACATTTGAGCGGAGGGTGTCCTCCTCACCCAGGATCTTCTGTATGGAGTTTTCCCAGAATCCCCCACTGCTCCCAGACTCAATGCCATGGCCTCTTCCTGCTTCAGGGTCAGCTGAGTCTTGTTCATCCATCTGTGCTCTCAGGAAGCCTCTAAGAGATAGGAAGGAATTCTTTTTCCGCCCTCTTGCCCAGTTCTGTGTGTCCGAAAAGAGGTGCTAGCAAAATCTACAAAGCAAATGCATTGTTCCGTTATTAAACCGGCATAGTCAATTTGTTGGATGAGTCCTGCTAGGAAGCAGGATTGGACTCTACCACAGGCCAGATTTTCAGCTTTTTTAAAGAAAAGGTAAGCCCCCAGCCCTCCTAGAAGTGACCATACCAAACTGTGAGATGAATCAGCCTGGTTGAGCCTGTCTTTCAGTGTTTGCAGACGAGGAATAAAACGAGACCTGTGACTGACAAGTGTGTCAGTTATACCAAATGTAATGTACACACTAGGCTAACAGTGGGGGTCCTAATTCCAGGGTTCTCAAGAGTTGCTCTCTCCCACCCCCACTTCAGGACACATTTCTTCCCTGTCTTATTTTCTAGAACTTGGACGCTCCAAGCTTCTCAAGGCAAATTACTGGGGTAGGGTACCTTTTCTTTTTTCTCAGAGTCCAAATCATTCTTTGGCCAACCCCCCGAGGGTCAAATGGGCAAAATCAAAGTTCATTTGGGTAGGTTCAAAGGACAGTGCTAAAAGGCAAGTACCGTAAATCTTTCTATGCTTGTACTGGTTTTGAACATCTTTAATATTGTACTTTACTGCTGCCATCTACTGTGGGAACTTAGGGAAAAAGGCAGGGAATTAACAGCAGGAGCAGCAACAGCAACAACTCCCACGTGGATCAAAAATGTTGGGAATACTCCTGGATCCAACACGGTCACTGAAGGCTCAGATGGTGCCAGCGACTCATAACTGCTGCCTCTCGCATAGTTTTTCTGCATTTGCAGCCCCAAAGTGACTGCCATGGGGGGCAAGCCGGGGCAGTGTGCCTGGAAGTCCTGGACTGACCAGATGACAAGACCTGCAGAAATTCCCTTCTTAACTGTTGAACCCACTGTGGGTCTCCTCCGCTCAATCCGCCAGAGCCTGTCTTTGCATGCAGAGGGAGTCCCTAACCCACTGAGGTTTGAGACCCATCGGCCACCCTCATCTGGTTTAGCCAGCCATTCAAATCTGCTGCCAGGATGCAGCGACGGTCCCATACTCCAGCTTTTAGGAACCACATGTGAGAACAAAGGTGGAGGAACTAGCCAGAAGGAGCCTGTCATTTCCCCACCGCAGATGCTGCCCCTTCTCTACCGCCCCATTTCCAGCTGGGCTAGGCTGCCAGCCCCAGTCCCTTTGAGAGAGAGAGAGGACGTGGACAGGGCACTCCTTGCTCCGGGATTATTGCAATGCCCGCTACGTGTGTGGAGCTGACCTTGACGACGAATCAGAATCAGCTCCAAAATCCCACAGCCAGATGATGGGCTGGGCTCCCTCTCTTCCTTCATTGCATTTCCACCCACCCTTCTCTCCCAGGGGCTCAAGGGGGCACCCAGGGGTCTCCCTGTTGTCCTTTAATCCCCACAGCAGCCCTTGAGAACACCATCAATTCCTGTTTGAAAGCAGCTGCATTGCCTGTCAGTTCCTTTGCAGGGCCAATCGGGTGGTTGTGTCTTGGGGTGAGGATGGGGCTGGTTGGGGGCTCCCCGCCTGCATGAGCTGAACGGGACCCCCTGATGCATCCCCCCCCCCCGCTTCTCCCCAATGCACCCCATGGCGGAAGACAAGGGAGACTCACCAGGTTGCAGGAGGTGCAAAGCAGAAAGACAGAAGGCTCCCCTCCCCCTCCCCCTCCGGAAGGGACGTCAGTGGCAGGGAGGAGGGGCTCCTCATCTGGAGGACTGCCCCCCCATGCCTTTCCTCTCTAGGAATCCTGCTCAGCTCCTTTTAACCCTGGCAAAGCCGGGCACACTCAGCTCTCCCTCTGCAGAGCAGGAGACACGTGTCTTGAGCACCCAGAGCTGCTTTATTTGTGGGAGCCATGAGAGTAACCAGGATTTATGGGGTTTTTTTGGGGGGGGGCAGGTCTCCCCCCTGTCCCCATCCTCTGTCTGGCTCTGTCCAGCAGATTCGGAATGACGTGGGTCAGCAACAGTTGCTTCAAATTACTTTCTTTTGACCCCAAGTGCTCAGAATTTTTTTTCTACGATTTGTAGTTTTGGGTGAGTATTATTATTATTTTTTATTTGTGGGAGGGGCAGCTACCCCACCTCCCTCCATCGGGGTAGCCTCTTGGCTGGCAGGTTTCTGAGCTGTTTCCTCCCTTAGCCAGAAACTGGAGGAGCAGCAAGCAGGAGAAGCAGGAAACCCCATCCTGGAATCATAGAATTGTAGATCTGGAAGGGGCTCCTGAGGGTCATCCAGTCCAGCCCCCTGCAATGCAGGATTCTCAACTCAAGCATCCACGAGGGACGGCCGTCCAACCTCGGCTTAAAAACCTCCAGCGAAGGAGAGTCCACCACCTTCTTCCCATCCTAATGTCTTTTTTCCTGGTGTTTGCTTGGAATATAATCCTTTGGTTCACGTTCTCCCCTCCTGAGCAGGAGAAAATAAACTTCCTCCGTCTGAGATGTTTGATCTCGGCTGAGGGATGAGTGAGGAGGCGGCACACGGGTCCTGCCTTTTCTGGGACTGAAGAGAGGAGGCGGTAAATCCATCCCGGGAAATATTCCTAGTGATTTTTAATGGCATTTTAGTTCCTGCCCTTCTTCCCCCTACTATACTGCATTACAGTTTGTATCCTGTGGAGCATGATATAACACGAGGTGTAAGATATAAAACAAGCTATAAAAATACAATTAGCAGAGAACATGACAAAGGCGATAAGTTCTGAAAGACTCGTTTCTGGGTTCGGTCCTGGAAAAGAAGGAGTGCAAAACCAGAAAAAGATTCAATGTCACAAGTAAAATAAATGCAAGATACTTATTGGCATCACTGCCTACAAATGGTGGCAGCTGATAAACACAGGAAAAAAATGTGTGAGAATGGGGAAAGCATAGTACAAAAAAAGCACTTTCTCTCTCTCTCTCTCTCTCTCTCTCTCTCTCTCTCTCTCTATCTCTCAATCTATCAATCAATCTCTATCCAGTGCATTTTTATATAAAAAAATGTTTAGGGGTACTCTCATTTCGACTCAAGAAAACCACCATTTTATAGTTCAAATTGGGGAAAATAAGTACAGCAAGTTGACAAAAGTACAAAACTTCACAAAATGTTTAGGGGTATGTATATGTACCCCTGTGTACCCCCTAGGAAAAAAACACCTGTATCCATCTATTTACAGGTAGGTAGCCGTTTTGTATCCATCCATGTGTATCTCAGTCCAGCTGGGCCACAGGAGGTCATGCACTGAATTTTCCATATCATAATCTGAAGTGTGTGCAGCTCTTTGCCTTCAGGGACCCTCCACTTCAGGGACCCCCACTTTCCACCTCACTTTCCCTCTGGCTCCTGGGATTTCCTTCTTCCCCCCCTTCTTTTAGCATCTCCTTGCCTCCACCTCCTCCATTTCAGCCCCTTTTAGTCTCGGGAGACCCTGGAGGAGCATCCCTTTGGAGGTTGCAGCGCCTGCTGTGGCTGCAGAGACCGATGCAGGAGAGACATGTTTTGTTGCAGCCGGGGCACAGGAAGGCGTTGGGTTGGGCCGCTGCAGGTGCGCCCGGGCGTTTCTTCCCTCTGGGCTCCTCCCAGCAGTTGGGCAGTGGAGGTGCTAGACTCCCCTTCTTTGGAGGTTTCAAGCAGAGGTTGGCTGGCCACCTGCCAGGGATGCCCGAGCTGAGATTCCTGCATTGCAGGGGGTTGGACTAGATTACTCACGGGGTCCCTTCCAACTCTGCAATCCCTTGTAAGGTGGTGGACTCTCCTTCGCCAAAGGTTTTCAAGCAGAGGTTGGGTGGCCGTCTCCTGGGAATTCTTGAGCTGGGATTCCTTCGCTGCAGTCTAGATTACTCTTGGGAGCTCCTTCCAACTACAGAATAGGATTATATGTCCAGAATATGATTATATGTCTCTGAAACTAGGATTGTTGAGCTTTTTGGGGGGGCACAGTTGTTGAGCTTTATTTTATTTTTTTTGCCCAAAGTTGTTGTTGAGCTGCTTTTTTTTTTTTTTTTTTTTTTTGCAAAATCTACATGGGATTTATGCCTGGACATTTGGCTTCCAAAAAAGAAACGGGCCTTCTCTGCAGTGGCTCCCCATCTGCTCTCCCCAAGGAAATTCGCCTAGCGCCTTCCTTATACACCTTGAAGCACCAGACAAAAACAGTGGTTGCTTTGGTTGTCATCCTATGCCTTTTTAAAATGTGGTTCTTTTTTGGGGAGGGGTTGTTGTTTCTATTTTGATGATATATTTTGTGGTTTCATATTCTGATTTTGTTCTGTGAACCGGCTTGAGGCCTCCTGGGATCGGGAAGTTTATGAATTCAATCAATCAATCAATCAATCAATAGAATTCTAGAACTGCAGAGCTGGGAGCGACCCCAAGGGTCATCTAGTCCAACCCCCTGCAATCCATGATAGATGCCCCCCCCCCGACCTCTGCTTAAACCCCTCCAAGGAGGGAGGGAGGGAGAGTTTCTGTGCAGCAGAGGAGAGGAGGAGGAGGAGGAGGAGGAGGAGGCAGGGATGCCAGGCTGGGAGATGTTTTCCCTCTCCTCTGGCCAGCCCTTTGCCCTCCTTATCGGTGAGCAAACAGTTTCCTGCTCTGGCTCCTCCGCACGGCAGCAGCAGCAGCAGCAGCAGCCTCCTCCTCCGCTTCCGCCGCCGCACCTGCGCCCGTCTCCCCCGGGGCCTCGTCTCCCACCATGTGCACCGGCAAGTGCGCCCGCCTGGTGGGCCTCAGCCTGGTGACCGCCGGCCTGGCCTGCATGGTGGCCAACATCCTCCTGATGTTCCCCAACATGCAGCGGGACTGGACCCCCCAGAACATCACCACCCAAGTGTGGCTCATGGGGGGCCTCGTCGGCGGGGGGCTGATGGTGAGTGCCCAGGGCTTTTGCCTCTGTGTGGTGGGTGGGGCTAGATGACCCTCAGGGGCCCCTTCCAACTCCCCAGTTCTGTGATTCCAAGGGAGGGGGTGGGTTCTCCTCTACTGGAGGCATTTCAGCAGTGCTTGGGTGGCTGCCTGCCAGGGGTTCATTAGCTGAGATTCCTGCATTGCTGGGGGGTGGGCTAGATGACCCTGAGGGTGCCCTCCATCCCTATGATTCTCAGGACTTGGAGCCAGGAAGAGCCTCGGTGGTGGGAGAGACGCTGCTTCCTCCTGCCTTGTGCAGCCTGACTCACTTCCTCGAGTTGTCTGCCCAGGGACATCTCTGGTACCAACCACAGTTCCCCCCATAGCATGGCCTGGTTGCATTGGATGCTCAGGAGCAGAGTGACTCTGGCAGGGCCGGATTGAGGTTTGATGCGGCCCTCAGCTCCTGAAGGGAACGGGGCCCTTTATATGTCCAGCTGTCCTTTGGCAACAACAAATTGTCACTGCTTTTTGTGTTGAATATATGCTATATGGCCATTTATGGGCCTAATTAGGTATCTAAAACACTGTTGCTGTATGTAGGTTTTACAGTGGTACTTTGGGTTACAGGTGCTTCAGGTTACAAACGCTTCAGGTTACAGACTCTGCTAACCCAGAAATAGTACCTTGGGTTAAGAACTTTGCTTCAGGATCAGAACAGAAATCATGCTCCGGCGGTGTGGCGGCAGCAGGAGGCCCCATTAGCTAAGTGGTGCTTCAGGTTAAGAACAGTTTCAGGTTAAGAACAGACCTCCAGAACGAATGAAGTTCTTAACCCAAAGTACCACTCTATTTTATTTGTTTTTTGTCTTATATTTTGGAACTGTACATCCAGTTTCTTTTTCCTTTAAATTTTTTGGGGGCCCCCAAGAGAGTGGGGCCCTAAGCTATCGCTTGTTAGCTCATACATAAATCCGACACTGGTCTGGGGAGGTTGACAGCCCTGACCCACAGCAGGACCCCGGCTGCCTCTCCTGGCAACGGGGTGCCAAGCACATTCCCCAAGGGATTGGGGGTGCCATTGCAGAACCCAGAGGAACCCCATCACCCGGTCTGCCCCCCCCAGCCCTTTCTTCCCACAGGCAGCCTCGGTTTCTCTCATGGTGAACTTTGTGCAAACCTCCTGCCCCCCCCCCACTCTGTGGGAGATAACAGGGCCCTTATCTGCAAAGGAGACAGCTGGCATGGAGTGGGGGGTCAATAAAACAAGGTGATCTCTGCCCCCCGAAAGGGGAAATGACGCGCCTCATGGGAGAAGGCAGGAGTGACAAAGGTTTGCTGGAGGGACCTGATGGGGGGGGGTCACCGCTCTTGCCGGGGTGTGTGTGTGTGTGTGTGTGCCACTGCCCATGTTTTTTTGGGGGGGGCACCTTCAGATCCACCTGCCTTTTCTGTCAAATGACAGGTGTGTGCTTCTGGCATTCTGCAGCCTGAGAGCTGCTCAGGTAAAGGCAGGTCCTGAGTTCGAGAAGCCCAGCCCAGGTGGGGAGGGCCAGGGGGGCAGTGGCAAGAAGTGAGGTTACAGGGAACCAGGCAGAGGGCCTTCTCGGTGGTGGCACGCTTCCTTGGGGAACGCCCTCCCCTCAGATGTCAAGGAAAGAAACAGCTATCTGACTTTTAGAAGACAACAGAAGGCAGTCCTGTTTAGGGAAGTTTTTAATGTTTGATGTTCCATTCTGTTTTTATATCTGCTGGAAGCCGCCCAAATCTGCTGGGGAAACCCATCAGATTGTTGTCGTTGTTCTTAATGGTGTGGGCAGCCAGGCCAATCCAGGGGCCACCTTGGAGGAGTTAACCTCTGGAACTCACTGCTGCAGGAATGAGTGGCCGCCACCCACTTGGATCTCTTAAAAAGAAGCTTGGGCAAGTTCATGGAGGGGGCAATCCGTGGCTGCTGCCCGCGAAATAATGCTTCCGAATCCCAGTTACTGGGAGCCACATGAGTGGGGAGTTGCAATTGTGAGCCCCTTATGTCCTGAGATCAGGAGTCCTGTTTGCTGGGTTTCCCCTTTCAGCCACGGCGGGAGCAGGATTCTGGACAAGCCGGCCTCATCCAGCATCCGGCCTCTTCTTACGTCCTTGTGGAGCTTCCTGAGCCAGAGGCAGTCTATCTGGCTTCCTAGGTTCTCTGGGGCACTTGGCTGCTGTGAGGACAGGAGGCTGAATCCGGGAGTGTGTGTGTGTGGGGGGTCTTCCTTGGGTCTGATCCAGCAACTCTCTGACCTCCCCCTCCTCCCTTTCCGCCTCCCCCAGGTCCTCTGCACCGGGTGCTCTGCTGTGAGGGCCGGAGGGAAAGGCTGCTGCGGATACGGATGCTGCGGGAACAGGTGCCAGGTGCGGATCTTGGGGCCCTCCTGCCCATCTCTTCCTCTGCCTCATCTGCCAGGGGGCTCAGCGCTCTCTCAGCCCCTTGAGCCGCCACCTGCAAGGCGCCTGCCAGAGGCAGCCCGGTCTCTGGAGCTACAGTTCCCAGACAGCCAGCACATCCTGCTAGGGGCTAGCGGGAACTGTAGTGCTCCCCCAGAATAATAATTGGTGAACACTCAGCCGGTAGAGCATGAGACAGGATTTTGGGTTTGAGCCCCATGTTGAGCAAAAGATTCCTGCATTGAAGTGGGTTGGGATGGATGATCTCTGGGGTCCCTTCCCAACTCTACATTCCTGTGATTCTATGGAAACCACTCCAGGTTGGCAGAGGCTGCATTGCTGGAAGGGCCTGGCAGGGTGTGTGTGTGTGTGTGTGTGTGTGTGTATTCCTGTGCTGCAGGGGTTAGGCTAGATGACCCTCAGGAATCCCTTCCAACTCTGCAGTTCTAATATACTAAACAGGGGCAGGTTTCTCTGCCTTTATTTTGTGTGTGTGTGAAAGTGAGAACAAGTTAGCAACTCAGCTGAGGCTGGGCCTCATCTTTGGGGCTGGGGGCTGGAGGGTGTTTTCGTTCCTGGCCCTCAGTCCCAAACATTCCCTCTTTTTTAAAAAAACCCTTTAATCTGATCCAGGCCTAGAACAGGTGAGCTGCTCCTTTGTGAATATGGGCACCTTGCACCCTGAACCCTTTATTCCTATTCTCAGCTCTGGCAAAGGAGGGGGAATCAAGTAGGTCACAAACTGTTGCTTATTTTGTCTGCCCTGGAGGACTCCCCCCCCCCCCCCAGTTCCACACAAACACACACTTTTGGGTTCCTCTCCCCACCCGGCCCAGGAGTGAGGCAAAGGCACTCTGCCCAGGCACAGAGGCATTTGCATCGCCAGGACTCATTTGCACGGCCCACAAGTAGCAACACAGAGATCCTCTACACATGCCCCCCCCCATGATGTTTTCGCAGGCAGAGCCTGGGGGTTTGGTAGAGGTTTGGGGGCGCAGAGTCCTGTTTCTAGGGAGGGAGACTGGGAGCTCCCACCTTGTCCCACCGAGGGGAGAGAAGGGGGGGCTTCCTATGGAGTCTGTGCCAATGGGCTCTGGTCCTGAGAGCAGAAGAGGGGCTGAGCAAGTGGGGCGTGTGTTGGGCGGCACCAGCCCCCCCTCACCTTCTCCTCCCCCACAGATGCTGCGCTCTGTCTTCTGCTCCATCTTTGGGGGGCTGGGGGGCTTCTACTGCCTGGTGGTGTCGTCCACTGCGCTGGCCGAGGGACCCTGGTGCGAGGTGAAGGACGGGACGTGGGGGTCACCCTTCAAGGACCTCAGGTGAGGAGCTGGGGGGGGGCTGCAGTAAAGAGGGAGGGACAGCCCCCCACCCCCTGGGAGACAAATGCTTCCGAATCCCAGTTGCTGGAAACCTCAAGAGGGCAGGAAGCACTCCTGCGCTCGGATCCTGGCTGGGGTGGGACAGATCCAGGTTTGGAGAGACCTGCCTTCAAACCTCTGCACGTGGCCAGGAAGCTCTGTGGTCAGGGCCGGATTTACGTACAAGCTAAACAAGCTATAGCTTAGGGCCCCACTCTCTTGCCCCCCCCCAAATGTACTTCTTCTCAATTGTACTTCACTATGAATATACTTCTTCTCAATTGTACTTCACTATGAATATACTTCTTCTCAATTGTACTTCACTATGAATATACTTCTTCTCAATTGTACTTCACTATGAATATACCGTACTTCTTCTTAATAATACAGTGGTACCTCGGGTTACAGACGCTTCGTGTTACAGACTCCACTAACCTAGAAATAGTACCTCGGGTTAAGAACTTTGCTTCAGGATGAGAACAGAAATCGTGCTCTGGCGGCGCAGCAGCAGCAGGTGGCCCCATTGGCTAAAGTGGTGCTTCAGGTTAAGAACAGTTTCAGGTTAAGAACGGACCTCTGGAATGAATTAAGTACTTAACCCGAGGTACCACTGTATTTCAGTTCAACAATTACTTTGATAAAATACACATTATGCTATGTGCAAATGGCTTTAAATACCTATTAGGTCTGTAAATTGCCATATAGCATATATTCAACACAATAAGAAGTGACAATTTCTTGTTGACAAAGGACAGCTGGACATAGAAAGGGTCCCATGACCTTCAGGAGCTGAGGGCCTCTTCAAACCTCAGTCCAGCCCTGTCTGTGGGTATGACCGCCTCTCCGCCTAGGATATCTGGCAGGGCTTGGAGGGGGACCCCGGGGTCATCCAGCCCAACCCCCTGCAATGCAGCAATCACAACTGAAGCGTCCCTGGCAGAGGACCATCCACCTCTGCTTAAAAAGAAGTTGGAAGACACCCACGTGGGCCATCTTCCTTGAGCTCCGTGGAGAAGGGGCGGTCAATGCCATGAAATAGGTAGCGCCCCCTCCCCCCCCAAGGACCCCCTCCAGCGCCCCCCCCACACTGATGGCGCCTGTCTCCCCCGCAGTGAGAGCTACCTGGGCAACCGGACGCTGTGGGAGGAGTGCCTGAACCCCCCCAACGTGGTGATGTGGCACGTGGTCCTCTTCGCCATCCTGCTGGGGCTGGGGCTGGTGGAGCTGGCGCTGTGCGGACTTCAGGTGGTCAATGGGCTGGTGGGCACCGTGTGCGGAGACTGCCGCAAAGCCGAGGACCGAGCGGTAAGGGGGCCAGAGAAATGGGGGGCGGCGGGAAGGAGGGTCAGTGCAAAGCAGGCTCACCCGCGGGGGTCGCAGCCTCTCTTGGCCCCCAGGCCGGGCGCTAAGTCCAGGTGCTACAAGCCACGGCCGCTGCGAGCCCGCTGCTTCACTGGCCAATTTCTCTCTCTCATTTTCTCGTAGGGCGACGGGGGCCTTTGAGGGACCCGGCTGGGCTGGACCCCCCCCCCGCAACGCGCACACTCCGTCCAAGCGCCCCCCCCTGCAGCCCCCCCACCCACTTCTCATCTCTACGGTTTGCAAAAGTCGGAATAAACCAGCTCTCTCCCCCTTGTTGAGTCCGGCTCTGCAGGGTTGCTGTGCGGAGGGGGGGCACATATTTTGGGAGGGAGGGGCTGGGCGGGGGACCCTGGAGAGAGGGATCGAGATCTGCTGCCCTGGGGGGGGGGGCGCTGCAAGGGGAGAAGATTCTCGCACATTTTGGGGCTGCAGCGCCGTGTTAAACTGCGGAACTCCCTCCCGCAGGAAAGAGCGG
This sequence comes from Podarcis tiliguerta, assembly GCF_965153285.1. Classification (NCBI taxonomy): domain Eukaryota; kingdom Metazoa; phylum Chordata; class Lepidosauria; order Squamata; family Lacertidae; genus Podarcis; species Podarcis tiliguerta. The sequence goes on from NC_139546.1 coordinate 54,158,796, forward strand.
GCTAGACAGACCTACGGAGAAGGCAAGGGCTCTGGGCGGACCGGGCGGCTCAGCAGACTCTGCTGGTGTCCCTGTGGAGCCTCCAGGGGCAGAGGCAGTCCATTTAGAGTCCCAGGTCCCTTGGGGGTATCCGGCTATCGTGAGGACAGGATGCTGGGCTCGCTTTGCCCTCATCCGGCGGGGCTCGTCTTGCGTTTTTATGAGATCCTCAGCAAATGATTTGGATTTGATATCCCGCCTTTCACTCCCTTTAAGGAGTCTCAAAGCGGCTAAGATTCTCCTTTCCCTTCCTCCCCCACAACAGACACTCTATGAGGTGAGTGGGGCTGAGAGACTTCAAAGAAGTGTGACTGGCCCAAGGTCACCCAGCAGCTGCATGTGGAGGAGCGGAGAGGCGAACCCGGTTCCCCAGATTACGAGACTGCTGCTCTTAACCACTGCACCACACTGGCTCTCAAGTGTCCTTTGGGGATAGAGTGCCTCTGAGAAGGGAGGCTCCATTCAGCCACAAGGGCCGGAGCATTGCTTGGCCTTTCCTAGTTCTGCAGGAGGAAGAGGAGGAGGAAGAGGAGGGTGGACTGGAGGCGGTGGCAGAGGATGGACAGTGCCTTCAAAGGCACTCCTCGTAGGCTCAGAGGCCCTTTGCTCCTATACCTGGTGAACAGCTAGCGCGGAGGGGGCGGGAGATGAGTGAGCCATGTGGAGTAGTGGGCAGGGTCAGACCATGACCTGGGAGACCAGGGTGCAAATCCCACCACCCCTGGGCTACCTTGAGGGGCAGGTCGCTGCCTCTCGCAGCCTATCCTACCTCGCAGGGATGGAATGAGAGAAGAAGGTGGACTGTCAAAGCAAACAAGCACTTTGCACGTACTCAGATGCCATTTTTATTGTTAATGCATTCTGGGACAAAGCCTGGGTTCAGAGGGAGGGGTGTGTCAGTTGCTGATGGAGACCCGGTGGGACAGGAGTGGGAGAGGGAAGTATCATAGAATTGTAGAGTCGGAAGGGACCCCCGGGGTCATCTAGTCCAGCCCTCTGCAATGCATCCAGGACAGATGCCCACCTCAAGGTCATCAATTCCAACTCCCTGCAAATCAGGAACCACTGCTAAAAAAGCAATGCACCCCCCCCCGGGCCCTCAAGCCCGACCCCCTGCCCTCGGAAAGCCCCCTTGAAGACTCCCCCGGGGTCTTTTGCCCCAGGCCCCTCCTGGATGTGTGGGGCTCAGCGGCCGCAGCAGAAGAAGCGCACGTCGTTGAGGGCGGTGTCGTCCCTCAGGGCTCCGCGCACGGGGTCCTGCTTGGTCTGGATGCCGCACAGGCCCTTCCGGCAGGGCGGGCTCCACTCGCCGTACTCCCCCCAGCTCAGGCCGGGCCCCTCCAGGTGGGCGCCCCCGGAGCAGGCGAAGCGCGCGTTGGTGGCGCCCATGTCGTCCTGGAGGCCGCGCCGGGTCTGCTCCACCCTCAGCGAGAACCTCGTCAGGTAGGTGCCCTCGGGGCACCAGCTGGGCGGCGACCACTGGCCCCACCTGGGGGGAGAGAAGGGGGCGGGAGAGAGAGAGAGTCAGGCCAGGCAGTGCCGCGCAGTGGTCGGAGCGCCGGACGAGGACCTGGCGGAGACCAGGCTTCGAATCCCCTCTCGCTGGGTGACTTGGAGGGCGGGTTGCTAGAATCCCAGAACTGCGGTGTTGGGAGGGCCCTCGAGGGCCATCTAGTCCAGCCCCCTGCCAGGCACGCCGCGAGGTCACAAATGGTTGTGCTCTCTGGGGCGAATGGGAGATGCAGGTCAGAACAGGGGGAGTCACGCAATCACGGAATTGCGGAGTTGGGAGGGATCCCCAGGGGTCATCCAGCCCAACCCTCGGCAATGCAGGAATCTCAGCGGAAGCATCTCCGGCAGGGGCCATGCAAGGAAGGAGAGTCCGCCCCCTTTCATGTCGCAGGGATTAAATGAGGACTAGGATCTTGGAGAGGCCGGAGCTCGAATCCCCACTCGGTCACGAAGCTCACCAAGGGACCCCCACCACAACCCTGCGAGGTGGGCCAGGATGAGAGAAGGCAGTAACTGCCCCCCGGTCGCCCAGCAAAAGCTTCAGGACCGAGTGCGGGGATTCGAACCCAGACCCTAGCCGAGCAAAGTGCCCCGAGGACCAGGGCGGCTGGGCAATCCTTTGGGTCGAGCGGGGGTGGGGGGCGCAGGGGCCGGGCAGAGGGAGAGGGAGCCACTCACGGGCCGCTCTGGGACTCCACGGTGTGCGCTTCGTGCTTGTCGCCCCGGCCGCCCCGAGTGCAGAAGAGCCGGATCCCGTTCAGCGCCGTGTCGTCGTCCATCGGGCCCCGATAGGCTTCCACCTGAGGGGGCGGCGAGGGAGAAGGGTGGTCGGCCAAAGGAGATGGATGACCCCCCCCCCACAGACACACAATGGGGGGAGAGGTTTCGGCGTGCGGGGCTTTTCAAGTTAGAGAAAAGGCGAAGGAGAGACGGGCACCGCCTCTGTCTGGAGAGAGACAACGGAGCGCACCTCGGACCTCGCCAGGGCGCAAGTCTCGGCCGTGTGCCTGGAGCTCCTGGGCTTCGCAGACGACGAGACCCCCCTCTCGGCCTCACTGAGGGGGTCCAAAGGAAAGCAGAGCAAGACCTTTGGCACCGGCGTGGCTGCAGGAGTTGCCAGAAGGAGGCGGGCGAGGCGCCATCCAAGCATCTCGGGGACTCCACTCCGGAATTACGCAGGCAGCGCAACGTGCTATAAGAAACGCGCTGCTTAGGGAAGTTATTAACATTTGATGTTTTCTCGTGCTTCTAATATTCTCTTGGGAGCCGCCCAGAGTGGCTGGGGAAACCCAGACAGATGGGCGGGGTATAAGTAATAAATTATTATTATTATTATATTATTATCAATGTATAAAATCATTTCGACCTGGAGAAAACATCTAGAGAAAACACAGGGGAACTCGAGGGCATCCAGGGAAACATGAATGTTGGGAGATATAGGGCAGGTGAAAGGAAGGGCGTCACAGTTAAACTGTGGAACTCCCTGCCACAGGAGACGGTGAGGGCCACCAACCTAGATGGGACAAATTCACAGAGGAAGAGGGGGATATCGATGGCAACTAGCCATGACAGTCACGCTCTGCCTCTCTGAACACCAGTTGCCGGAAGCCACCCTTTGATGTGCAAGACAATCTTACTCCACTCATCTCCAAAGAAGAAGCAGCAGCTGGAAGCTGGAGGAGGGGAGGGAGTCTTGTGTGCGAATCCTGCTTGCTGGCTTCCCACTGGGCGTGCCATCGCTCCCTCTCCAAGGAGCATCATCACAAAACATCTTGGAAATGGAGGGAGGTTCTTCCCCCCTTATCAAGCTGTATAAAAGTGTTAATAAGTGGAGGGGGGAAATGAATTCATTCCATTTTTGCTGTTTGGTGACTAGGGGAGCACGGGAGGCTGTCAGGAAGAAAGGCGCTTTGTACATGCTCAGGAGCACTGCCCAAATTCCACTCCTCCATAGGGGCGGATCTACTATGAAACTAACGAAGCTTCATCTTCAGGGCCCCAATCCCAGAGGAGCCCCAGAAGTGACCTCATTTCACATTGCTTAAAAAAAATGGGTCCTGTAGACCCAATTGGAGCTGCGTGACTCAAATTGATTACTGTTTGTTCATATATTTCAACAATCTCCAAGTCTGAGAGTCAGTAGCCCAGATGCTGTGAAGGCTGTAAACAACCCCCTTCAAGATGATGGCGGTGGGGACACAGACCTCCTTGCTGGTTGTGAAGGGGCCCCCATGGCAGTTCAGGCTTCAGGGCCCCCCAATGTAGGTCCGCCCCTGCTCCTTCGTGCACCTCTGGGCTCAGCTGGGATGGCCCCCTGTTTGGGAGAGCCAGACCAGGCACAAAGGAGGGGTGGGGCTTTTATTTTGGGTGGGGAGGGGGTGTTACCTTGAGGCTGAATCCCGTGGCGTAGGTCTCCTCCGGGCACATCTCCTGCCAGGCCCAGGCGCCCCAGAGGCCTCCGTTGGACACCCCAATTTCAGGCTTGAATTCCAGGACCTCTTTGGCCTCCGTCGCCATGGCTGCGGCCAGCAAGACGGCCACCAGGCCTGTGCGCCCCACTGGCCACATCGCAATGCTCAGGAGGTGCCTGTGGGTGGGTAGATGTGCCCCTTGGGTTTTTATCCCCTGGGCTGTGGCTGTGGGGTGGGCCTCCTCCTTGCCCAGCGATTGGCTCCACCGGGGGGTGGCGGCAGCTTCTTCTGAGACACCCACGGGTGCTGCTGCCGCAGCAGGAGGACCGGTCCATCCAGTTCGGATTATCTCAGGACAAAAGGGGAAACCAGAACTCTGGTGGAAGGAAGCCACCTGAGAAAGGGCAATGTGTGGCCTCCTTTCTGAGCCCCTCTCTCCTCCTTCGTTTTTACTGTTGGCCTTTGATTCTGGTTTCATCCTCTGAGAGGCTCAAAGTGGCCAGCAAGTTCCTTCCATTTTATCCTCGCAACAACAACCCTGCGAGGGAGGGGAAGGGAGTGGAACTAACTGGCTGAGCTGGGATGTGGCGGCGGCGGCAAAGAAATGCGGATTTCATGCCAGTGATCATGAGGGAAAGCGTTGGAAATAAAACTGTCCATATCGTAATGCCGTTATACGAATCTGCGGCACAACCCCGCTTTGAGTACTGTGTGACGTTCTGGTCGCCTCATCTGGAAAAGGATATTGCAGAGCTGGAGAAGGTCCAGAAAAGAGCCAGTGCAATGATCCAGGGAATGGGGGGGGGGGCTCCCCCAGGAGGAAAGTCATGCAGCATTTAGGACTTTTTAGTTTAGAGGAGGAATGGTGAGAGGATGGTAGAATACTGTAAGATTACGCCTGGCGTGGAGAAAGTGGATGGAGAGAAGTTTTCCTCCCTCTCTCCTGACACTAGAACTCAGGAGCGAAGCTGGAAGATTCAGGGCAGAGAAAACAAAGTCCTCCTTCATGTGGCACAGAGTTAATCTATGGAACTCCCTCCCACAGGAGGCAATCGTGGCCACCAACTTGGATGGCTTCAGAAGAGGGCCAGCCCATTTCACCTCGGAGGAGAGGGCCTTTGGTGGCTGCTGGCCAGGGCGGCTCTGCTCTGCCTCCCCAGTCAGAAGCGGCAGTGCTTCACAAGCAGCCACGGGGGGGGGGGGTCGCTCTTGTGCTCGGATCCTGCTTGCAGGCTTCGCATAAGGGGCCTCTGGTTGGCCACCGTGAGAACACGATGCTGGACTGATCCTGCGGAGCAGTTCTCATGTCCTGGCCAGGCCTCATCCAGCAAGCTGTTCTGATGTTCTTACGCTCTCAGTTCTCCTGTCCTCTCCCCTTTATCAAGATCTGAGGAATGAGATCATCACCCCACGCTCACTCACCATCCCAGGCCGCCCATCTGAGGCCACATTGGTCTTTCTTTTATTAGATCAAAATGATCAGACAACAGCAAAGGTTGCTGGGTTTATCGAGGGTGCAATGAGATTAAGAGGCACTATCTGAACGTTAATCTTGGTCATTTGACTGCCCTTTTCACCCATTGCTGTCTTTTTATTTGTATATATTGCTTGTTTTATGCTGCCAGGGCCATTGGCTAATGCGAATAAAGTTTTATCTATCTTACGCTCTTCCCACTTTTCATCCAATCCTTGCAAGGAAGGGGAAGTTAACAGATCGCAACTGGCTGAGCGGAGATTTGTCCCAGCATGGTAGGCTACCCAGCCTGGCTCTTAGCTGAGCTGGATTGGGACCATGCCACGAAAGAAGTGCCCTGAAATCGAACTCTTCGCCCTGAAAGCTTGGTCTCACCTCCCAAAGCAATGTATTCAGTTCCCCAGTATGGAGGCGAAGGGGGAAGGCTTCGAAGGGCCCTTGGCGAGAGAGACACAGCCACGCCCCTTCCAATGTTATGCAACCGTCTAAGATTACCCAGTAATCTTATAATTGCACAGAAATAATAGTCAGGGACGCGCTGCAACGTTCAGCACAGATCTCGGCTAGATCTGTTGTTTTCTGTGCACGTAAAACAGGCAAACGATCCAAACGGAAACCCACAGCCCTCTCCTCCGCCAGGAACATGCACAACCCCCTTTAAAGGCCCCACAGGTAGGCAACCATCGCTGTTTCCTGTGGGAGGGAGTTCCACAGTTTAACTATGACCTGCCTCCTTTTATCTGTCCTGAATCTTTCAACATTCAGCTTCATACTGTTATAAGAAAAAACAGCTCCTTTTTCCCTTATGGGGTATCCAAGAGCCTGCATATTGGTAGGAGAAAATGATAGAGGCCAAGCAGAGAATATTGAGAAGCAAAGCAGCTAGTAAGTCTGATCTTTATTAAACTGTTGCAACAGGGTCTCACAGCCACACGCAGGAGGGGCCCCGAACAATGGTGTGCAAGCCCTTATATAGACTTTTGAGATTGCCTCCCCTGTAGCTCAAGACCACCCCTCAAAACATCATCCATACATCACAGAAAGAGGTGGTGAAATTTGAGAGTGTTGCTTCTCTCCTGTCTGCCAGGATACCTGATCATGCCTTATCAATTGCCTTTTCTGGGTAGCCTGGCCATCTCAGCTGCTGAAATCCCCCAGCCCTTTACTTCCTCTGGGCTCCCTGAGTAAACAGCCTGCATCTTTCCCCTTATCAAGGGCTAATCCCTTAGGCTGCCTGGCTGCATTTTTCGGCTCACTTCCTCCCTCTTATCCCAGCCCAGTGGGGAAGGCCCTCGGCCTTCATTCCGGATGAGGTGATGCCCGGGCAGAGAGAACCTGGGAAAAAGAAGGAGGAGGCTGCCGGCTGCATCTGACAGCCCAGCCCACCTTCCGCAGGAACAGAAGATGAGGCCAGTCCAGTCCAACCTCCTGTTCTCACAGTGGCCAAGTAACCCTAAGAACCTAGGAGGAGAGATAGACTGCCTCAGGCCCTGGAGGTTCCATAAGAACAGAGGAAGAGCCTGGCTGCAGGATCAGACCAAAGTGGCTCATCTAGTCCGCCATCCTGTTCTCACAGTGGCCTCAAAGGGAAAGCAGCAAGCAGGATCTGAGCGCAGGAGGAACTCTCCACTCCTTGGTTTCCGGCACCTGGGATTCAGAAGCACTTCCTGCCTCCGACAGGGGAGGGCGGAACAGAGCCATCCTGGCTGGTAGCCATTGATACCCTCCTCCTCCTCCACGGATTTGTCTAATCCTTCTAAAAAAGCCAGGCAGGTCCTGTGGGAGGGAGTTCCACAGTTTAACTACGAACTTTCTTTCATCTGTCCTGAATCTTCCAAACTTCAGCTTCATGGGCAGCTCATAAGTTCTGGTGTTATGAGAGAGAGAGAGGAAAACTTTTCGCTAACCACTTTCTCATATCTATCATCTATCTATATCTCTCTATCTCTATCTCTATCTCTATCTCTATCTCTATCTCTATCTCTATCTATCATCTATCTATCTATCTATCTATCTAGAAGAAGAAGAAGAAGAGTTTGGATTTGATATCCCGCCTTTCACTCCCCTTCAGGAGTCTCAAAGCGGCTAACATTCTCCTTTCCCTTCCTCCCCCACAACAAACTCTGTGAGGTGAGTGAGGCTGAGAGACTTCAGAGAAGTGTGACTGGCCCAAGGTCACCCAGCAGCTGCAGGTGGAGGAGCGGAGAAGCGAACCCGGTTCCCCAGATTACGAGACTACCGCTCTTAACCACTACACCACACTGGCTCTCCATCTATATATATCTATATCTATCTATCTATCTATCTATCTATCTATCTATCTATCTATATCTATATCTATCTATCATCTATCTATCTATCTAACTATCTATCATCTATCTATCATCTATCTATCTCTGTTTTACAATTTACAATACTCATTTAAACATCCTTAAAATATATTTAAAAAATAAACACACACACACACACACACACACACACACATATGGGATGCAGGTGGCACTGTGGTCTAAAACACAGAGCCTAGGACTTGCTGATCAGAAGGTTGGCAGTTCGAATCCCCGTGAGCTCCTGTTGCTTGGTCCCTGCTCCCGCCAACTTAGCAGTTCAAAAGCATGTCATACCTTTACCTTTAAAATATCAAAGTCTTCCCTTCCTCTCTTTCCATGGTTCATTTTGCATTTCATAAATCCCTGCATATTTTAGGTAAACTAAACCATTCCGCATTCCATTATTACATCCATCCAAACTTCTTTACACTGTTGAATTTATCTGCCAACATTTTCAAGTGCACACAATCCCCCCATATATTCAATAAACATTTTCCAATCTTCTCTAAACGTATGTTCTTCTTGTTCTCTAATTCTATATGTCAAGTCCACAAGCTGTGCATATTTGCTAACCACTTTTGTCCTGCCAGGCATCATTTTACAAACTTCTATCGTGGCGCCTCTTACTTGCTTTTCCCAAACTCTGCAGCTGTTTCTGACAGAAGTCGCTCCCCCCCCCCCGGGTCATTTGGGTGGCCCTTTTCTGAACCTTCCCCAGCTATACAAGTGAGGTGAGGTGACCAGAGATGTCCACAGCATCCCAAGTACAGTCACACCACGGATTTGTATCACAGCAGTTTGATTTTCCCAACGATCCTTTATAATGGGAGGTGCCTTTCTCGCCCCTCCCCCAAACATTGGGTCGGCAGCTCCTCCCGTTCAGACACCAGGAGTCTGTATGCGAAAGGCGGCCTTTTTGCTTGCCTCATGTTCCCTCTCATTGTTTTCTCATAACGTCAAGTCGTCTGCCTAACAGCCTGTTCCCGTCTCTTCCAGGGCTGGAGTTTGTTGTTTCGCCCAGAATTTGGCAGACGCAATTCTTGCTGCACCACCCAGTGTCTTGGCACCGCCTGCTCCCTGAGTCTGGGCCTGCTGGGTCCTGGGTCTTTTGTGAATCCTGCTTTGTGACTCCCCCGGCACCTATCCTGACCACGAAGAGGACGGCAGCTGAGGATGGATGGAAACTCGAGAGCCTGGACTTTAAAAACACACACCTCCCAATGGCCTCCCTTTAGGCAGCCCGACAAAAGACTTCTGCCCACAAGAAGTCATATTCATGGAGGAGAAAGCTATGAGCACAGCCCTGCGCAGCTCCTGAATCCCAGTTCCTGGAAACTGCAGGAAGGGAGAGGTGTTCTTGCTCAGGTGCAGCTTGCTGGTTTCCCATAAGGGGCATCTGGTTGGCCACTGCAAGGCCAGGAGGCGGGACTAGGTGGGCCACTGGCCGGGTCCGTCAGGGTCTTCTTATGGAACCTCCCTGGGGCAGACCACTCTACCTCTGCTCCTGTGGAATGCCCTACCATCAGGTGTAAGACAGAGAGATAACTACAGTGGTACCTTGGGTTAAGTATTTAATTCATACCGGAGGTCCGTTCTTAACCTGAAACTGTTCTGAACCTGAAGCACCACTTTAGCTAATGGGGCGTCCTGCTGCCGCCACTGCACGATTTCTGTTCTCATCCTGAAGCAAAGTTCTTAACCCGAGGTACTATTTCTGGGTTAGCGGAGTCTGTAACCTGAAGCGCATGTAACCCAAGGTACCACTGTATCTGACTTTAGGAAGACATCTGAAGGCAGCCCTGTACAGGGGAGCTTTTAATGGTTGATGTTTTATTGTGTTTTTAATATTTCGTTGGGAGGCGCCCAGAGGGGCTGGGGAAACCCAGTCAGATGGGCCACATATAAATAATAAAACCGTCATCCTTGTTAGAGTTGTTTGGCCCCTGTGGGAGCAGGATGCTGGGCCAGGTGAGCCATGGCCCTGATCCAGCAGGTTCTCCTCAGGTCCTGAGTTGTGGAGCCACAGCACTCAGGTTTGTTTCCTACGCTGCTTTTGCCTTCTGCCTGCTTCCCCTTTGATTCCCAATAAAACTCCTTAATTTGACTGCTGAAGTGTGCTTGGTTGCCAGTCTCTGGGTTTTAGGGTCCCCACGTGCCCAGAGACTGGACATTTGGGCTACTGGGAGTTTAGGATCAGACCAGTACACCTTTCTGAGGTATTGGGGGTGGGGGAGAGAGAGAGGGGGGGGGGTTCAGGTGGAGCTCAGCAGTGCTGGGGCTCAGGAGCTTTCAAAACGAAACATCCCCCGTCCCCTCAATGCCTCCTCGATCCCAAGGAAGCTCCCTGCTGGATGATCAGATCCCCCCGGCGGGAACTTTCCAAGGGCTCTTTCTAGACAGCTGCTTTGCTCATAGGTAGAAAACCTCTGGACATGGAGGCTCAGCTCTGCTCTCTGGGATTCTGCTAGTGGACAGAGCTCTTCTCTGCCACATTTTCCAAACTCTATCTGCTGCTGGGGAGCACAAGGGTGGCAGGCTTACTGAGCAAGGAGACGAATTGGGAACGCATTGAGTCAGAGGAACGACTCCTTGATCCTGCAGAGGAAGCCCACCTGGTGCTCTGTGGACACTGCTGGACCGCGGCTCCTGCAGATACGGTGACTGGGGATGGTGGGAGCGGCAGCCCAACGAGGTCTTGAGGGACCGTTTAGGAACCATAGGAAGCTAAGCAGAGCTCTGCAGCAGCTGGATCAGGCCAAACGGTCCGGCATCTTCTCCTTGTGGTGCCCCAAGCGGGACCCGGGTGCAGGAGCAGCGCTTTCCCCACTTTTGACCACCAGCAGCTGGTATCCGGACTCTTGCTGTTACAAAGGCCCTTCTCCATTTCAATGTCCAGAGTAGCAGCTTGTTGAGTTCCTCCCAGGGCCCCAGGACGGGTCTGGCAGGGCTTGTTCTCTTGGCCAGCCGCGTCGCGGGTTCAGCAGGAGGACAAACGCTTTCCTCGCACGCTCAGCCCCAGCGCTTTCAAGGCTGGAAATTCCCTCTGAGGTAATTGTTACAGGAAGAGGCTTATTTATTGGTTTTGCTCGCTGCTTCCTGCCACAGCATCTGCACAGAAGAGGAGCGCCTGGGAGCAGCACAGCCTCAGCCGCTGGCATCGCCAGCCAACACCCAGGAGCCTCTCTGGGCCCCAGCAGCAGCCAGCCCAGCCTGTGCCCACATTTCTGCCGAGGGTGAGTGTCCCCCGGGGTTTGGTTCTCTGAGAATCCCACCAGAATGGCTGTGGATCCAAACAGGAAATCTGGCTCATCGTACCTCAGGCATCACAACGGTGCCCACAGAATGCCATGGAGCCATAGCCCTGGCTTGGGGTTCCTTGCAAGTCCACCATTCTTGGCTTCCACATTTATAATCCTCTTGATCCTACCTATAGGGCAGAGCCACACCATACACATTGGGCTGATAAGAAGCAGTGGCTTCTTCAGGGCATTTTTTTTAAAGCTGAGGTTTTAGCTTGTGTTTGCAATTGTGAGCACTGAGCCAGCAAGCCAATCCCTCGTGTGTGATGGAGAGCAAGACAGTTTAGGCAGTACCAGCCTGATGTATCTTGCAGGCAATCATTCGGCTGAATTTGGGTGAATTCTCATAAGCTCACTTCCCAGAGCCAGTGGGCTGCAGTGGTTAAAGCTTTGGAATAGGACCCGGGTGAGACTTCGGTTCGAATTCTCACTCAGCCGTGAAGCTCACTGGGCGTAATCTTAGGCCAGTTATTGCCTATCAGCCTCACATACCTCACCACAAGTTTCAAATGTTTGTGGAAACAGTCTTAAAATAGTGTTTTGAGTTTGGGACAGAAGTAGGCTGTATGTGAGCTCCTTCTAGCCTTTGGATCCAGCAAGTGTTGAAATATAAGGCCCCCCCCTCAACTCACACGGTAGTAAGAAGGACAGATCAGAGCTGAAGGTGGAAGTGATGTGACCAGAGGTCAAGCAGCAAGCAACAATTGAGAGAAATGTTGGATTTCTGTTGGAATTCACTGCTGTGGCTACGGAGGAAAAGACCTTTTTTAAAAGGGGGGGGGGATGCTATGAGCCCCTCCATCATAGGCTCAGGTTGTTTGTTGTTGACATCTGTCTGTCTCAAGAGACAACAGAGTGCACCTCTGGGGGTGCAGTACAACCAGTGCATTAGCAGCCCTGAAGGGACCTCCCCAGGGCGCAAGTCTGGGCAGTGTGTCTAGAGGTCCTGGGCTGCCCAGATGTCAAGACCCCCCTCTCAGCCTCGCCGATGGGCTCCAAAGGAAAGCAGAGCAGTACGTTTGGCACTAGCTTGGCTGCAGGAGTTGCCAGAAGGAGGCGTTCGAGGGGCTATCCAACCATCTTGGGGACTCCATCAGGATTTGTGGAGGATTTACTCTTTAGCCTTGTCTTCTCCCAGAGATGTCCCTCAAGGCAGCAGAGGTTTAAGATCAGTTTTCCTTCTCCCAGATGGGACACCTAACCAGGTGGGTAAGCCCCATCAGGTTGTACATATGTGTAAGTAAACCATATATCATAAAGACACCACAGTCTCTGCTGCGCCTCATTTCCAACGAAACATGAACCCTGGGTAAGCACCAGAACCGATGGAGTCTCACACCACAAGGAGATTGGAGTGACGTGCAACCATCATTACCAATGAATGTTGCAATATACAAAGTAACACATTGCTCTGCGTGTCCCTCCAGGTGCCTCTTGCTGTCACCTGTACTCACTGGAAGAGGCCAAGATGTCGACTAGCTTTCTCACGCTGAATGAGCAAAAGGTTCCTGCGGAGATCTCAGACAAGAATGTCATCAACATCACCATCAACCAGGAGTCTTCTCTCTCTTACCTGTTCAAGGCTGTGGGCCAGTGCTGGGCAAGGCAGCAGGAGCCCACACAGAAGACCCAGCAGTCTCCAGCCTCTGCCCCCACAACAGCCCGCCGTTTCTTGCTCCATTGCAATGGGGAGCAGAAAGTTTTGGGGGTAAGTGTGTGTGTGTGTGTGTGTGTGTGTGTGTGTACTAACTGGCTACACAATCTGATGGACACTCACTAGGGAGCAGGGCCATTAAATGAAGGGGCTCACTTCCAAGGAAGCATGTGCAGGATTGGGCCACATGCCCTGAAGGCCAATCCCAGAAGAACAGAATTCAGGACAAGCAATTGTGTTTGCAGAATGTAAAGGTTGGAGAAAGTTTAAAGGGTTTGCCTTAAGCTGAGTTCCCTGAAGGAGCGCCAATAGACACAGGCTTTAAGTGAAGAATTAGGCTTTTAAGGGACATGGGTGGCGCTGTGGGTTAAAGCACAGAGCCTAGGATTTGCCGATCAGAAGGTCGGCAGTTCGAATCCCTGCAATGACGGGGTGAGCTCCTGTTGCTGGGTCCCTGCTCCTGCCAACCTAGCAGTTCGAAAGCATGTCAAAGCGCAAGTAGATAAATAGGTACTGCTCCGGCAGGAAGGTAAACGGCGTTTCCGTGTGCTGCTCTGGTTCGCCAGAAGCAGCTTAGTCCTGCTGGCCACATGACCCAGAAGCTGGATGCTGGCTCCCTCGGCCAATAAAGCGAGATGAGCGCTGCAAGCCCAGAGTCGGCCACGACTGAACCTAATGGTCAGGGGTCCCTTTACCTTTACCTATGTAGGATAACCTTCCCCAAATATCAGAGAGGCTACCTTTGATGATGCCTGTCCAACTACACACTCAATGAAGACCTGACCAGAAAACTGCATCAATGCTTTCCCATCGCGGCTGCACAGTTACAACATGTTGTCATTCTTAATCCACTCAGAGACCCTTTCTTTCTTCTGACTGGCCCAGCCCAACCTCCTCATTGTAATAACGTCTACAAATACAAAGGCATCTTCAAGTGTCTTTCCTCATTGTCTTCTGAGCAATTGCTCCTCATATTAGTGGTCTGCCCATGTTTGCTTTCGGTTCTCTCTGTTGATACTTTTGTTCCCTTCTTGATGCTTGGCTGATTGCCTAGTGCTTCATTCTCCATCTTCACATCTACTTGCATTTCATTCCTTTTCATTGCTCTAAGAACTGTAAGAGAGCAAGGCTTGCACACACTTCTGCCTCTTCTATCAGGAAAGTGCACACACAGATTTCAGACTGCAAAGCTCTAACTGTGCAAAATGGATTCAGAGATGGAATAAAATGGAGAGATTCTCCTACATAAATGGGTTTGCAGGAGGAGGTGGGAGTGAAAAGATGCGCCAGTGATGTCTGAGCACTGCATCCCCCCCCCTTTCCCTTCATCTCAGGTGTGCTGAGATAGGGATGGAGCCATGGGGGTGTGTGGTGGATTTCTTCCATCAACACAACATTGTGATGTTTGAGACAGCTTTACTTTGTCGAACAGCAGTAGTCGGTCGCTGAGGAACCCACAAAAGTGGAGTCCCCAGGCCTATAAAGAGCAAGAGGTGACATGATAGAAGTCTTTTCTTTCAGAACGTGCAGAATATAGTTCAACTTTTTTGCGTCCACACCTCCCTTGACCAAGTACATTCTTTCTGTGGCACCCCTGTGGGGCTCAGGGGTTGTGTCCCCCCTTGCCTGCAGCCTCTCGCCCTTTTTTGAAGACCCTGCCTTGTGGAGTGTTTCCTCAGCCTCCTCTCACGTCTCCTTGGGAGTCCTTCTGGCAGCCTCTGCTGCAGCAAACAGCTGTGCAAGCCTGTGGGAGGCACAGACATCAGAGCACATCAGAGGAAGGGAAGGCACATCAGAGGCCAGTGTTGCCCACGGCACTCCGGACCATCATTCAAGGTACCCCAGGGTGCCATGGCACACTGATTGAAAACCACTGAGTTAAACTATGGAACTAACACACACACACGGAAAACCAAAGACTGGCAAACGCTCCTGGGGGGCACGGCAGACCCCCAGTACCTCCCAGCGTCTCCCAGTAGGCACGTCTCTGGAATGGCATGTCCCTTCACTCCAGAGTGCCCCTCTGCGACACTTTGCAAAGTGCACACCAGTCTTCTGGCATCACGCAGCAAGAAGATAGAGACATCCGTAGATCTAAACTACGTTTTATTCACAATATATACAGAGAATGCATAATCACGTCTGTGTCCTCCAAACTCTGGCAGAAAACAGAAAGCATACAGCAAAAGCGAAAGTATAGTCTAATAACACTCTCAGACTGAAGAGATAAAACAGTCTTCCGTTCCCACACTCTTCTCAGACATCTCATGTGATTTATACTAATCACACTAGCCACTCTGGGCGGCTTCCAACAAGGATTAAAAATACATCAAAATGTCAGACATTAAAAACTTCCCTAAACAGGACTGCCATCAAATGTCTTCTAAATGTCAGATAGTTGTTTATCTCTTTCACATTTGGTGGGAGGGTGTTCCACAGGGCGGGCGCCACCACCAAGAAGGCCCTCTGCCTGGTTCCCTGTAACTTGGCTTCTCGCAGGGAGGGAACCACCAGAAGGCCCTCGGAGCTGGACCTCAGTGTCCAGGCAGAACAATGGGGGTGGAGACGCTCCTTCAGGTCTACTGGACCGAGACCGTTTAGGGCTTTAAAGGTCAACGCCAACACTTTGAATTGTGCTCGGAAACGTACTGGGAGCCAATGCAGATCTCTCTGGACCGGTGATATGTGGTCCCGGCGGCCAGTCCCAGACACCAATCTAGCTGCCTCATCCTGGATTAATTGCAGTTTCCGGGTCACCTTCAAAGGTAGCCCCACACAGAGCGCATGGCAGTAGTCCAAGTCGACAGAGCCACTTACTGTCTCTTGTATGTGTCACTGAGAGATGACACGATGGCCATCTCTGGATATCTCAAGGGCTGTCACATGGAAGGCGGAAGAAGCTTGCTTTCTGCTGCTCGGGGGGGGGGGGGGAGGACTCAATCCAATGGCTTCAGGTTGCAAAAAAGGAGATTCTGACTAAACCTCAGGAAGTCCTTCCTGACAGTAAGAGCTGGAGGATGTGAGCTCTCTTTCATGGAAGGTTTCTAAGCAGAGGTTAGGTGGCCATTTGTCATGGATGCTTGAGTTCCAGCATTGCAGGGGTGGACTAGATGACCCCTGGGGATCCCTTCCAACTCTGCAATGCCACAGTTCTATGAAACATGCATCTTGCTTCCTTTGTGAGAAAACCTTACTGTATTGTTTAATTAGTGTTTTTATGGAGCAGTCAAGTAATTTCGTTGTCCCCGAAGGGGGCAATGACAATAAAAATATTATTATTATTATTATTATTATTATTATTATTATTATTATTATTATTAACCTTGGTGGATTTGCCTTTCAGGGGGCCCAGATCCTGCTGGGAATTGTGGTCATCAGTCTTGGGGTGGTGAACGACTATGGACATTTATTCTACATACGGTCAGGAGCGCCTTACTGGATGGGAGGTCTGGTGAGTCCTGGGCAGCTGCCATGCTTGGAAGTGAATTTCAGTTTATGAAGCACTTCATACATGTTCAGGGGCACTTTGCACACTTCAGCCTCACAACAAGCTTGAGCGATTGATCAGGTCAGGATTCTTCTTCCTGTACTGCACCTGGGGCAACAAGGCTCCCTGAGGATTGTGGCTGATGAGAACCAACACCTTGCCATGAGCAAGCAGGGCACAAGTCAGCTATATAGGCAACAAAGAGGCAGGTCCCTGCCCCAAGGAGATTACAGTCTAAAACATCCAATAGTGAAAACAGCAGTAAGGCGGGGGGGGGGGGAGAAATCGACAGGAAGGAGGGAGAGAGAGATGCAGCTATGCCTCCCATGACAACACAAGGTCACCATCTACTGAGAAGGTCAGAAGAGCAAGGGCCATTATGATATGGCAGGTGGTGGGTGGACAGGAGCAGAGATAAGCCTGGATTCTTGACCACTGGGCATGCTGGCTGCTGGGGGTTAGGAGTCCAGTGGCACCTGCAGCAGCCCCAGACGTCTCCCAGTCCTCCACTAGGCAGACAGCTGGCCCTCCATGTGGCCTTTATTTCCTATCCCGGACCTACTTCCAGGTTTACAGAGACCCAAGAGACCGCTGGCTGGTTTCTGGTAGCAAGAGCTGTTGGACAGTGTGACTCCCTTGGGAGGTGGTGGACTCTCCTTCCTTGGACCAGATGTGGGGTGGCTGTCCTTCAAGGATGCTTCAGCTGAGATTCCTGCATTGCAGGGGTGGAGCTAGATGATCCTTGAGGTCCCTTCCAGCTCCACAGTTCTGTGATTCAGTGCCCCGGCCACTGAAGCGGCTGAGGAAGATCCACTCAGACGTGGGGCAGGCCACTTCTGGTGGTTCCAGGAGCAGCAGGAGTTGTGCGTCTCCCTACCCTCTGCCCCACTTCATTCACTCTGGCCTTTCCCCCTTCACAGGTCATGCTCTCTGGTGCCTTATCCATCGTGGGTGAGAGACGTGCTGGCTTCTGGGTAAGTGGGGCAGGTGCCAGGAAAAACCTGCGTTGCCTGCTTTTGATCTCAAAGATCCCTGGGTCAGGTATTCTTTAGCTGTGTGATTCCTGCATTTCAGGGGGTTGGACTAGATGACCCTTGGGACCCCTTCCAACTCTACAGTTCTGTGATTCTATGAGGTTTCAGCTTACGTGTAAGGGGAAAAGGGAAGTGACTGGTAGACCTATGCTGAGAAATGGAGGCTCAGCCTCTCCCCCACCTCCAGTCCCCCAAAAGCCTGAGCAGCTCTGCCCAACTGCCCCAACCCTACCCAAGGTTCTCTGCTGGACTCCAGGCAGCTCACCTGACATTTTCTGGAACCAGGTCCATGTGGCCACCATCTTCAATTTGGCCAGCGTTGTGGCCGGAATTGTGGCTCTGACGAAAGGCATCGCTTGGATCCCAAACCTTGACCAGACCTTCAACTGGAGCAAGGATGTGTGCCAGACCAGATGGGGACCTTCTTCAATCCTGCCCAGCCCGGGCTATGACTGGAGACAGAGAAACTGCGAGCGAATCTTATGGGATCTCATGGTGAGCAGAGTCCCATTGTGGATCAGGTGCTTGCCCTGTTACATGATTGGGGGCCAGAGCAGCAGCCTCCCCCAAACCTGCTGCACCCTCCTGCAGTTTGGAGCAACGGCCTGAATGTGGTATTTTCCTCTGTTTCTCCTTTCCTCCCCAGGGCGTGGCCTTTGCTGTGAAGGTCTTGCTGCTCATTTTCTCCGTTGCTGCCCTGGCGATTGCTCTCTTCTGCCTTGCATACAGCCTCCGCCTCCTCTGCTGCACCCGGAAGGTAGCTGGGAGGGACTGGGGGGCTGGAGGGTGCCCCCCCCACCCCGAGGGAGTCCATTCCACTGTCGAACAGCTCTTACTGTCACAAAGTTCTTCCTGATGTTTAGCTGGAATCTCCTTTCTTGTAATTTCAATCCACTGACTGAGGTCCAAACCTCTGGTAGCAGCCGAAAACAGTCTTGCTCCATCTTCCACGGAAGAGCCCTTCAGATATCTGAAGAAGACTCTCATGTCTCCTCCTTCGAGCAAACAAAGTCCCAAGCCCTGAGTTCTGAATCCATCTCTCTCCCCACTCCATAACAAGGGCAAAAATGGGTGCTAGCAAAGACCAGATTTGATGCAGGAAAGGGGGCGGAATAGGAATAGAGACTGGGAGATGCCAGTAGCATGGCTACCTTTTAAAAAGAAGCAGAACAGTTTGCACTCTCAGAAACCTAAATGAAACAGGCTTGTTTTCTGCCCAACAGATTCAAATGGCAAAGAAGGAGATTCTGACAAAGCATCGGGAAGAACTTTCTGATGGGAAGAGCTGCTCAACACTTGAATGGATTAGCTCAGACTAGATGACCCCTGGCGGTCCCTTCTGGGATTCTCTGGCATGGGCCTGGGCCCACCTGCAGAGGGGGCAGAGCTTTGATACCTGGGATGTGACTCATGGGCAAAGACGCCTCTGGGGATTTGGGCTCCTGGCACCTTCCAACACCCCAGGAAACCGAAAGGAGAAGGGGGGACAAACCTGTTAGGGAGGGGCAGCCTTCCTGCTTGTGGTGCCTCACCTGTTGCTCTGGAATGGAGGAGGGAGGTGGATTTGGAGAGCTGGGAGTTTCATTCTCTCAGCCACAGGACTTTTCTCTCCTCCCCCCAAACTGGCCCCTCACACTTCTTTCTCCTCTCTCCCTTGCTTTGCAGGCAAGCAGTGCAGACTCTGGTGCGGTCAAGGACCCAGATGTGGCCCCTCTTGATCAGGATGAGGCCATTATTGAGAACATAGCCTGAGTGGGGTGGTGCTGGCCCTTCAGGGCGAAGGAGCTGTGCTACAGCTTTCATGGGGAATGTCATACTATGCTTGCCTTCTGCTTCACCTGACTTAGCCCAGCGGATTGTGACCCAGTGCTCGCCAATACCTTTCTCCTGGGGAGTGGGCGGTCGGTCGGTCGGTCAAAAGCTCCTCCTGCATCTCAATCTATTAAAGCAGCTATGTTGTAATTCTGTTTGAGGGTGGTTGGTTTTCTCCATCGACATCCTGTTGGAATGTTCAGGGTGGCAGGAGAGGAAATCTTGTTTATTAATATGCTTCCTAACTTCCGCTAGCAAACTCTTAGCAGAGTTTTACATTCCCCTTTTAAATGCACAGCGGATAGCTGGTTGCAGGCTTATTTAAGCTTCTCACTAGTAGGTTCCTGGTAAGTTCCCTTATATTCCTCTTAAAAGAATAAACACACCGCAAACTTGTGTAAAGTATATAAAAGTAGTTTACTCATTCAGTTCACAGTTGGATCCCTGAAGGCAGACTCAGTTACAAAGTATATACATGTGGATCTATCCCATATGGAGATCGTCCCAGTGTCCTATGTTGGCTGGAAGCCAAGAGCATTTCTAGCTAAAAGCTGCTGCTCCAATGATGGAGGAAGTCAAAAAGAGGGGGGGGGGCTGCGTGCCCTGTCCCTTTTGTTACCTGGACAGGTAAGGTCACACCCACCTCTAGTCACATGCAAAAGGAAGTATGCCCCAGCCAGGAGGAAACAGGAAGTTTCCTGAACCAGTGGCTGAACCAAATGTCCCCTTGCATGCCCACTCTAGGAAAACAAGGAATGTTGTACTTGACTGCTATTTATGTAGCACATCCCACACTTCCTGGGGACATGGAAAAGCTGGGTCCTCATGGTCATGGTGAGGAAGAGGCTTGGCCACCTTTCCCAATTGCTAACAGGATAAGGAAGCACAATTTCAGTGCAGTGGGGAGGGGAAAGGCTGCCCCCCCACAGCACCCTCCCTACATGCCACAGTCTCCAACACAGCCAGGAAAGGCACAGACCATGTGGCCTCATAAACAACAGAGTAAAAATAAAAGCGTGGAAATCCTCACGCAAGGCATGGTCTCCTATACTGAGTGTCACCTGATGAAATAAAGAGACTTATAGGCCAGCCAAATCAAGGGAAAGCACCTGGACCAGATGTGATAGGTTCCAAAGAACTGAAATTAAACCCTCTCTGGTGGACCCTTTTGCTGGCTAATCAGCAAAGGGTTGCATAAGACTGGATCCATGCCAGACACATGGACAACAAGGGCAACCATAGTCCCAATATATAATCGTAATAATAATAATAATAATAATAATAATAATAATTGTCAGAGCTGGCTCCGGGTCCCAGCTCACCAAGGACCAACGCTAGCCGATCGTACAGTATCAAAGTCTTTATTGAAGAATAGTCTCCATTTACAAGTCTCAGCGTCCCAGCCCTACGTCTGGACTTTAGACCGGCGAAGCTCTGTCTGGATCTCCACCCCCTGTGCACCAGTTTAATACTCTAATCTTACTCCACCTCTTCCTTCTCTCTCTCTTCCTCTGGGTCTTACTACCCCCCGGGGTCTCATTCCTCCTGGACTCTTCCGACGCAGAGCTTGACCCCTCTGACTCCTCCCCCTCTCTTCGGCGGGCTTTAGGACCTGGCTCCCTACCCGGGCTGCCCACCTTGCCGCCCTCCTGTACATTTGAACTTGGCGCGCGCGCGCGTTTTACTTTCCGGATTACCGTTTCCTCGCTCCCTGACGAGGGTGTGGTCAGTCCTGCCTCACGTTCTCCCTCTGCCTGCGCGCTCCCTGATCCCGATGCCTTGGACTCCTCCCCCCTACTGCACTCTGGGGGGGACGCTGGCCCGGATTTCCAGCTGCTACTCTCTGAGTCCCCTCCTTCCCGAGGTGTCCCCCTGGGCACTCCCCTTGCCCTGACCATGGGGGCCCCTTTCTGTGAATCCTCCGAGTCACTGGAGAGGCTCAGAGACCTCGGACTACTGTCGCCGCTGACATTTCCTTCCGACTCCTCCCCCTCGCTCTCCGTTTCTTCCCTCTCCTGTGACTCTGCTCCTGAACCCCTGACATCCATCCCCCCCTCGAAGCCCCCCCTTCCCCCCTCCCCTTCCTCCGGCGGGGGTGCTGGGTGCTCCGTCGTTGTGGGGGTGCATGGTGGATACAGTTCGTCCCCCGTGGCGTGCATCCAGTTAGAGAAATCCGGCTCGTCCTCCATGTCTTCGCCGACCTCGTTCTCCTCTGCTTCCATCTCCGTGCCGCCATGCTCGAACCCAACGTCCTCCCCCATCACGTCCATGTCCCTCTCACCCTCGCTCCCCTCTGGGTCCGTTGCCTGCCAAGGGCCCCTCAGCCACCTCTCCTCTCCTCGATTGTCCCACCAAAAGGAGCGGTCTGAGGCAAACCCCGAGGGCGAGCCCTCCGGTGAACGTGTTTCTAAAGCTGGTTCTTCGTCCGAGGTGAATCCCTGGAACGTGCTGGTAGAAAGCGTGGGTGTGAAAAGCCAGTCGTCGAAATACTCGGCTGGCATGGGCCTGTGTGGGAACAAGGCATGAAACTCCTCTTTGAGGAGAGGCTCGTCCAGGGCATAGTCCGGCACCCAACTGTTGGCGCTGGCCGGGGTACCTTCCCTTGCGAGAAAATATTCTACTCCCTCTTCCCCCCATCTCGAGTCCAAAATCTCTGTGACCTGGTTGATGGGTTCCCTTCTTGGCGACTCCCTCCTTGGGGGGATCTCCTTATACTGGTCTGGTGCCGTGCCCTGCGCCTGAAATCGGTGAGGTGCTTTGTAGGGCGTGAGCACCGACCTATGGAATACTGGGTGCATTCTGGATCCTTCCGGAAGTGTCAACCGGAAGGCCACCGGATTGATCTGTGCCTCAACTAGGTAAGGTCCTAGCTGCTTATGTCCGAGTTTCTTCTTAGCTAAGGATCTTGTCGGCACTGCATGGGCCGCTAACCACACCCAGTCTCCCACCTGTATGTCTTCACCAACTCTCCTGTGCTTGTCAGCCTGCAGTTTGTATGCGTGCTTTGCTAGCTCTAACTGCCTCCTAAGCTGCTCGTGGACTTCCTGCAATTCCGCCGCCAAGACTTCCGCTGCCTGTGGCTCCCCCTCCCCCAGTCTCTCTAATCCCGGGAAGGTTCTGGGATGCCTCCCGTTGTTGGCGAAGAACGGCGTCACCCCTGTGGACACGTGCTTCGTGTTGTTGTAAGCGAACTCAGCGAGCGGCAGGTAGTCCACCCATGTCGTCGGCTGTTGATTTGCATAGCATCTCAGGTACTGCTGCATGACGGCGTTGACGCGCTCCGCTTGTCCGTTGGTCTGCGGGTGTCTCGCCGACGCTAGGTTGATCTTGACATTCAGGAAACCCATCAGCTTCTGCCAGAAGCTCGAAATGAACTGGCGCCCCCTGTCGGACAAAATAGACCGTGGCAGTCCATGCACTCTGAAGACGTGGTCTATGAACAGCTTGGCGGTCTGTTCTGCCGTGGCCACCTTCGCGCACGGAATGAAGTGGGCCATTTTAGTGAACATGTCCACCACCACTAGCACTGCCGTTTTACCCCTTGAGCTGGGTAAATCCGTGACAAAGTCCAGGGCCACCCTCTCCCACGGTTCGCTCGGAGTCTGCAGCGGTTCGAGCAGTCCCGCCGGAGGTTTGTGCACTGACTTGGCCCTTTGGCAGGTGTCGCACCTCGAGACGTACTCCGCGACTTCCCCCCGCATCTTGGGCCACCAAAAATCCCTGGCAACGAGGTCTGCCGTCTTCTCCTTGCCAAAGTGCCCGGCGGTGGGTGCGTCGTGTAACTGCTGCAGTACCTTCGCCCGGAGGTCGTCTCCCGGTACATAGAGAGCTCCTCTGCGGATGAGCAATCCGTCTCGTACTTGGAACTCGTCGTCCTTCACCGTGCCCTTGTGCACCTCCTCCATCTTGGCTTGTGCAAAGGGGTCCCCCTGCAGTGCTCGACGGACCGCCTCCAAGTCCACGGTTGCTGCAGCGCACGCCCACGCTTTCGGAGCGAAAATGTGCTTGGCCGCTGCTGGTGCCGCCTCTTCAAGGTATTGCGGCTTCCTGGACAGTGCATCCGCCATGATGTTGTTGTCGCCTGGGATGTATTCTATCCTGAAGTCGAAATCCGCGAAAAATTCCGCCCATCTGATGTGCCGCTGGTTTAGGAATCTTGCCGTGCGCCAGTACTCCAGGTTCTTATGATCCGTGCGAACCTGCACGGTGTGCTTGGCCCCGACGAGGAAGTGCCGCCACGCCTTGAATGCTGCATGAATGGCCAGCAACTCCCTGTCCCAGATGGTGTAGTTTTGCTCCGACTTGCTGAGCTTCCTAGAGTAGAAGGCACACGGTCTCCAGTCCCCATGCGGGTCCTCTTGCAACAGTACGGCGCCCACGGCTCTGTCTGAGGCGTCTGTTTCAACCCTCAGCGGTTTGCTGGGATTCACATGCAGTAGCTGCCCTTCGGACGAGAAGAGACGCTTAAGGTTCTGAAAGGACTGCTCCGCTTGCTCCGTCCAGATGAACTTCTTCTTCTTAGAGCTGAGCGTGTCCGTAATGGCCGCCGTCTGCATCGCGAACCCCTTGATGAACTTGCGGTAAAAGTTGGCGAACCCCACAAACCGCTGGACCTCCTTCCGATTGCGCGGGCTCTTCCAGTCCAACACTGCGCGAACCTTGGCGCTGTCCATGGCAAGCCCCTTGTCCGACAGCTTGTAGCCCAGGAAATCCACCTCCTTCCTGTCGAACTGGCACTTCTCCAGCTTGGCATACAGTCGATGCTCCTGCAGTCTCTGCAGAACGTCCTTGACGTCTCTCTCGTGGGTCTCCTCAGATTCTGAGAATATCAGGATGTCGTCCAAGAAGCAGACGCATGTCTTGTAGAGGAGACCCGCCAGGACATGATGCATGAAAGCTTGAAAACAGTGGGCGCCATTTTGTAAACCGAAGGGCATAACTCTGTATTCATATGTGCCCAGGGGCGTGAACATGGCAGTCTTCCACTCGTCTCCTTCCCGTATGCGAATCAGGTTGTACGCCCCTCGCAGATCCAACTTTGTAAAAACGCGTCCTTTCCTCGCCGTCGCCAGCAGGTCATCTATCTTGGGCATGGGAAAGGCCGCGGGCTTGGTCTTTGAATTTAAGAGCCTGAAGTCTACCACAAGTCTTTTTTGGGGCGTGTCCCTTTTCTTCACAAAGAATACAGGACTGCCCCCCACTGCCTTCGACTCCCGGATGAAACCGCGCTTCAAGTTGAGGTCTATGAACTCCTTGAGCTCCTGCAGCTCGTCCTCAGACATGGAATACAGTTTCCCGGCTGGCAGCGTCGCTCCTGGCAGGAGGTCAATCTTGCAGTCATAGGGCCTGTGGGGAGGCAGCTTGTCCGCTTCCTTCTCGCAGAAAACCTCCAAAAACGCTGCGTACTTGCGCGGCACTGCTTGCAGCGTGCCTAATTGTAGCTGCGGGTCGTCCCCTCCTTCTTCCGGGCTAGGAAGGATGCAATGTTCCGCGCAATAGGAGGAGCCGAAGGTCAGTTGGCGCTGGTACCACGCCAATGCTGGGCTGTGCCTGTGCAGCCAACTCATGCCCAGGACTACAGGCGTGTCCGACAGGTGGGTGACGTTAAAGCTGATGACTTCTCGGTGATTTCCGATCCGCATCACCATTGGTTGCGTTTGTTGCACCACCTGCCCCCCTAACAAGTCTCTGCCATCCACCGTGACAACGTTCAGGGGCAGTGTGGCTGGTAGCAGTGGTATATTGTGCTGCTGAATGAATTCCAGTCCTATAAAGTCAGCGTTGCTGCCGGAGTCAATGGTGATCGGCACCTCCAGAGTGCGTCCATTGGGCAGTTGGAGAGACGCTGTAAGCTGCACCACTGGTTTGGGTGGGAGGGGGTCTGTGGGTTGCAAAAGTGCTGGGGATTGTTTCATTGACTTGTCTGGCTGGACCCCAGTGCCTCTTCCTCCAGCCAGACTCCGTCGTTTAACTGTTGCTGCGTTTTCAATTGAGCTGCTTCTGCGACTGTTGCCGAGGCTGCAGTGTGCTTGTGGAGCCTCTGGGGACACTCTTTCGCCATGTGTTGAGCACTGTCGCAGATGTAGCACTTCCTGTTCCCTCTAGGAGGCTTCGTTTTGGCTGCTCCCGGTGTTAGGGCTCTGTTAGCTGACTGAGCCCTGGCACCTCCTATCTCCATCGGCTCTTCTCCCCCTCCCTGCGAGGGTGTGGAGTGCGCACGCGCTGCTTCTCTGGGAAAGAAGGGAGGTGCTCTGGCTGGTGCCCTTCCCCAACGCCCTTCTTCCCTGTTGCAAGGACGTTCTTCCAGATGCACCCCGATCTCCAGAGCCCTCTGGACTACCTGCTGGGTGCTCCTTGGTCTCTCCCCTCTTCCAATCTCCGCTTTTACATCTGCATTCAACCCCTCCCAAAAGAGGTCTCTGACTGGCGCAGAATCTTTTTCCCACCCCAGGGCATGAACCAGTCCGAAAAATCGAGTATGGTACTGCCGCACGCTGGCTTTGCCTTGTTTAAGTCCATGTATGTCCCTCCTGGCAATATCGACGTCTACCTTTGATAAAAAGCATGAGTCCATTGCTTTAATAAAAGCCTTCGCATCTTGGAGCGCTGGATCATTGTCCCTCCATAGATTCCGCAGCCACGTTTTGGCTTCCCCATGCAAATGGGACAGGATAAACCCCACTCTCTCTCTCTCATCTCTAAAGTCTTTGTCCAGGAGATCCAGTGCAAACAGCAGGTCTGCTCTGAAGTTGGGGTACTGCTGCAAACTCCCGTCGAAATGCGATACCAGGCTGCCTCCCCTCCTCCCCAAGCCAATGCCTTCTGCCTTGTATCCCGTTTGCCCCTGTTTAGAAAGCACGTCCAACCTGGCTTGGAGATCCCGGCAGGAGGTAACCATTTCCTCCTCTCTCTTCCTGGATGCAATTACCTCCGTGCTGAGGTGCGTCACCGCTTCTTGCAGGGCTTTTATCTGCTCTTCCGTCGTCATCTTGCCTGAGTTTTGTGAGCTCTGTAAGCACCCCTCCTCTGTCCTCGCTGCGTCGACTCACGTGGCGAGGTTCTTGGTGCCAAAACTTTAAAAAAGAGACAGAGCTTACTGTCAGAGCTGGCTCCGGGTCCCAGCTCACCAAGGACCAACGCTAGCCGATCGTACAGTATCAAAGTCTTTATTGAAGAATAGTCTCCATTTACAAGTCTCAGCGTCCCAGCCCTACGTCTGGACTTTAGACCGGCGAAGCTCTGTCTGGATCTCCACCCCCTGTGCACCAGTTTAATACTCTAATCTTACTCCACCTCTTCCTTCTCTCTCTCTTCCTCTGGGTCTTACTACCCCCCGGGGTCTCATTCCTCCTGGACTCTTCCGACGCAGAGATTGACCCCTCTGACTCCTCCCCCTCTCTTCGGCGGGCTTTAGGACCTGGCTCCCTACCCGGGCTGCCCACCTTGCCGCCCTCCTGTACATTTGAACTTGGCGCGCGCGCGCGTTTTACTTTCCGGATTACCGTTTCCTCGCTCCCTGACGAGGGTGTGGTCAGTCCTGCCTCACGTTCTCCCTCTGCCTGCGCGCTCCCTGATCCCGATGCCTTGGACTCCTCCCCCCTACTGCACTCTGGGGGGGACGCTGGCCCGGATTTCCAGCTGCTACTCTCTGAGTCCCCTCCTTCCCGAGGTGTCCCCCTGGGCACTCCCCTTGCCCTGACCATGGGGGCCCCTTTCTGTGAATCCTCCGAGTCACTGGAGAGGCTCAGAGACCTCGGACTACTGTCGCCGCTGACATTTCCTTCCTACTCCTCCCCCTCGCTCTCCGTTTCTTCCCTCTCCTGTGACTCTGCTCCTGAACCCCTGACAATAATAATAATTTATTTCTTCCTCAGCCACTCTGGGTAGCTTCCAGCAAAATATTAAAATACAGTGTTCTGTTAAACATTAAAAGCTTCCCTAAACAGGGCTGCCTTCAGATATCTTCTAAAAGTCTGGGAGTTGTTCTTCTGTTTGACATTTGGTAGGCGGGCATTCCACAGGGCGGGTGCCACCACCGAGAAGGCCCTCTGCCTGGTTCCCTGTAACTTGGCTTCTCGCAATGAGGGAACCACCAGATGGCCCTCGGCACTGGACCTCAGTGTCAGGGCTGAAGGATGAGGGTGGAGACGCTCCTTCAGGTATACTGGGCCGAGGCTGTTTAGGGCTTTAAAGGTCAGCACCAACACTTTGAATTGTGCTTGGAAACGTACTGGGAGCCAATGTAGATCTTTCAAAACCGGTGTTATGTGGTCCATAGGTGTCAACTTTTCCCTTTTCTTGCAAGGAATCCTATTCGGAATAAGGGAATTTCCCTTAAAAAAAGGGAAACGTTGACAGCTATGATGTGGTCTCTGCAGCAGCTCCCAGTCCGCAGTCTAGCTGCCACATTCTGGATTAGTTGTAGTTTCTGGGTCACCTTCAAAGGTAGCCCCACATAAAGCGCATGGCAGTAGACCAAGTGAGAGATAACTAGAGCATGCACCGCTCTGGTGAGACAGTCAGTGGGCAGGGAGGGTCTCAGCCTGCGTACCAAATAGAGGTGGTAGACAGCTGTCCTGGACACAGAGTTGAGCTGCGCCTCCATGGAGAGCTGCGAGTCCAAAATGACTCCTGCACACACCTGGTCCTTCAGGGGCACAGTTGCCCCATTCAGGGAGACCATACTCGGTCCGGGACCTGTTTGCTTTCCGCTGGAGCAAAGGTCTCCCAGCACGTCAATCATTAACCCCAACCCCACAGGCTGCCTGTTTGCAAGGTAAACCCCAAAGGGAACGAGGGGAAGCTGTGTTTTGCTCCTCCAGGTTGGGGGTGGAGGGAGGGAGGCACACGGCAAATTGATTTCATGTCGCTTCATTTCCAATATTTATATGCCACCTAATGGCAAAGATTGTGTGGGTGGCTAACAAGTAAAAGTCAAATACACGCGACGGAAAACAGAAAGCGAGGCCACAGAATGAAGCCAGCCTCAGGGAGTGACGTCAGGGAATGACACAAATCTTGCATCTTCTTCCACTAACCCTGAAAAATGCAGAATCTGGTGGCTATTGCTCAGTGTGGAAGGAAAAGCACTCTGGACATGCTCAGGTGCAGCAACAACAACAACAAGAAGAAGAATACTTTATTATTTGTACTCTGCCCATTGACTGGGTTGCCCCAATCATTCTAAGCGGCTTCCAGCTTATATAAAAACATAGCAAAATATTAAACCTTCCCAATTATTGCTGCCTGTGTCCTTCTTTTCGGTGGTGGCGGCGCGTGTGCAAAGACTTCCTTTTGTAACGTATATAAAACAGAGAGAACAGAGAAAGCAACAGATCTAAAGGCGAGAAACGAAAACTTTGAAACAAGTCCCGTAGGATGAGCCCGGCTGCACGCGGGCGAAAAGTCCAACAAAGGATATCAGCGGGATCTGATGATGATCGGGTCTCGTTCAAGGTTCGCCAGGCTGGCCCTGAAAACGATGCTTCTTCTGCTGTATTCAGGAATGCCGGATCGTACCCAAAGTGCCTGAAGGTTCTCGTCCCTTTCGCCCAACTCTCCAATGCCGCTCGGGTCTTTGCCTCCTGGCAATAGCTGTCAACGTTTTCCCCCTTTTTAAGGGAAATTCCCTTATTCCGAATAGGATTCCTCGCAATAAAAGGGAAAAGTTGACAGCTATGCCTCCTGGCTCCATTCCGGGGGGCGGCTGCCACGTGTCTCCCGAGACGGATCCGCGCCACATCCTGAGCTTGGCAGGTCCCGTCCCATCCCGGCGAAGATGTCAAAGCGCCCTTGCCAAAGTCAGCCCCAAGGCAGGGTGCTGCCGGGTGTCCCTGCGTGAGACCCTGTCCCTGGAGACGGGGGCTGGACAGAGGTCGCCGCCCCCTCCGCCCCCGCTGCCCCCACCCTCCTCTCGTCCCCGACTGATAAGGAACTCTTATCTCCCCACCTGAGCAGACAGCCCCGGTCAGGGTGCAAAGGGAGGCCGGGGAAGGACGCGGCCGCGGCAGGAGCGCCAGGGTGCCGGGCATGGGGGCCGCGGGGTGGACTCGCACCCGTCTCTGCCGCCTGGCCTGCACCGTGGGGGTCTTCCTCCTCCTCCTCCTCCTCTGCTTCTCCAGCCTCCGCCTCCGTAAGCCGAGGGTCGGGGGTCGGGGGGGGGGCGTGCTGTGGCCTTTCGCTTCTCCTGGAATCTCCTTTTCCAATTCTCAGATTCATTTTGCAGCCATTTGCAATTGTTATTTAAAGGGGGGGCGCAGACAAAAGCTTTCCTGCTAAAACTGGGGCTCTTCCAGGCTGCCAGGGGTGAGGGAGGTCAATATTGCAAACGGGCCTCTGCGGAGCCCCCCACCCTAACAGGGGTCTCATTTCCGACCTTCCGCTGTTGTGGGTTTGAGTCTTCACCTAACAATTCTGTGTGTTTTCTTTGCCTCCCTGCCCTTGTGGGTCTCGCATTGCCTGCTCTCGGTGCCGCAGCAGAGCTGCCGAACTCCACCTGCGTTTGGGGGGTCCGTCCGTGCCGCTGGTTTGGGGGGATGCCGCCCAGCAAGGAGGATGCAGAGAGGAAGGTGAGAACCCGGAGCGCCCCCAACTCAGCGGCTCCCAGTTTTGGAATGGAGTTCAGTGGGAATTTGCTCATGTTTTAAAATCCAAAAATGCCGAGAGTTTGGCAGTGCTTGGATTTCCACTAAGTGTGCGATGTAATCTACTGGAGCAGTCAAGTACAACATTACCTGTTGTGCTAGAGTGGACATGCAGGGGATGTTGGTCCAGCCAGTTGAACCTCCTGTTACACCTGGCTGGAGCATCCTTCCTTTGCATGTGACTAGTGGGTGGGCGTGCTCTGGTCCATGGGGTCATGAAGAGTTGGACATGACTAAATAACTAAACAACAGCCAAGTAGGTGGGCGAGACCTTTCCAGACCTGGTAAAAGGTCAGCTCGCTGAGCCACCTCCCTTCTTTTCCATCCTGCGTGCTTTCTGATTCACCTGGACTGCACTGCTGGCTCTCAGCCAGCTGTCCCTGGGTTATCTCTCATAGGGGGTAAACCTATTTGTACATGTTTGTAACTTTAACCCTAAAACCTGCCTTCAGGGATCACACTGTGCTCTGCCTGATTGCGAGTAGAACTACATTTTGTTACTTCTGAATAGGACTGTGATGTCTTTATTCTTTTAGGAGGGATTCAGGGGGTCTTATCAGGAATAATAGAACATGTCTCTATCTGGGCAAGTCAGATTGAATTGCTTGTTGTCTTAAGAGATTCTAACGAGTCTGCAACCAGCTTCCTGCTGTGTAATAGGGGAATGCACTCTGCTAAGTGAAGAAACTTGCTAAGGCGAGTTCAGAAGGAGAATATTAATCCATATATCCTCTCCTGCTACCCACAACATTCCTACACCAGGATCCCAGCTGGAATCCTAGAACTGTAGATGGCAGAGTTGTAATGCAGGGATCTTAACGGAAGCAATTAAACCTCCCTGCCTGCTATCGGAAGTTTTTAAGCAAGCACTGGGTGGCCACCTGTAAGCGATGCTTTAGCGGCAATCCCTGCATTGCATGGGGTTGGACTAGATGGCCCCTGTGGGTCCCTTTCTAGATTCTAAGTTGCCAGAGGCTAAATTATGCAGCTGTGTCCCCCCCAAAAGTGAACACTTCTTTGTTACATTTGCAGTGATGATTTGGGGGGTGGGGTGGGGGGAGCGCGAGGGTCGGAGGGTTGCTTTTTCTGCCCCTAAGGCACCCCAGTCCCACCAGCTCACCCACCCCAGTGACTCTGCCCTTCTGCTCTGCTCACAGCCCCCTCCTTCCGCCTCGCCCCCTTCTGCCACCACCGGGGCCGCCCTCCTTCTGCACACCCCATCCGAGCCCCGGGACCTGGGTGAGGGCTTCCGAATCGTGCGTCTGCAAAGGGCCTTCGCTGCCAGTCTCACGCCCAGCGGGCAAATCCTCATCCGGGAATACCTCAGCGGCTGGAAAGAGCTGATCAAGTGAGTAAGAGCTGCGTCCCCCCCCCCAAAAAAAAGCCAAGGGGGGCTCTGTAGAAGCAGGAGCCACATTTCCCAGGTGAGAGATTCTGGCCCAGATACTATGTTCCTGGGACAGGCTTGGCAAAGGCAGGGAGGAGGTTTCCAGGTGCCACAGGAAACAGAAACCGATGAAGCAGCAGCGCAGAATCCTAGAACTGGAAGGGAGTCAGGAATCGAGGGATCCAGATAGACTGGGCCTGGAGGTTCCATAAGAGGATCAGAAGAGCCTGGCTGCTGGATGAGGCCAAAAGGGGCCCGTCTGGCCCAGCATCCTCTTCTCATAGGGGCCAGCCAAGTGTTCCAAATGGGAAACCCACAAGCAGGACTTGAAGAAAAGAGCAGCCCTCTCCCCTCCTGTGGTTTCCATCAAATCATATTCAGAAGCATTGCTGCCTCCAACTGCACAGGGCAGAGCGCAGTCATTGTGGCCAGGAGCCACCTGTTTGTTCCGTGCCTAGAAAGTATGGGTTGAAGTATTTTCCCCCTTGCCCCGCTCCTTCCCAGGGAAAAACTGCTCTTTAGTGCTAAATCAGAACAAACAGCAATCCACAGGGGGGGAAATTGCTGTTTGCACCTATTGAATTTTCCCTCTCTCAGCGTGCGGAGCCCTCAGTAATAAACAGAGCATTTCCCCAGGAAAAGCAGCAGGACAAACACACAAGCCAACCCCTATTGGACCCCTGACTAGAAATCATGGGGGAAAGGGAAGCGTGAGCGAGTATTTACTTGCTTTTTCTCTCTAAACTAAAAAGTCCCAAGCGTCATAGAGGAGTCGCTCCAACCCCTGGAGCATTTCAGTCGCTCTTTTCCGAACCTTTTCCAAAACTGCAATATACCTTTTGAGAATAGTCGACCAGAACTAGACACAGTTACAGTACTCCAAATGTGGTCGCACCACAGATTTGTACAATGGCATTATGAAATTGGCTGTTTTATTCTCAGTCCCTTTCCTGTTTTCTTTTTTTGCCATTTTTAAAAAATTAGTTTTCATTTTTAACCACTGAGTGGTTAAAACCCAGTTCCTTTCCTAAGGCCTCCTGGCACCCTGGATTGGTATGAAGGCGTTATGGTACTGGCAGGCAGACGAACCCTCCACACATCCGAAGCAGAGTCCCTGAGGCAGTTGGGTGGCGCCTCGTCCGCCTCTTTCCCGCAACTCCTGCAGCCCAGCTGGCGCCCAACATCTTACTCTGTTTTCCTTTGGACCACTTGAGCGAGGCGGAGGAGAGGGAGATCTTGTCCTCCGGGCAGCCCAGGACCTCCACACACTGCCCAGACTTGCGCCCCTGGGGTGGTCACTTTGGTGCTGCAAATGCAGCAAGAACAATGCCAGAGGCAGCAGCATCTCCACAGCAGGCGCTGCGAGCTCCCCCCCAAAGGCTCGGTCCTCCGCTGTCTCCCGAGACAAGCGGGTGGGAGCCCACCATTTCCGCCGCTTCTTTCCTGTGAGACTCCGGCCCGCTCTCTCCTTCCTCGCAGGCTCATGGACTCGCTGGGCGCCGCCTTCGGCCTGATCTCCGGCGAGACGCGCAGCAAGATCGCCATCCTGCAGGAGAACCAGCGCGGCCCCCACGGAGCCCACTACCGCACCCTCCAGTCCATGGTGCGCTTCGAGCTGGCCCGGGGGCTGGTGAGCTTCCAGTCCCTGCCGGCCAGCCGGCCCCCGTCCGGCTGCCGGACCTTCCTGCGCCTCCACCGGGCCTTGAAGTGGCTGGAGCTCTTTCTGCGCAAGCTGGGGACCAGCCCGGAGGACGCGGAGCCTTCCCGCATGTGCGCCGACGCCTACCAGGAAGCCCTGGCGCCCTACCACAGCTGGTGGGTGCGCCAGGCGGCCGCCCTGGCTTTCCTGGCCATGCCCTCCCGCCGCGAACTCTACCGCATCCTGAGCGCCGGAGGGGGCGAGGAGGGCAAGGGCCCCCGCAGGCTCCTGGACACCGTCCGCAGCATCGCCCACGTGTACAACGCCACCCAGGAGCTGTATGCCGCGCACGGGATGCTGGCGCTGCCCTGAGGCCTCGGCTGCAGCGCCGCCAGAGGAGGGGCCCCCAGGGGGGCAGCAGCAGCAGCGGGTCCCTTCCCGGGGGGACCAAGGCTGGTGGCGCCAGGCGAGGCGACGCTGCATTGCCAGGCTGACCCCCGGGGATGCCTTCCGGCTCCAGTGTTCCTTGGGAGGTTTCGAGCAGAGCTTGGGGGGCCACCTGCCAGGAATGCTTCAGCTGCGATGCCTGTATTGCAGGGGGTGGGATTAGATGGCCCCTGGGGGTCCCTCCCGACTCTGCAGTGCCAGGATTATTGGGTGGACACCTGGGGGAGGGGGTTTGGCGGGAAGCGCCAGCATCGCAGCCCTTGCTCAGTCCCCTAATGCAGCTGTTGACCAGAATGAAGCCAAAATGTTTTTGTGAAGGGGACGATCTTAGAGGGGGGATTAGGTGCTCGTGGCTCCCTCTGCTGGCTGCTCGGAGCTCTGCACCTGCAAGCTCCGCTTCCGCCGCCTAGAAGCCCAGGTTTTAGGGGCAAATACGGAAGACTGATAAAAAATAAAAGTATTCCTCACCTGTGGGCTCCATCGTTGCTGAATTTAAAGGTGCAAAAAAGGTAAAGGACCCCTGACAGTTAAGTCCAGTCGCAAAGACTCTGGGGTTGCAGCGCTCATCTCACTTCACTGGCCGAGGGAGCTGGCCTTTGTCCGCAGTTAGTTTTTCCAGATCATGTGGCCAGCATGACTGAGCCACTTCTGGTGAAACCAGAGCAGTGCACGGAAACGCCGTTTATCTTCCCGTCAGAGCGGTACCTATTTATCTACTTGCACTTTGGTGTGCTTCGAACTGCTAGGTTGGCAGGAGCTGGGACTGAGCAACGGGAGCTCACCCCGTCACAGGGATTCAAACTACCAACCTTCTGATCAGCAAGCCATAGGCTCAGTGGTTTAGACCACAGCACCACCTGCGTCCCTTCATAAAGGTGCTAAATAGGCTTAAATGAGCCAGACATACTCTGTGTGCGCACGTACACACACACACGGTGCGTGACTGCTTTGATATGTCATTCAAGCTCTGCCCTTTATATATATTTAATTTATGGGATATCTTTTCAAGAATTTCCCAAACCCTTGGATATCATAGAGTCGGATTGGACCCCCCCCCCCGATCATCTAGTCCACCCCCTGCAATGCAAGAATCTTTTGCCCAACGTGAGGCTCAAACCCACAACTCGGAGAGTCTCATGCAGTGTCAGATTTACGTACTTATAAGCTAAACAAGCTATAGCTTAGGGCCCCACTCTCTTGCAGGGGGGGGGAGCCCAAAAAAATTAAAGGAAAAAAACCTGGATGTACATTTCCAAAATATAAGATAAACTTCGTCTTAATTGTATTTCAGTTCAACAATTACTTTGATAAAATACCGGTACATCTTTTGTTATGTGCAAATGGCTTTAGATACCTATTAGGTCCATCAATTACCATATACAGTAGCATATATTTAACACAAAAAGCAGCGACAATTTGTCGTTAAGGACAGCTGGACATATAAAGGACCCCATGACCTTCAGTAGCTTAGGGCCTCATCAAACCTCAGTCTGGCCCTGGTCTCATGCTGTACCAACTGAATTACCAGCAATCCATATTGTTAAGATGAAGGGTCTTCTGGGATTTGGGACTCAGTATTGGGAATCTGTGCCCCATGAAGAGCCAAGAAAGGGAGCGTCGCTCTGGGAGTGAACTGCTTTCCCCAAGCAGGTGTCCTCTGGGTGCCGTATTTTGGTGGTGTACAAGACTCTTAATCTCAGGGTTGTGGGTTTGAGCCCCACATTGGACAAAGAGTTTCCTGCTAGATAGTCCTTGTGGTCCCTCCCAAGTCTATGGTTCTATGACTGCCAGCCTCACCAGCTCCATCTGGAAGGGAGCTGGGTATGTTAAGCCCGGAAAAGAGGAGACTGGGAGGAGATAAGGCAATTTCCAAATATCTCATGAGCTGCTACATGGAGGATGGAGAAAGGTTGTTTTCTCCTGCTCCAGAGTGTAGGACTCGGACCAAGGTCTTCAAATGACAAGAAATGAGGTTCTGACTAAACATCAGGAAGAAGATTCTGACAGTAGGAGTTGTTTGGCAAAGGAAATGGCTCCCATGAAAGGTTGTGGACCTTTGGATAGATTGGAAGGCCATCTATCATGGATGCTTTAGTTGAGAGTAATGCGTCTTAGGGGGCTGGCCTGACATTGCAACAGAAGTTGGCTATTGAACAAAACTGAAATGCATGTAAAAAATTAGGGGCAGTTATGGGCTCAGGGATCTTCAGGTGGCCAGCCTCTGTACTGCCAGTGATGATCCATTCTTGCTTCATTTCAACTTGGGAGCCAGGAAGTTTGGCCTCTGTCCAGAAACAAGAGGCAGGGTGAAAAGAAGAGGCTGATCCCAGCATGCTTCACTGCTTAGGGCAACGCCCAAACAAGATAGGATCCAAGGAAGAGGTTGCAATGAGTTGCTGTGCTTATGGCAGGGGACAGGCACACACAGGCAAAGAAAGCAGTCCTTATTTTTTACATACTTTGGCTTGGCAAAAAGTCACAATTGCAAGCGTTCTGCAAAAAAGTCCCGTAGGTTTCAAAAGCCCCACAAGGGTGGGTGGGTGTGGAATATATTTATTTCCATTGAGTAAAATGCCACTTGGTGGTAACAAAACATCTAAGCCATTTACTAAAAATGTTAATACAGTCAATTAAAAACAGTAACAAACCATTTAAAACATCACAACCAAGCAGCAAAATCAAAAATTAAACAGTAAAGAGATTGAAAGAATAACAGCATAAGATTAAAGCACATCAAAATCTCTGCATCTGGAAAGGCTCACCTGAAAAAACATATTTTAAGCAGGCACCAAAAAGAATGAAGCCAAGGGGCCTGTCTCAAGTCACGAGGCGGAGAGGGATATCGGTTCAGACATGGAGGCAGTGAGAGCTTTTACTTTCTTGGGCTCCATGATTACTGCAGATGGTGACAGCATATTGGGAGAAAGGCGATGGCAAACCTAGACAGCATATTAAAAAGCAGAGACATCACCTTGCCAACAAAGGTCCGTATAGTTAAAGCCATGGTTTTCCCAGTAGTAATGTATGGAAGTGAGAGCTGGACCATCAAGAAGGCTGATCGCCGAAGAATTGATGCTTTTGAATTATGGTGCTGGAGGAGACTCTTGAGAGTCCCATGGACTGCAAGAAGATCAAATGCATCCATTCTTAAGGAAATTAGCCCTGGGTGCTCACTGGAAGGACAGATCGTGAAGCTGAGGCTCCAATACTTTGGCCACCTCGTGAGAAGAGAAGACTCCCTGGAAAAGACCCTGATGTTGGGAAAGATGGAGGGCACAAGGAGAAGGGGACGACGGAGGACGAGATGGTTGGACAGTGTTCTTGAAGCGACAAACATGAGTCTGACCAAGCTGCGGGAGGCAGTGGAAGACAGGAGTGCCTGGCGTGCTCTGGTCCAGGGGGTCACGAACAGTCGGACACGACTAAACGACTAAACAACAACATTACACCATTGCCATAAACCCGTACGTTCAATAGATCAAATACACGCTCAATATATAACTTTGAAATTATGTTACTGGTTTATGTATGAACCCTGTGTTTTATGAATGGACTCTGTATTTTGTGAATTACCAAAGATCGACATGTGGGGAGCTCTGAAATTCGACAGCTAGCCAATCGGGTACATCATTACCAAACAGCGGCCCCTATTGTGCGAAATAGGTAACTAGCAGGGAGCGGTGCAAACCCTTCAGCCCCGCAGATCAGCCTTTGCACGGTTGACTGAGCACCCCCTGCTTTGCAGACAATGGAGAAAGCTGGTAAAATGTATCCCTTCTGGTTCCGATTGCCAAAACTTCTTACATTGTTGTAAGAAAATGTCAAATTGTATCCCTTTGTATTTAACAGTGCTGACGGAGTACCCACCTTTGAAAAAACATATAAAATCAATGCATTAACCAATTCTCCCCAGTTCAATGATGTTTTGCTCCAAAAGGGAAGGCAGACTTGCACAGCACCCTCCTCCATAATCCCTCTGATATGCAGTCACATACAAGGAACCCCTCCCTCAAGGGGAAGAATGGACATCTGTTGATGGGTTTGATGAGGCCAGGCGAACACTCAGCCCCAGGAAGGCCAAAGGGCAAGGATATGCATAGACAGTTTGATTGTTCTTTAGGTGGTGGGTACTTAAGGTGTCTGGAACTTAATCTGATAAAATAAATGTCCAGTAGCACCTTAGAGACCAACTAAGTTTGTTCTGGGTACAAGTGGTACCTTGGGTTACATACGCTTCAGGTTACAGACTCCACTAACCCAGAAATATTACCTTGCGTTAAGAACTTTGCTTCAGGATGAGAACAGAAATCGTGCTCCGGCGGCACAGGGGCAGCATGAGGCCCCATTAGCTGAAGTGGTGCTTCAGGTTAAGAACAGTTTCAGGTTAAGAACGGACCTCCAGAATGAATTAAGTACTTAACCCGAGGTACCACTGTATAAGCTTTCATGTGCATGCACACTTCTTCAGATACGAAAGCTTATACCCAGAACAAAACTTAGTTGGTCTCTAAGGTGCTACTGGACAATTTTTTAATTTATTTTGAGTGTGTCAGACCAATACGGCTACCTACCTGAATCTTTAATCTGATAAGCGGAGGAACTTGACAAACTTGGGTAACCTCATGACCCCCCCTCCCTCTCTGTGACATGTGGATGATGTATCAGTAATGTATCCATAATACTGCTGGAAATGTATTCTGGGTAGTATGTAACCTATGTTCAGGGTTCTTGCTCCTTGTGGGGATCTCTTGCGCAACATTGAAGGTCATGGTCTACTGATCGCTGTTTTGCTCCATTCCTTGGAACTTCCTTCTTTTACTGACAGCAGAGACCTGCGCGGGACTTGCACCCCAACCACCTGGGCTGTTGAGTATCCTGACTATCCAATATGGAATCAAATAATTACCAAAATTCAACGGTTTGTCCCATTTCCTTGGTTCCAATGGCCAATGACTCCTCTGGAAGAGGAGGATTCAGGGATCCCCCTGACTGCATAAGGCATCCAGTCACTTACACCTCCCACCTCCCAAGGGAAAAGATAGCAATGGACCAGACAGATTTCCCTTGATGGAGTTTGCAGATGCCAGGTATTGACAAAGCCCATCTTCAGGAAAGCCCAGAGGGCAAGGATAGGTGTAAATTGTTTTATTGTTCTCTTGGTGGTGGGTACTTAGGTGTCTGGAACTGAATATTAAAAATTTCCTTCCAGTAGCACCTTAGAGACCAACTCAGTTAGTTAATGGTATGAGCTTCATGTGCATGCACACTTCTTCAGATATGAAAGCTCATACCAATAGCTAACTGAGTGGTCTCTAAGGTGCTACCGGAAGGAATTTTTTAATTTTGTTTCGACTACGGCAGACCAACACGGCTCCCTACCTGCAACTGGAACTGAATAAAACAGAGACCCACAGGGAGTGGCAATCCAATGAGCTGGGCAATGAAGTAAACCAGCACCCAGAATGCTTCTGTAACAGCTTCCCACAGGCATCTGGTCAGTCCCTGTGAAAAGACGATGCTGGACTAGATGGACCTTTGGCCGGATCCAGCAGCCAAGCTCTTGCATGAGTGGAAGGGAAGAGAATGAAAGCGAAGAGACATATATATAAAATGACTGATGCATGAAATAGCTAAAGCAGAAGGTGATAGGAGAGAAGCAATGAATTCTATGAGCAAAACATAATCTTCTGTGAGCTGCAAGGAGATCTACTCTAGGGAGAGATCATTGTAGCAGCTCCACTCTGGCCAAGGAGGGTCTACAGAACTCATGGCCGTATCAGGCCAGACCCTTGACCTCTACCCTGCGGGAGGGACCTGTTGCCATAGGGAGAGTTCCAACCTCCAGACTCCTGGGTCCTAAGGGAATTAGGACTGACTGACCGTCCACCTGCCCCCCGATATTCCCACCAGACAGCCCACTCAGCACACCCACAAATTCACCTGGCGAGCCTCCCTCAGGTGGGCAGGTAGAAAGAAGGCAGATCCCCTAGCAGGACAGGTACTGGACTTCCTCCCTTCCTGAAGGATGCCCTGGATCAAAGGCTCCCCTGCAACACCCTCCACACACACGGGGCAGCCTTGGGCTCAGGTGAGTAGGAGTCCCTCTGGGTTCCCTCTGTCTGGTCCAACGCTTCTTGCAAGGAGGAAGCACAACTAAAACCGCCCACAGGGCACAGGTTTCCCTCCACACAGTACTGAAGGTGCCCACAGGTCCCCCCTTGGAGCCCTGCAGAAGATCCCCCTGAAGCTTTGGAGCCGGAAGGCTCTTTCATGGGTGACCATTAACCTGCAAGGAGTTAGGTATCATTCAGAGGGATCCTGTCATGCTGTGATGAGACCCCCCCCCCTTCACCCTGAAGGCTAATTTCATCTTCCCTAGGGCTCAGGAGGTGGTCCTCCCTCCTTTTCTCAAGTCAGAGATGGAGGAAGGGCACTCTCTAGAGGGGTGCGCACCCTCAGGATCAGAATTCAAGATGACCTTAACAGATCCGAGAACTGGACCCAAACTAACCAAATGAATTGCAGTAGGGACAAATGTGAGGTTCTGCACTTAGGCAGGAAGAACCAAATGCATCAGTATGAGATGGGGGACACCTTGCTTATTAGTAGCACATGTGAAAAGGATCTAGGGGTCTTTAGTAGACCAAAAGCTTAATATTAGTCAACAGTGTGATGCAGCAGCAGCAGCAGCTGCAAAAAAAGCAAGCTAATGCTATTCTAGGCTTAATCAACAAAGTGTAGTGTCCAGGTCACAGGTCCAGGTACACAGAAGTGTAGTGTCTATTCTGCCTTCATCAGACCACACCTCAAGTTCTGTGTTCATTGATGGGCACCACAATTTAAGGAGGATATTGAGAATCTGAAGGTTGTGCAGAGGAGGGCGACCAAGGGTCTTGAA
Source organism: Podarcis tiliguerta (assembly GCF_965153285.1). NCBI lineage: Eukaryota > Metazoa > Chordata > Lepidosauria > Squamata > Lacertidae > Podarcis > Podarcis tiliguerta. The sequence continues at coordinate 54,198,862 of NC_139546.1, forward strand.
TTATTGTATTTTAATTATTGTATTATTGTATTTTAATATTTTGTTGGAAGCCGCCCAGAGTGGCTGGGAAACCCAGCCAGATGGGGTGTTTATCATGGAAAAGGAGACTAAGAGGAGATATGAGAGCCGCCTTCTTCTTTTTTAAAATCATTTTTATTTATTTTCCCATAGAAAACATCCAAATAAACATCTGATCATAATACTTCAATTAAAAACTAAAATAAAGAAGATCAAATTATAGTCCAAATTGTATTTATTAATTTCTTGGGGCTCCCCACGGTCTGGATCTCTGGAGCAGATCTCAGTCCTGCTTCTCCTTGTTGTTTCCATATTTTCCACATCTCAATATTAACGCTTGGTATTTTTTTGTTTCTGGGCCCAGGATTCTCATTCATGTCAAACACCATATACAGTGGTACCTCAGGTTACATACGCTTCAGGTTACAGACTCCGCTAACCCACAAATATTACCTCGGATTAAGAACTTTGCTTCAGGATGAGAACAGAAATCGTGCTCTGGTGGTGCGGCAGCAGTGGGAGGCCCCATTAGCTCAAGTGGTGCTTCAGGTTAAGAACAGTTTCAGGTTAAGAACGGACCTCCGGAATGAATTAAGTACTTAACCAGAGGACCACTGTACTTTCATCGTCCAAATATAACTTTGTTAATATAAAATTTTTCCAGCTGCCTTTTTCTCAGCTCAGCTTCATCTGATTCCGTTCCAATTCCAGGATGTTGTCCAAGTCTGTTATCTTTGATGGGGCAACAACTCCTTAATTGTCCAACCTTCCTTTTGAACTTTGTTAATCCAGTACCTTCCAAATTAAGTTATTAGGCAAAACTGTTTGCAATATTAAACTGTGTTCCACAGTATCAGTCATTTGGCGATCGATCAGCCTTTGGAAACCGCACTCCCCCCCCCTGAGCCCGGGGGGGGGCTGCTAGACATCCCTTAGCTTTTTCTTTCACTCATAATGAATATAAAAAGCTTCTGCAAACAGCTGCACTGTGTATTGTTCCAAGTAGTTATCTTGATTCATCACAAAGTCAGTCAGCACACAGCTCCTCTTATCTCAAAGAAAGGAAGAGATATAAAATTTCATGCTGTGTCACTAGCAGAAACTAGTGAAAACCACCTTGTCTCTTCCTGCATCTCCGTCAGATCTCTCAAATCCGAAATGAAACCTAGCGGTTAAACGCCTAATCATAACTAAAAGTCCATCTGTACTCCTTTTTAAAAAGTTTAAATTCTTAATGAGGCTTGACATAAAAGACCAATCTTAATTGTTGAGTAGAGAGAGAGAGAAAACATAGCAAACGTAATCCAAACACCATGATGAGAATCTCTTTGAAGTCCGAACTTAACCCCCAGGAACTGTACACTTCTGCAGGTTTTTCCTCACGCTCCTTCAATCCAGCCGTGTCTGTTTATCGTCCAAATCTATTAATATTCCCAAACAGATGCTCCCGGCTATGAGAATGACATCAAAGGAGTGCCAGTCATTCCGTGCTCGTTGACCCAGTGTCCTGCCGGCTGCACCTTAGTGCACGCCGGCAATCTTGGAAATCCGTGGGTCTTTGAGACAGTTCTCCCCTACCCTGGGGAGGCTGCCAGGGCTAATTATCCCCATATCAGCCCTGAATTATTGGAAAGGCTGGGGTCCGATCTTGTGGGAGTCCGCCATTTCCCACCGCCAGAAACAGGAAGCCTTGAGAGGCATTTTCTAATAACTAAAGGGCTGTGCCATGGAAGATGGAGCAAGATGGTTTTCTCCTGCCACAGAGGTTAGGACTGAGGCCATTAACTTCAAGTTACAGAAAAGGAGATTCCAGCTAAATAGCAGGCATAACTTTCTAACAGAAAGAGTGATATCGCTGTAGAACAGACTTCAGCAGAATCATAGAATCATAGAGTTGGAAGAGACCACAAGGGCCATCGAGTCCAACCCCCTGCCAAGCAGGAAACACCATCAGAGCACTCCTGACATATGGTTGTCAAGCCTCTGCTTAAAGACCTCCAAAGAAGGAGACTCCACCACACTCCTTGGCAGCAAATTCCACTGTCGAACAGCTCTTACTGTCAGGAAGTTCTTCCTAATGTTTAGATGGAATCTTCTTTCTTGTAGTTTGCATCCATTGCTCCGTGTCCGCTTCTCTGGAGCAGCAGAAAACAACCTTTCTCCCTCCTCTAGGTGACATCCTTTTATATATTTGAACATGGCTATCAGATCACCCCTTAACCTCCTCTTCTCCAGGCTAAACATGCCCAGCTCCCTTAGCCGTTCCTCATAAGGCATCGTTTCCAGGCCTTTGACCATTTTGGTTGCCCTATTCTGGACACGTTCCAGTTTGTCAGTGTCCTTCTTGAACTGTGGTGCCCAGAACTGGACACAGTACTCCAGGTGAGGTCTGACCAGAGCAGAATACAGTGGCACTATTACTTCCCTTCATCTAGATGCTATACACCTATTGATGCAGCCCAGAATTGCATTGGACTGTTCTTGATTGGAGAGGCTGAATGACGATCTGTCACAGACAGTGCTATTTTTCTAGAAAAAGAGGTGCCAGAACACACCATGAACTTCTCCCTTGTTTTCCTAGAACGGCAATGGCACCCACCTGAGAGGAGCCAGAGCAGAACTCTGGTGAGCTCCAGCTGAAAAATATCAGCCCTGTTCATGGATGCTTTAGCTGAGCTTCCTGCAATGCATGGGGTTAGCTTAGATGACCCTCAGAATCCCTTCCAACACTGTTTTGGTTGTTTAGTGGTGTCCACCTCTTTGTAACCCCATGGACCAGAGCACGCCAGGCACTCCTGTCTTCCACTGCCAACTATTCTCCCTGCTGAGAGTTCTTGGATGGAAAGTGAGGTTGGCCCTCTGAAGCTCTTTCCACATTCCAAGCGCTGTTATGGTTTCTCCCCATATGGATTCTTTGATGGGAAATGAGATTGTCCTTCCGACTGAAGCACTTTCCACATTCCAGACACTTATAGGGTTTCTCCCCTGCATGGATTCTTTGATGGGAGGTGAGATTGGAGCTATGATTGAAGTTCTTTCCACATTCCAAACATTGGTATGGTTTCTCCCCTGTATGAATTCTTTGATGGGAATTGAGACTTTCCTTCCAACTGAAGCTCTTTCCACACTCTTGACATTGAAATGGTTTCTCCAGTGTATGAATTCTCTGATGGGCAGTGAGACTTTGCTTCTGGGTGAAGCTCTTTCCACATTCTAAGCACTGATATGATTTCTCCCCTGTATGAGTTATTTGATGGTTGGTGAGAGTGGAGCTCCGATCGAATCTCTTTCCACATTTTAAGCACAGATATGGCTTTTGCCCTGTATGAATTCTTTGATGTAAACTGAGAGAGCCACTGTGACTGAAGATCTTTCCACATTCCAGACACTGATAGGGTTTTTCCCCTGTATGGATTCTTTGATGGGAAGTGAGACTGACCTGGTGAACGAAGCTCTTTCCACATTCAAAGCATTGATAGGGTTTCTCCCCTGTATGAATTCTTTGATGGATAGTCAGATGATTCTTTGTACCGAAGCTCTTTCCACATTCCAAGCACTGATATGGTTTCTGCCCTGAATGAATTCTTAGATGGACCGTGAGATGAATGCTTTTTCTGAAGCTATTTCCACATTCAAAGCATTGATAAGGTTTCTCCCCTGTATGAATTCTTTGATGGGAAGTGAGAATGGCCATGTGACTAAAGCTCTTTCCACATTCGAAGCACTGATAGGGTTTCTCCCCTGTATGAATTCTTTGATGGGAAGTGAGACTGGAGCTTTGACTGAAGCTCTTTCCACATTCCAAACACTGATAGGGTTTCTCCCCGGTATGAATTCTTTGATGGGAAGTGAGACCGGAGCTATGACTGAATCTCTTTCCACATTCCAAACACTGATAGGGTTTGTCCCCGGTATGAATCCTTTGGTGGGAAGTGAGATTGGAGCTCTGACTGAATTTCTTTCCACATTCCAAGCACTGATATGGTTTCTCCCCGGTATGAATTCTTCGGTGGGAAGTGAGATTGGAGCTCTGACTGAATTTCTTTCCACATTCCAAACACTGATATGGTTTCATCCCAATAGGATTTATTTGATAGGGAGTGGAAAGGGAGATGGAGCTCTCTGCACACTCCAAATATTCATATGGTTTCTCTACTGTGTGAATTTTGTCATGGTCTCCCTTGTTCTTCATTTCCAATTCAACACCACCTGCGATGAAGAGAGAAATGGATTAGAACCTCAGAAATAAATGGAGCCCCAAATGATTGGACAATGAAAATTAAGTCTTGTGATAGTGGAAGAACGGAAGAGGGTCAGGCATGAGGTCTTACTACAGGGTTCACTGACTTTGCTGACTGGTATTCATGGACGGATTTGTGGGAACCTGAGATGTGCAAAGCCTGGCTCTTTTCTTGAATGGATTTTGTTTGGCCGAATCATGGAATTTTCTGCATCTCTATTGTCAGTCACCTGTTTGTTGCTCCATTTCCAAGGTCCATAGTCTCTTTGGTCAACCAAAAACAGACAGAAGCAAAAACAAAAACTCAAATCCTGACAGAATCTACTTTCACTTGCCTAAAAATTCTGACAACTAAATTTATGAAGGCCTGGGCACTTCAGAGCAGGCTGATCAGGATTTTTTAAAGTCGTAACTGGAGGAGGAATTTTCACAGATGAAACAATCCATACCCCTCCAGTTATGGTGCCCTGTGCCCTGTTAGAATCCCAGGTGCTGTAGGTGGTTCTGTTGAGCTCCAAAAACATCTGGCAGGTTTCTCATTTTGAGATAGATAGAGATAGAGATAGAGATAGATAGATAGAGATATAGATTAGATAGATAGAGATATATAGATATAGATGATATAGATATAGATAAGATGATAGATGATAGATAATAGATAGATATTTAGATAAATATAAATAGATAGATGATACATAGATTGATCTATGGAATTTCAAAGCAGATCTTATCATCCAACTGGGAGCCTTACCGAGGGAGGCCATGATCCCACGATTCTCCTCCATGACTTCCTTATGCAAAGCTCTCTGGTCAGGATCTAACAACGCCCACTCCTCCTCCGTGAAATGCACAGCTACATCTTCAAAGCACAGAGGACCCTGAAAGGAAAAAGACAAGGGTCCTCCTCTAAGGCAGTCTAAAGATTATCTACTACACTTTGCGGTGTGGTTTCCTGCCTGTTCATTTATGTGTTGTGTTATTTGCAATGGGGATACTCAAAAATGCTGAGCAAAGGTCCACAACGCTGTACCACTTGGTCCCTGCAGGGATGGCGCTCTGAGGCTTGGCCACCACTGGGTGTTTTTGGACCACAAACTGGTAGACAAGTCTTAAATCTTGGACCAGCCAAAAAGGATCTGGGGTAAAATTCAAGGCTTGTGGATAGGTAAGAGGGAGGTTGTATTACTGACATGGCTTGCAATTTTTGGTATAGAAAGTATCGGTCTAATATGCCGAGATCTTTCCTATTCTATTGATTCAAGAAGGTTCTGGAAACTTGTCTGGGTCTCACAAGCTACAAGCTGCCACAAGCTGCAAGCGTCTAGTCTCTAGATGATCAGCAATTTTTTCCATTCTGGCTGGAAATGAGCAGAAGGTTCCTGATGTTTGGGTTATTCCTTCAGAGAAGCTGAGTACAGCTGGTTGAAGCCGGCCCTGTTAATTTTCTATCCCAAAGCCATGCTGCCTATAAACAGAGGCCAGAATTCCTCTGTCGTGGATGTGAATCCAATTATGGCTTCCTTTGGAAGAGGATACTGTACAAGGAAATGGCAGGTCTTTGCTGTGGCAGATTCAAGAGTTGCACAGAGTTAGATTCCAGCCCCCACAACCAAGGGGGTATCTCGTTCTTCAGCTCAAGGGGGAGGCCTCTAAGCTCTCTTTCCTGCTTAGCCTCCTGCACTATCCCTTCAAACTTAAGCATTTAATAATTATGGGCTAATACTTGCCTGGATCTGCCTGGGGTCTCCTTTGACTTCTCTCATCTAAGGTGTTGAACACTGATTTGGCTATTGAAAATAACTTGCTAATGCTTTCCCCATCATAACCAATATAACCAATGTCAAACATGGATTTGTCCTTAAAGAACCCATTTATTGTTAGGATATTTCCGTTCCACCTTAAAAGGGAGCAGGATGTTTGTGTCACAGCCTGCGTATTTCCTGTTCACAGGATGTTTCTGTTGTGTCTTTGCTTTCGTTCTCTCTGTGTCTGAGACACTGAAGCAGGCAGTCATGTTTTCTTTGTTCTGATCAACACTGAATAAACTTGTAAATAATGCTCTCCTGAGTGCATCTTTCACTGTACATTATCTGCTGATAGAGCGTGCATCAGCTCTGGAATGTGGCAAGCTATTTCTGGAGCTTGTGTCGCTAATTGCTGATACTGCGTGTCTACGGGAGATTGATGGACGTCCGGAGACGACGTGGAGTCATGATGGACTTTGTCTCCCTGGCAGTATCCCAACATTTATAACTCCCTTCATGTTGGGAGGTTTTCCAGGTAAATCCCTGCCTATGTTTTATGGCAGCTACCAGACGGACGTAGTATTCAGATGGATGTTCATCTGTGTAGTCCTTGTACGACGGTTTACGACATTACACTGTTTGCTGACTGGCAGGTTTGATGGCATCTAGGATGGTTTTCTTAAAAATCTTCAGGCACTAGGATCCATGATCAGTGTCATAGCCCCAGGTGGGCTTGTCGGCTATGGGGTTTCCCATTGACAAAATGGAGGCAAGTCAAGGTCTCTGTCTCCGAAATGACACTGGGACCCTGTTTTGGCCTGGTTTAAAGGTGGGGAAAAGGCTGGGGATGAGGATCCACTCTGTACTTTCCCCGTGCTCTGTTTTGGGGTGGGGGAACCTCACAATGACCAAGAGTCAACTTCACGGGTCATATGGAGGCAAAAATGAAAGGACGTCCTCACTCTTCACCACATGGTCTGGTTTTTTTGGGGGGAGGGGGTGTTGGGGAATCTTGGTCACTGTTTCTATGATATGTCAAGTGCTTAGAAGCCCATCGAAGCACTCAATCATAAATATATAAATACAACTACAAGTATTGATAAATAATACTAGCAACATGCAGAAGGCTAGTTAAGGTGAGGAGGCTGTTTCTGATTTTCAGCAGATAGACCTTCTTGAATGGCACTTTCAGCCTTTGTTTGGAACAGCTTTGATGAAAGCAAAGAGGGAGAGAGGGATTTCTTCATTCCCAGAGACACCCTGGCTGCCCCACTCCTCAGCCTCTTTCCCCACAAGGCTCCTCCCTCCTACCTGATCTGCTTCTACAGCTGCTGCTTCCTCTCCACCACCATGAAGAGACGGGTGAGGAGGTCTTGCCGGCATTCTTCTTCCACCTGAGAGACAAAGGTTAGTTGGAAGCCAGGAGTGCATGCCTTTCTGAAATGTACATTTTCGTGGTCATACCAATTTCATAGTTTTGTTGTGCTCTTCTGTGCCCTTGGGCCCACATGTTTTCCTCCCCCAAATTGAAAGAACTCACAGATTACTTTCAAAAGCAACAGAATGACCAAACGGGGAAGAAACTCCTTCCTCCTCACCTAGTGAACTCTGTCTGGTGTCCAACGGAGTCCTCTCTGCCTCAGAGTAATTGGAGCCCATTTCCGCAACCAGATCCTTTTCCTGAAAGAGCAACAAAAATGGTAGAGGCAAATATTTTATGGGTCCTGCCTTGGATGCTTCCTAAAAAGGATGAGCAATTAGTATAGCATTTTAGGATCTTCTCCCTCCTGTTTGGAGCCCCTTGGGAGCATCCAGAGGAAAGCCTCTCTCACCTGCTTCCTCTCCTCTGCCTGACTCAGGAGGAAACCTTCGGCCAGGGCCACTGCCTGGGAACTGGTCTCTGCTCCGCATTCCCTCACCCAGCTCTCCATCTCCGCTGGAAGGACAGCCAGGAACTGCTCCAAGATCACCAGGTCCAGCATCTCAGCTTTCGTGTGTCTTTCCGGCTTCAGCCACTGGTGGCAAAGGTGGTGGAGTCGGCTGCAAACCTCACGGGGTCCTTTGGCCTCCTGGGAGCAGAACTGCCTGAACTGCCGGCTCTGCACCTCTGAGCGAAGGGTGTCCTCCTTTCCCAGGAGCTTCTGCACTGAGTTTTCCCATAATCCCTGACTGCTCCCAGTTTCCATGGCATGGCCTCTTCCTCCTTCAGGGCCAATTGAGACTCTCTCATCCATCTGACCTCTCAGGAAGCCTGCAAGAGATCAGAAGGAAACTTTTTACAAAAGAAATCCAAAAATCCAAATTAACACCTAACATTCAAAAGCAATTTAAAATAAATCCTCCCCCAAATAAAACAGCCCCCACCGGAGTTAAAACTTGATCACTGCTACAACAATAACTGGAATTTCTAGGCACCTATTCATTATATAAAGCAATGTATGAGTGGACTAAAACCATGTGCATTTACAAAATACACATTCAGGGGCCAAACAGTTCAGCCAGATGCCTGAATCAGGAGTAATAATAATCATAATAACAATAATATTATCATTTCCCATTACAAATATTTTCCCACCAGAGAAAAACACACACTTTCTACATTCAGCTACCTTCCAAAATTCTTTTCCTGCACCAGAATCTCGGCTCTGATCTTTTCATCAGGTCAGTGCCTAGAATCCATCCAGTTAATCCATCTCGGGAAGCCCCCCCCCCCCCCCGCTAAACCAGCACTGCAGCTGCCAACGTCCAGGCCAAGCTGCGCTTGATTTAAGGAGCAGGTAGAGGAAATAAAGTCTGCTGGGGGGGGGGGTTGAGGGGTTGCCTGGATGGATCAGCTGAACACGGCGCCCTCCGGGGGGGGGGGTCTCAGCTCCCCGGCTCTGGAAAACGAGGGGATCCTTGCAATGCCCTCTCTGCGGAGATGCCCTGGAAGACGGGCTGGAAACGGGCCCACCACACCGCGGCCAGATTATGGGCTGGGATCTCCCTCTTGAGTCATGGCATAGTTATACCTTTTCTCCAATGAGCTCAAGCGGGCATCCATGGGTCTATGGCTGCACACCTCCTGGGAACGAGCCCCTGCCAGGCTTTGCAGAGATGGAGGGGGAGGACGCTCGGCTCCCTGATTTGGGGGGTGGGTGGGGGTGGGCAGGGGACCCCTCTTCTCCCCAATGGCCCCTCCGGGGTAACAGAAAGGAGACTCACCAGAGCGCAAAAAGCGCCGCCGAGGCAGCATTTGCAAAGGAGACGACAGCCCCCTCCCCCTCTTGCACGAAGGGGGGAGGAAGGGAGGACCTGCCCCCCCCGCGACACTTTTATATCCTGTCCTCTCTAGGAATCCAGCTCAACTCTTTTTAACCCTTGGCAAGCCGTGCTCACCCTGCTCACCCTTCTCTCCCTCTCTGCGTTTTCGCCTCCAGAGCAGGAGACCGGCAGAAGCCATGTGTGCTGCGCAGTCCGAGAAGTTTTCGGGGGGGGGACGGGACGGACAGTTCTAATCTGCTCCCTCCCTTGTGTTACGGAAATGAAAGGGGGGGGGGCACATCTTAGTGGACGATGAGTCCCGGCACCTTCCTTCATAGTCGCAGAAGCACTGCATTAACCCTGGCTGTAAACCAGCACGTTCAATCGATCAAATAGAAGCTCAACATTGTCGGAATGTTCAGGGAGGCAGGAGAGAATATATTGTTTAATAATATCCTTCCTAACTTGCCTAAGCAAGTTCAATGACTTAGCATAGTTTAAACACTCCCCCTTTAAACGCACAGCGGTTAACTTCTTGCCAGCTCGTTTGAGCTTCTAAATATAGGATTTCTGGTAATTCCCTTTTGTCCCTCTTAGAAAGAATAGACACGACAATCTTATTTAAAGTCAGTAAAAACAAGTTTACTCACAGTATCATCAGTTCACAATTGCATCTCTGAAGGCAGACTTAGATTACAAAATATATACAAGTGGCACTATCCCACACTGGGTGCTCTTTTGGCTGGAAGGAAAGAGGGCGTTTCTAGCTGAAGAGCTGTTGCTTCTTCGATAAAAGCAAGATGGAGAAGAAGACAGTCCAAGAGAGGAAGTGTGCTCCCTGCCTAGCCCTTTTGTTACCTGGGCAGGTAAGGCCACGCCCACCTCTAGTCACATGCAGAGGAAGTTTGTACAAAACATCCCCTTGCATGTCCACTCTAGGAATGTTGTGCATGACTGCTATGTCTTTCACATCCCACAAATATATAACACTGAACTTATGTTACTGCTTGATGAATGAACCCTGTGTTTTATGAATGGAGTCTGTATTTTGAGAATTACCAAAGATCGACCAGCGGGGAGCTCTGAAATCCGACAGCTAACCAATCGGGTATTACCAAACAGCGCCCCTATTGTGCGAAGTAGGTAACTACCAGGGAGCGGTGCAAAGCCTTCAGCCCCGCAGCTCAGCCTTTGCGTGGTTGACTGAGCACCAGCTTCTGTGTAGATAATGGCGAAAGCTGCTAAATTGTTTTCGATTGCCAGAACCTCTTACATTGTTGCAAGAAAGCGTCAAATTGTATTCCTTTGTCTTTGACAGTGCTGATGGAGTACTAACCTTTGAAAAAGCATATAAAATCAATGCCTTAACCAATTCTTCCCATTTCAATGACATTTTGCTTCAAAAGGGAAGGCAGACTTGGACACCACCCTCCTCCATAATCCCTGAGACATAAAGTCATGTACACAGCACCCCTCCCTTGAGGGAAACAATGGACATCTGCTGATGGGTTTGCTCAGGCCAGCTGTTCCCAAAGCCATCCTCCCATCCTTGAGAAGGCCAGAAGACAAGGATATGCATTGATAGTTTTATTGTTCTTTAGGTGGCGGCTACTTAAGGTGTCAGTAGGGATGCGGGTGGCGCTGTGGGTTAAACCACAGAGCCTAGGACTAGCCGATCAGAAGGTCGGCGGTTTGAATCCCTGCGACGGGGTGAGCTACCGTTGCTCGGTCCCTGCTCCTGCCAACCTAGCAGTTTGAAAGCAGTCAAAGTGCAAGTAGATGAATAGGTACCCCTCCGGCGGGAAGGTAAACGGTGTTTCCGTGTGCTGCTCTGGTTCGCCAGAAGCGGCTTAGTCATGCTGGCCACATGACCCGGGAGCTGGACGCCGGCTGCCTCGGCCAGTAAAGCGAGATGAGCGCTGCAACCCCAGAGTCGGTCACGACTGGACCTAATGGTCAGGGGTCCCTTTACCTTTACTTAAGGTGTCTGGAACTTAATCTGATAAGCGGGGCAACTTGACAAACTTGGGTATCCTCACAACTCTCCTCCCTCCTTGTATACCAGTATACCCAAAGGATACCTGAAGGAGCCCAGTATACCTGAAGGAGCGTCGCCACCCCCATCGTTCAGACCAGACACTAAGGTCCAACTCTGAGGGCCTTCTGGTGGTTCCCTCCCTGCCAGAAGTGAGGTTACAGGGAACCAGGCAGAGGGCCTTCTCGGTAGTGGCACCCGCCCTGTGGAACGCTCTCCCATCAGATGTTAAAGAAATAAACAACCATCTGACCTTTAGAAGACATATAGAGGCAGCCCTGTTTAGGGAAGTTTTTAATGATGATGTTTTAATGTATTTTTAATCTTTTGTTGGAAGCTGCCCAGAGTGGCTGGGGAAAACCAGCCAGATGGGTGGGGTATAAATAAATGATGATGATGATGATGATGATGATGTTGTATCAGTGATGTATGAATGATGCTTCTGGAAATGCATTCTGGGTAGTGTGTAACCTGTGTTCAGGGTTCTTACTCCTTGCTGGGACCTATTGCGCAACAATAAAGGTCGTGGTCTACGGACTGCTGTTTTGCTTTGTTACTTGGTTAGAACTTCCTTCTTTTGCTGACCGCAGAGACCTGCGGGAGACTTGCACCCCAACAAGCTGGTCTGCTGAGTATCCTTGCACCCCGGAATCTCCCCTAACATTTGAAAACAGAAACAGGAAGAGCAGCTTGTAGGAGAAATTGGAGCATGGAAAATGGAGCAAGCTGGTTTTCTCCTGCTGCAGAAGTTAGGACTGAGGCGATTGATTCAAGTAACAGGAAAGGAGATTCCAGCTAAACAGTAGGCATAACTTTCTATCAGTAACAGCTAATTCACTACAGAACAGATTTCACCAGACGTTGCTGGCCTGTTCTTGATTGGAGGTTTTTCAGCAGAGGCTGAATGGCCATGTGTCACAGACAGTGCTATTTTTCTAGAAAAATGGTGCCAGAACACACCACAAACTTCTCCCTTGTTCTTTGGGAATGGGAATGGCACCCACCTGAGAGGTGCCAGAGCAAAGCTCTGGTGAACTCCAGTTGAAAAAACCCAAACACCTTTAGTTGAGCTTCCTGCATTGCAGGGAGTTAATCTAGATGACCCTCAGAGTCCCTTCCAACACTATGATTCTGCAATTCAACTATTCTCCCTGCCGTGAGTTCTGGGATGGAAAGTGGGCTTGGTCCTCTGAAGCTCTTTCCACATTCCAAGCGCTGTTGTGGTTTCTCCCCATATGAATTCTTTGATGGGAAGTGAGATGGTCCTTTCTGCTGAAGCTCTTTCCACACTCCAAGCACTGATATGATTTCTCCCCTGTATGGATTCTTTGATGGGAAGTGAGATTGTCCTTTCTACTGAAGCTCTTTCCACAATCCAAGCAGTGATATGGTTTTTCCCCTGTATGAATTCTTTGATGGAAAGTCAGATGGACACTTTTTCTGAAGTTCTTTCCACATTCGAAGCATTGATATGGTTTCTCCCCTGTATGAATTCTTTGATGGGAAGTGAGACTAGCCTTGTGAATGAAGCTCTTTCCACATTTGAAGCACTGAAAACGTTTCTCCCCTGTATGAATTCTTTGATGGGATGTGAGACCAGAGCTCTGATTGAAGCTCTTTCCACATTCCAAGCACTGATATGGTTTCTCCCCTGTATGAAGTCTTTGATGGGAAGTGAGATAGGATCTCCGACCGAATCGCTTTCCACATTCTAGGCACTGATACGGCTTGTGCCCTGTATGAATACTTTGATGGGAATTGAGACTTTGCTTGTGGGTGAAGTTATTTCCACATTCCAAACATTGATAGGGTTTCTCCCCTGTATGAATTCTTTGATGGAACATGAGATTTCCCCTTTGACTGAAGCTCTTTCCACATTCCAAACACTGATAGGGTTTCTCCCCTGTATGAATTATTAGATGGAAAATGAGACTTTCCTTGCGGGAGAAGTTCTTTCCACATTCCAAGCACTGATGTGGTTTCTCCCCTGTATGTATTCTTTGATGGGAAGTGAGATTTGTCTTCCAACTGAAGCTCTTTCCACACTCTTGACATTTAAATGGTTTCTCCAGTGTATGAATTCTCTGATGGGCAGTGAGACTTCCCTTCCGGTTGAAGCTCTTTTCACATTTCAAGCACTGATATGGTTTCTCCCCTATATGAATTATTTGATGAGAAGTGGAAAGGGTGATAGAGCTCTCTCCACACTCCACATATTTATGTGGTTTCTGCACTGTGTTGATTTTTTCATTTTCTCCCCTGTTATTCATTCCCAATTCATCACCACCTGCGATGAAGAGACACATGGATTAGAACCTCAGAAAAAAATGGAATTTCAAAGCAGATATTATTATCCAACCCTGAGCCTTACCGAGGGAGGCCATGATCCCACGATTCTCCTCCATGACTTCCTTATGCAAAGCTCTCTGGTCAGGATCCAACAACGCCCACTCCTCCTCCGTGAAATGCACAGCTACATCTTCAAAGCACAGAGGACCCTGAAAGGAAAAAGACAAGGGTCCTCCTCTAAGGCAGTCTAAAGATTATCTACTACACTTTGCGGTGTGGTTTCCTGCCTGTTCATTGCTGTGTTGTGTTATTTGCAATGGGGATACTCAAAAATGCTGAGCAAAGGTCCACTAGGCTGTACCACTTGGTCCCTGCAGGGATGGCGCTCTGAGGGTTGGGCACCACTAAGTGTTTTTGGATGACGAACTGGTAAACAAGTCTTAAATCTTGGACCAGACAAAAAGGATCTGGGGTAAAATTAAAGGCTTGTGAATAGGTAAGAGGGATGTGCTATCACTGACATGGCTTGCAATTTTTGGTATAGAAAGTATTGGTGTAATATGCAGAGATCGTTCCTATTCTATTGATTCAGGAAGGTTCTGGAAACTTGTCTGGGTCTCACAGGCTAGAAGCTACTACAAGCTGCCAGTGGCAAGTGACTAGCTGGTCAGCAATTTTTCCATTCTGCCTGGAAACAAGCAGAAGGTTCCTGATTTTGGGGTTATTCCTTCAGAGAAGCGGAGTACAGCTGGTTGAAGCCGGCCCTGTTATTTTTCTATCCCAAGGCCATGCTGCCTATAAAAAGAGGCCAGAGGAAACCTGGGCTTCATTTTTCTCTATCTTTCTTCCTGGTGGGGTGATCTGTACATAGTATGTCTGATTGCCAAGTTCTTAGTCTTATTTTAAGTTTAAGATTATTATTTTTATATTGCGACTGGATTCTTAAGTACTATGCAAATCCGAAAGAGTTGAATTCGTGAATAGTTATGCTCATTTGCCTTCAGTAAATAATACTGGATGAAGCTCCTGCGCCTGGTCTATTTTTTGGGACCCTGCATTGTGTTTAATCTGCCAACAATTCATTGAAGTCTAGTCTGGATCTTAGTCTCGATCTTTATGGGGCACATCCTTGACAATTACAAGGTGACTGGAAGGGTCACAAATGGAAGGATCTCCTCTCTCCTCACCCCGTCTGCTATTTTTTTGAGGGGGAGGGGTGGGTTATAAGTTCTTTGTGGTGTAAGTGGGCATTATTGTCTTGGAAGATGTTTACTAAGGCCAATTCATGCAGAAGGCTAGTTAAGGTGAGTTGGCTATTCCTTATTTTCAGCAGATAGACTTTACTGAATCACACTTTCAGCCTTTGTTTGGGACAGCTTTGACGAAAGCAAAGAGGGAGAGAGGGATTTCTTCATTCCCAGAGACACCCTGGCTGCCCCACTCCTCAGCCTTTTCCCCCCAAGGCTCCTTCCTCCTACCTGATCTGCTTCTACAGCTGCTGCTTCCTCTCCACCACCAGGAAGAGACGGGTGAGGAGGTCTTGTTGACATTCTTCTTTCACCTGAGAGACAAAGGTTAGTTGGAAGCCAGGAGTGCATGCTTCTCTGAGATGTACATTTTGACGGGCGTACAAATTTCACAGCTTTGTTGTGCTCTTATGGGCCCAAATGTCCCCCCCCCCAAAGAAAAAATATTGAAAGAACTCACAGATTACTTTCAAAAGCAACAGAAAGACCAAACAGTGAAGAAACTCCTTCCTCCTTACCTAGTGAACTCTCTCTGGTGTCCAACGGAGTCCTCTCTGCCTCAGAGTAATTGGAGCCCGTTTCTGCAACCAGATCCTTTTCCTGAAAGAGCAACAAGGATTCAAAACTGGAGAGAATGTAGAGAAAGGCTAGAGAAGGAATGACAGAGGCAAAATCTTTAGGTGTATCAGATATCTTTCCTTGGTTGCTTTCCAAAAAAGAAGGGCCATTAGTAGAGCATTTGGGGATATTCTCCGTCCTGTTTGGAGCCCCTTGGGAGCATCCAGAGGAAAGCCTCTCTCACCTGCTTCTTCTCCACCTGCTTCCTCTCCTCTGCCTGACTCAGGAGGAAACCTTCGGCCAGGGCCACTGCCTGGGAACTGGTCTCTGCTCCGCATTCCCCCACCCAGCTCTCCATCTCCACTGGAAGGACAGCCAGGAACTGCTCCAAGATCACCAGGTCCAGCATCTCAGCTTTCGTGTGCCTTTCTGCCTTCAGCCACTGACAACAGAGGTGGTGGAGTCGGCTGCAAACCTCACGGGGTCCTTTGGCCTCCTGGGAGCAGGACTGCCTGAACTGCTGGCTCTGCACCTCTGAGTGGAGGGCGTCCACCTCACCCAAGAGCTTCTGCACTGAGTTTTCCCATAATCCCTGACTGCTCCCAGTTTCCATGGCATGGCCTCTTCCTCCTTCAGGGCCAGCTGAGCCTTGCTCAGCCATCTCAAGAACCCTGCAAGAGATCAGAAGAAAACTCTCTTTTTTCTGCCATTTTCTATCTATCCAAATTAGAGGTGCTAGCAAATCCTACAAAGCAAATACATTTTTTTGCTATAAAACTGACACATTGTCAGTAGAAGAGAAATGTTCTCTGAGCAATTGTGGATGAGTCTTGCTAGGAACCAGGGCTGGACTGTACCAGAACCCAGGCTGTGAGTACCACAAGGTCCAGGTCCCAGAATGACAACATAGTGCTTGGCTCCAGGCTCCTTCTACAGCTCAGGAGCAAGGGGTTTACTCATGAGTATGCAGTCCTTGATACTCCTCTGATAATGGCAGCTATGGCAGGTTAATGGTCTGGAAGGCCATATTGTATGAGATTATATGGAAATAGCACAGGTCCCTGGCTCCATGTTCCTGATATTACCTATGGAAACACAGGAGGGCCTTTTCTGGCTCGCCCCCCGCCCACCTGCAAGTAGTGAAGTCAGAGGGAACCAGGCAGAGGGCCTTCTCGGTAGTGGCACCCTCCCTGTTAAACTTCTTTCCCATTTTATTCTGGAGGTCCTTTCTTAACCTGAAACTGTTCTCAACCTGAAGCACCATTTTAGCTAATGGGGGCTGCTGTTGCGCCGCTGGAGCACGATTTCTGTTCTCATCCTGAAGCAAAGTTCTTAGCCCGAGGTATTATTTCTGGGTTAGCGGAGTCTGTAACCTGAAGCGTATGCAACCCGAGGTACCACTGTATTTTCCTACCAGAGAAAAATGCACAATTTCTACATTCAGCTACCTCCAAAATTCTGTTCCTGTTTCAGAAACTCAGCTATGATCTTTTCATCTGGTCAGTGCCTAGAATCCATTCAGTGTTAGTCCATTTCGGGAGCCCCCCCCCCCCAATAAACTAGCACTGCTGCTGCCAACGTCCAGGCCAAGCTGCGCTTGATTTAAGGAGCAGGTAGAGGAAAGAAAGTCGGCTCCGTGGAGGGAGGGGTTGCCCAGGTGGATCAGCTGAACACGGCGCCCTCCGGCGGGGGGGTGTCTCAGCTCCCCGGCTCTGGAAAACGAGGGGATCCTTGCAATGCCCTCTCTGCGGAGATGCCTTGGAAGACGGGCTGGAAAAGGGCCCACCATCCCGCGGCCAGATTATGGGCTGGGATCCCCCTCTTGAGTCATGGCATCGTTATACCTTTTCTCCAATGAGCTCAAGGGGGCATCCATGGGTCTATGGCTGCACACCTCCTGGGAACGAGCCCGCGCCCTGGCTTTGCAGAGATGGAGGGGGAGGACCCTGGGCTCCCTGATTTGGGGGGTGGGTGGGGGTGGGCAGGGGACCCCTCTTCTCCCCAATGCCCCCTCCGGGGGAAGAGAGAGGAGACTCACCAGCGCGCAGAAGGCGCCGCCGAGGCAGCATTTGCAAAGGAGACGACAGCCCCCTCCCCCTCTTGCAGGAAGGGGGGAGGAAGGGAGGACCTGCCCCCCCCCGCGACACTTTTATATCCTGTCCTCTCTAGGAATGCAGTTCAGCTCCTTTTAACCCTTGGCAAGCCGTGCGCACCCATCTATTGAGTCCTGCCACCTTTGTTCATAGGCGCAGAAGCACTACATTACACCACGGCCATAACCCGTACGTTAAATCAATCAAATATACGCTCAATATATAACTTTCAAATTATGTCACTGGTTTATGTATGAACCCTGTGTTTTATGAATGGATCGGTATTTTGGGAATTACCAAATATCGACTAGCGGGCAGACCCTTGACCTCTACCCTACGGGAGGGACCTGCTGCCATAGGGTGAGCTCCAACCTCCAGATTCCTGGGTCCTAAGGGAATTAGGACTGACTGACTGTCCACCTGCCCCCCAATATTCCCACAGACAGCCCACCCAGCACATCCACAAATTCACCTGGCGAGCCTCGCTCAGGTGGGCAGGTAGAAAGAAGGCAGATCCCCTAGCAGGACAGGTCCTGGACTTCCTCCCTTCCTGAAGGATGCCCTGGATCAAAGGCTCCCCTGCAACACCCTCCACACACACGGGGCAGCCTTGGGCTCAGGTGAGCAGGAGTCCCTCTGGGTTCCCTCTGCCTGGTCCAACGCTTCTTCCAAGGAGGCAGCACAACTAAAACCGCCCACAGGGCACAGGTTTCCCCCCACACAGTACTGAAGGTGCCCACAGGTCCCCCCTTGGAGCCCCTGCAGAAGATCCCCCTGAAGCTTCTGAGCTGGAAGGCTCTTTCATGGGTGACCATTAACCTGCAAGGAGTTAGGTATCATTCAGAGGGATCCTGTCATGCTGTGATGAGACCCCCCCCCCTTCACCCTGAAGGCTAATTTCATCTTCCCTAGGGCTCAGGAGGTGGTCCTCCCTCCTTTTCTCTAAGGCAAAGTCTGCCAAAGTCAGAGATGGAGGAGGAAGGGCTTTCTCTAGAGGGGTGCAAGCCCTCAGGCTCCACTTCAAGTGTGCTATGAATAAATGATCAAAGATAAGTGCATTCACACATACACGGGTGCAGAAGGACCCACACACAGACTTTGGCTACCCCAATATCCATTGTAACACAAACTCTGCCAAGAATGTAAGGTGTGACATTTTCCTCCATGTCTTGATGACAATTTCAGTTCCCAGAAGGTGGAAGAAGCAACAAGGGGACCATCTATTATTTATTAATATTTCTTGTTTATTGAATTTATGTAGCACCCTATACCCAGAGGTCTCGGGGTGGTTCATAAACAATATCACAATATATAAAATCAAATTAAAAACCACAGCTTCTTGAAGCTACCAGCATGAGTTTGACCAAACTGCGGGAGGCAGTGGAAGACAGGAGTGCCTGGCGTGCTCTGGTCCAGGGGGTCACGAAGAGTCGGACATGACTAAAGACTAAACAACAACAACAACAAACCACCACCCAACAACCCCCCCCCCCAAGAGCCATATTCTAAAAGGGTATTGGATGTCAATAAGATCAACCAAAGGCCTGGTTAAAAAGGAATGTTTTTGCCTGGCACCTAAAGGCGTATAATCTATCTTGACCCAGCCCTCACCAACAGGGAGGAACTGATCAACAAAGTGGAAGTATTCAGACACTTGGGAGGAAGTGAGCATGTTCTCCTGGGTTTCATGATACAGAGAAAAGAGAAATCTGAGTGTAGTCTGGACTTTAAGGAGGCCAATTTCAAAGAGGAATAAGTACGGGAGAGATCCCATGGTCAGGAATGCTGAAAAAGAAGGAAGTCCAAGCTGGAGGGGAGTTTCTTGAAGGAGAAATACTGAAGGCCCAAATGCAGACAATTCCAGCAAGAAAGAAAAGAGGGAGGCATAAAAGGAAACCAGTGTGGCTGCAGAAGAAGCTGATAGATGAGCTCAGATTTAAGAAGGGCATTTATAAGAAATGGAAGAAAGGACGTACAAGTAGCTAGCAGGGCGAATGTCAGGTGGACTAAAGCTCAGAATGAGCTCAGCTTGCAAGAGAAGTTTAAAAAATGTCCAAAGTAAGAGGAAGAACAAGCAAGTGGTAGGTCCTCTGGGTGGAGAAAACAGAGAAATGCTCTTGGGTGACAGAAAAGGCAGAACGACTCAACACCTACTTTGCCTCTGTCTTCACCCAAAAGTAAAGTGGTTCCCAGCCTGGTGATGACAGAATAAACGATGCAAGGAGGAGCTGCAGCCCAAGAGAGGAAAAGGGGGGGAAGGGAACTCCTAGCTGTTTTAAATGAATTCAGAACTCCCGGGCCTGAGGGGCTGCATCCAACGGAAGTAAAGGAGCTTCCTGATATAATTTCAGAGTTTCTGTCTATGATCTTTGAGAAATCTTGGAGAACAGGTGAGGTCCTGCAGACTGGAGGTGGGCTAATGTCCCCGTTCTCAAAAAGGGGTAAAAAGAAGACCCAGGTAACTACCAACCAGGGAAGGTCCTAGAGCAGATAATTCAACAGTCAGTCTGTGAACTATCAGAAAAGGATGCTGTGCCTATTAAGACCCAGCATGGGTTTCTGAAGAACAAGTCATGCCAGACGAAGTTCATTTCTTTCTTTTTTTATGGAGTTACAGGTTTGGTGGATCAGGGGAATGCTATGTACCCTGACTTCAGTAAGGCCTTTGGCCATGTCCAGTGTGATATTCTTGCAGAAAAGCTGGTAAAATGTGGTCTGAACAAGGAAACTCTCAGGTGGATGGACTGAACAAACCCGAAGAGTAGTCATTCATCGTTCCTTGTCATCCTGCAAAAAGGGACATGGGGGGGCACAGTGTACTGTCTGGGGTCTGCTGTTGTTCAGCATCTTTATACATGACTTGGGCGGGGGAATTGAGGAGGGATGCTGACCAAATGGGATGGGAAGTTAATGCCACAGAAGACAGAATCAGAATTCAAAATGACCTTAACAGACTGGAGAACTGGTCCCAAACCAAAAATGAATTGCAATAGGGACAAATGTGAGGTTGTGCACTTAGACAGGAAGAAACAAATGCACCAGTAAAAGATGGGGGACATGAACAGAAGTATGGTGCCCAGGTAAAGTCACATTACCCCTCTATTCTGCCTTCATCAGGCCACACCTGGAGTTCTGTGTTCATTTATGGGCGCCACAATTTAAGGAGGATATCGAGAAGCTGGAAGGCGTGCAGAGAGGGGTGAGCAAGACGATCAAGGGTCTTGAAGCCAAGTCTCATGAGGAAAAGTTGAAGAGTTGGGGGTGTTTATCATGGAAAAGGAGACTAAGAGGAGATACGAGAGCCATCTTCTAATAGCTAAAGGGCTATGCCATGGAAGATGGAGCAAACTGATTTTTGCCTGCCGCAGATGTTAGGACTGTTTGAAGTCATTCTCAAAAGAAACAGAAAAGATGATTGTAACTTTAAGAACCTTTTCTGTGAGTTCTGGGTTTGGTTTTCTGGGCTGATTAGACACAGCTGGTGATGTGTATAAAAGAAAAGAAGTCACAGTTTGAATTTTACCTACGGAGAACAGCCACATGCTTTGTGTTTGTTGTTTTTGTATAGCTGTAATAAAACCTTTGTTTGAGTGTTTTGCACCGGTCTCATGGTCTCGTGGTTCTGTCGTCTGCCACCAGAAGAAACACCCCCTCCCTAACAAGGACTGAAGCAATTGACTTCAAGTTACAGGAAAGGAGATTCCAGCTAAACAGTAGGCATAACTTTCTGTCAATAAGAGCGATATCACTGTAGCACATACTCCACCAGAAAGTGCTGGACTGTTATTGATTGGAGGTTTTTCAGCAGAGGCTGAATGGCCAACTGTCATACACAGTGCTATTTTTCTAGAAAAAAAGTGCCAGAACACAGCATGAACTTCTCCCTCGCTCTGATGAGCTCCAGTTGAAAAAAAAAACTCTTAATTGAGCGTCCTGCATTGCAGGGAGTTAGATGACCCTCAGCGTCCCTTCCAACACTATGATTCTGCAATTCAACTATTCTCCCTGCTGTGAGTTCTTGGATGGAAAGTGAGCTTGCCCATCGGAAGCGCTTTCCACATTCCAAGCACTGTTATGGTTTCTCCTCATATGGATTCTTTGATGGGAAGTGAGAGTCTTGCTGTGTCTGAAGCTTTTTCCACATTTGAAGCACTGATAGGGTTACTCCCCTGTATGAATTCTTTGATGGGAAATGAGATGGTCCTTTCTACTGAAGCTCTTTCCACATTTGGAGCATTGATAGGATTTCTCCCCTGTATGAATTCTTTGATGGGAAGTGAGACCGGAGTTCTGATTGAAGCTCTTTCCACAATCCAAGCATTGATATGGTTTCTCCCCTGTATGGATTATTTGATGGGAAGTGAGACTGGCCTTGTGGGTGAAGCTCTTTCCACATTTGAAGCATTGAAAAGGTTTCTCCCCTGTATGAATTCTTTGATGGGAAGTGAGACTGGCTTTGTGAATGAAGCTCTTTCCACATTCCAGGCACTGATATGGTTTGTCCCCTGTATGAATTATTTGATGGGAAGCGAGGTAGGATCTCCGACCGAATCTCTTTCCACATTCTAGGCACTGATACGGCTTGTGCCCCGTATGAATACTTTGATGGGAATTGAGACTTTGCTTGTGGGTGAAGCTCTTTCCACATTCCAAACATTGATAGGGTTTCTCCCCTGTATGAATTCTTTGATGGAACATGAGATTGCCCCTTTGACTGAAGCTCTTTCCACATTCCAAACAATGATAGGGTTTCTCCCCTGTATGAATTATTAGATGGAAAATGAGACTTTCCTTGCGGGAGAAGTTCTTTCCACATTCCAAGCACTGATGTGGTTTCTCCCCTGTATGTATTCTTTGATGGGAAGTGAGATTTGTCTTCCAACTGAAGCTCTTTCCACACTCTTTACATTGAAATGGTTTCTCCAGTGTATGAATTCTCTGATGGGCAGTGAGACTTCCCTTCCGGTTGAAGCTCTTTTCACATTTCAAGCACTGATATGGTTTCTCTCCTGTATGGATTCTTTGATGGGAAGTGAGATGGCCCCTCTGAGTGAAGCTCTTTCCACATTCTAAGCACTGATGTGGTTTCTCCCCTGTATGAATTCTTTGATGGGCTCTAAGTGTGTCCTTTTCACTAAACCTCCTTCCACATTCCAAACACTGATAAGGTTTCTCCCCTGTATGAATTCTTTGATGGGAAGTGAGACTTTCCTTCCAACTGAAACTCCTTCCACACTCTTGACATTGAAATGGTTTCTCCCCTGTGTGAATACTCTGATGGGTTGTGAGGCTTTCCTTCTGGGTGAACCTCTTTCCGCATTCCAAGCACTGATATCGTTTCTCCCCGGTATGAATTCTTTGGTGGGAAGTGAGACTATATTTCCTGTTGAAGCACTTTCCACATTCCAAGCACTGATAGGGTTTCTCTAATGTATGAATTCTCTGATGGACAGTGAGACTTTCCTTCCGGGTGAATCTCTTTCTACATTCTAAACACTGATATGGTTTCATCCCAATAAGATTTATATGATAGGAAGTGGAAAGGGAGATGGAGCTCTCTGCACACTCCAAATTTTTATATGGTTTCTCCACTGTGTGGATTTTGTTGTGGTCTCCCCAGTTCTTCATTTCCAATTGATCACCACCTGCGATGAAGGGAGAAATGGGTTAGAACCTCAGAAATAAATGGAACCCCAAATGATTGGACAATGCTAATTTACTCTTGTGATAGTGGAAGAACGGGAGGGGGTCAGGCATGAGGTCTTACTACAGGGTCCACTGCCTGTGTTGACTGGTATTCATGGACATATTTGTGGGAACCTGATATGTGTAAAGCCTGGCTCTTTTCTTGAATGGGTTTCGTAGGGCCCAGTCATGGAATTTTCTGCATCTCTATTGTCACTCACCTGTTTCTTGCTCCATTTCTAAGGCCCATGGTCTCTTTGGTCAACCAAAAACAGACGGAAGCAAAAACAAAAACTCAAATCCTGACAGAATCTACTTTTACTTCCCTAAAAATTATGAAAATTACAGTGGTACCTTGGGTTAAGTACTTAATTCGTTCCGGAGGTCTGTTCTTAACCTGAAACTGTTCTTAACCTGAAGCACCACTTTAGCTAATGGGGCCTCCCGCTGCTGCTGTGCTGCCGGAGAACGATTTCTGTTCTCATCCTGAAGGAAAGTTCTTAACCCGCTATACTATTTCTGGGTTAGCGGAGTCTATAACCTGAAGCATCTGTAACCCAAGGTACCGCTGTACATTTATAAAGGCCTGGGCAGTTGGTTTTAAAGCAGCCTGATCATGGTTTTAAAAAGCATAACTGGAAGAGGAATTTTCACAGATGAAACAATCCATACCCTTCCATTTAAGGTGACCTGTGCTCTGCTAGGATACCAGGTGCAGTAGGTGGTTCTGTTGAGCTTCATCCAAATCTGGCAGGCTTTTCAGTTTGCTATCTCTCTCTCTTATTATCCAACCCTGAGCCTTACCGAGAGAGGCCATGATCCCACGATTCTCCTCCATGACTTCCTCATGCAAAGCTCTCTGGTCAGGATCCAACAACGCCCACTCCTCCTCCGTGAAATGCACAGCTACATCTTCAAAGCACAGAGGACCCTGAAAGGGAAAAGACAAGGGTCCTCCTCTAAGGCAGTCTAAATATTATCTACTACACTTTGCGGTGGTGTTTCCTGCCTATTCATTGCTGTGTTGTGTTAATTGCAATGAGAAGACTCAAAAATGCTGAGCAAAGGTCCACTAGGCTGTACCACTTGGTCCCTGCAGGGATGGCGCTCTGAGGGTTGGACACCACTAAGTGTTTTTGGACCACAAACTGGTACACAAGTCTTAAATCTTGGACCAGCTGAAAAGGATCTGGGGTAGAATTCAAGGCTTGTGAATAGGTAAGAGGGATGTGCTATCACTGACATGGCTTGCAATTTTTGGTATAGAAAGTATTGGTGTAATATGCAGAGATCGTTCCTATTCTATTGATTCAAGAAGGTTCTGGAAACTTGTCTGGGTCTCACAGCGTAGAAGCTACTACAAGCTGCAAGCGGCCAGTGACTAGCTGTTCATCAGTTTTTCCATTCTGCCTGGAAACAAGCCGAAGGCTCCTGATTTTTGGGTTATTCCTTCAGAGAAGCGGAGTACAGCTGGTTGAAGCCGGCCCTGTTATTTTTCTATCCCAAGGCCATGCTGCCTATAAACAGAGGCCATAATTCCTCCGTCATGGATGTGAGTTTTATATATATATATTGCAATGGATTGTTAAGTACTATGCAAATCCCAAAGAGGTGAATTTGTGAATAGTTATGCTCATTTCCCTTCAGTAAATAGTATTGGATGAAGCTCCTGCGCCTGGTCTATTTTTGGGGATCCTGCATTGTGTTTAATCTGCCAACAATTCGTTGAAGTCTAGTCTGGATCGGTATGGAAGGGTCACAAATGGAAGAATCTCCTCTCTCCGCACCCCGTCTGCATTGGGGTATCTTGGGCACTGTTTTTATGATATGTCAATTGCTTAGAAGCCCATTGTTGCACTCAATTATAAATATATAAATAAAATATATATAAATAAATACTGATAAATAATAAAAGCAACATTCAGAAGATTACTTAAGGTGAGGAGGCTGTTCTTTATTTTCAGCAGATAGACCTCCTTGAATGGCACCTTCAGCCTTTGTTTGGAACAGCTTTGATGAAAGCAAAGAGGGAGAGAGGGATTTCTTCATTCCCAGAGACACCCTGGCTGCCCCACTCCTGAGCCTCTTTCCCCCCAAGGCTCCTCCCTCCTACCTGATCTGCTTCTACAGCTGCTGCTTCCTCTCCACCACCAGGAAGAGACGGGTGAGGAGGTCTTGCCGGCATTCTTCTTTCACCTGAGAGACAAAGGTTAGTTGGAAGCCAGGAGTGCATGCTTCTCTGAAATGCACATTTTGACGGGCGTACAAATTTCATAGCTTTGTTGTGCTCTTATGGGCCCAAATGTCTCCCCCCCAAAAATTGAAAGAACTCACAGATTACTTTCAAAAGCAACAGAAAGACCAAACAGGGAAGAAACTCCTTCCTCCTTACCCAGGGGCCTCTCTCTGGTGTCCAACGGAGTCCACTCTGCCTCAGAGTAATTGGAGCCCGTTTCCGCAACCAGATCCTTTTCCTGAAAGAGCAACAAAAATGGTAGAGGCAAAATGCCTTGGATACTTTCTAAAAAAGGATGGTCAATTCGTACAGTATTTTAGGATCTTCTCCCTCCTGTTCAGAGCTCCTTGGGAGCAAGCAGAGGAAAGTCTCTCTCACCTGCTTCTTCTCCACCTGCTTCCTCTCCTCCGCCTGACTCAGGAGGAAACCTTCGGCCAGGGCCACTGCCTGGGAACTGGTCTCTGCTCCGCATTCCCTCACCCAGCTCTCCATCTCCGCTGGAAGGACAGCCAGGAACTGCTCCAAGATCACCAGGTCCAGCATCTCAGCTTTCGTGTGCCTTTCTGGCTTCAGCCACTGATGGTCAAGGTGGTAGAACAGGCTGCAAACCTTTCGGGGTCCTTTCACCTCCTTGTTGCGGAGATGGCTGAACTGTTGGCTCTGCCCATCTGAGCGAAGAGTGTACACCTCATGCAAGAACTTCTGCACAGAGTTTTCCCAGAATCCCCCACTGTTTCTAGTCTCCATGGCATGGCATTTTCCTGCTTCAGGGCCAGTTGAGTCTTGCTCATCCATCTGTGCTCTCAGGAATCCTGCAAGAGATCGGAAATAACCTTTTTTTCTGCCATTTTCTGTAGGTTTGAATTAGAGGTGCTAGCAAATCCTACAAAGCAAACACACTTTATTGCTATAAAATTGACACATTGTAAGGAGAAGAGAAATGTTCTCTGAGCAAGTGTGGATAAGTCTTGCTAGGAACCAGGGCTGGACTGTACCCACAGCCCAAGCTGTCAGCACCACAATCTCCAGGTCCCAGAATGACAACATAGCCCTTGGCTTCAGGCTCCAGAGTCCTTCAGCAGATCAGGAGCAAGGGGTCTACTCATGAGTATGCAGTCCTTGAAACTCCTCTGATGACGACGACTAAGGCTAGTTTGTGGTCTGGAATGCCATAATGTATGAGATTATATGGAAATAGCACAGCTTTCTGGCTCCATGTTCCTGATGTTACTTCCCCTGTCTTGCTGTGTTGTACTTAGCGTGAACCCCCAGTGGAATTACGCTTGCATTATTTTCTGACCTTGCTCTCAGTCAGGATGGGATCCAGATTGCCTGCGCTTGACCTGGTTGTGGAGTTTTGTTTTGTTTTTGGACTCTGCTGCAAAGGCAACTCTGCTTGCACAGGTGGGAGGCTGAGATGCCCCAAAATGCCCACGGAAGCAGGCGGAGGGCCTTCTTGGTAGTGGCACCCTGCCTGGGGAACTTGCGTCCCAGCAGATGTCAAGGAGATAAAGAACTACACAACTTTTAGAAGATATCTGAAGGCAGCCCTGTATCGGGAAGTTTTCAGTGGCTGCTGTTTTATTGTGTTTATAATATTGTGTTGGGAGGCACCCAGAGTGGTTGGGGCAACTCAGTCAGATGAGTGCGGTACAAATATTATAACCACCACAACAGCATTGTTTTATTAATATACTGAGTGCATGTGTGCATATATCCTGGGTTTCTGATGAAAATATATTTTCCCTTATTTAAGCATAATTTAATAATGTAATTTAAAACAAAGTAACATTTATTTGTGGCATCTGATGTCTGGTAGACTATTTCTATATACGGAGGAGAGTCCATACCACACATTTGTGATCTCCTTGTTCCAATTTTTTTTTTATTCATTTCATTTCATATTCATTTTATTCATATTATTCATATTCATTTCATTTAGAAATATTTCCATTGTTATTATTATTTATTATATCTGTATACCACTCTACACCTGTAGGTCTTAGGGCGGTTCACAACACACAGTTACAATATAAAAGGCACAAAATACAGATTAAAAATAATTTTAAAAACTAATGTATACAAACTGGGGGAAAAATACACTCCCCAACAAAAGCCACAGATAGAAAAGAAATCTAAGATTCCAAATTAACACCCAACATTCAAAAACAATTGAAAACAAACCCACCCCCAAATAAAACAGAACCCTCCCAAGTTAAAACATTCATCACCGCTATAACAACAACTTGAATTTCTATACCTATATTCATTATGTAAAGCAACCTAGGAGTGGACTACAATCATGTGTAGTCACAAGCAGCACATTCAGGGGCCAAACAGTTCAGCCAGATGCCTGGATCAGGAGTAGGAGTAGCAGCAGCAGCAGCAGTAATAATAATATTTTCCTTTCTTAGGACAAACATTTTCCCACAAGAGAAAAACGCTCACTTTCTACATTCAGCTACCTTCCAAAATTCTGCTCCTGCGTCTGAAACTCGGCGATGATCTTTACATCAGGTCAGTGCCTAGAATCCATTCAGTTAATCCATTTCGGGAAGCCCCCCAATAAACCAGCACTGCTGCTGCCAACGTCCAGGCCAAGCTGCGCTTGATTTAAGGAGCAGGTAGAGGAAAGAAAGTCGGCTCCGTGGAGGGAGGGGTTGCCCAGGTGGAGCAGCTGAACACGGCGCCCTCCGGGGGGGGGGTGTCTCATCTGCCCGGCTCTGGACCCGAGGGGATCCTTGCAATGCCCTCTCTGTGGAGAAGCCCTGGAGGACGGGCTGGAAAAGGGCCCACCATCCCGCGGCCAGATTATGGGCTGGGATCCCCCTCTTGAGTCATGGCATCGTTATACCTTTTGTCCAATGAGCTCAAGGGGGCATCCATGGGTCTATGGCTGCACACCTCCTGGGAACGAGCCCGCGCCCTGGCTTTGCAGAGATGGAGGGGGAGGACCCTGGGCTCCCTGATTTGGGGGTGGGTGGGGGTGGGCAGGGAACCCCTCTTCTCCCCAATGCCCCCTCCGGGGGAAGAGAGAGGAGACTCACCAGCGCGCAGAAGGCGCCGCCGAGGCAGCATTTGCAAAGGAGACGACAGCCCCCTCCCCCTCTTGCAGGAAGGGGGGAGGAAGGGAGGACCTGCCCCCCCGCGACACTTTTTTTCCTGTCCTCTCTAGGAATCCAGTTCAGCTCCTTTTAACCCTTGGCAGCCCGTGTGCACCCAGCTCACCCTTCTCTTCAGAGCAGGAGCCCAGCAGGAGGCACGTGCGTTGCGCACAGAGAAGTTTTCTTGGGGGGGGGGGGCCTCTTGGCTGACGTGCTAAGCTGCTCCCTCCCTTGTGTTACGGAAATGAAGGGGGGGCACATCTTAGATATCAGTTTTCCGCTTCCTTTCCAAACCCCTGGACGATGAGCCCAGCCACCTTTGTCCATAGTCGCAGAAGCACTACATTACACCTTGGCCATAAACCCGTACGTTCAACCAATCAAATATACGCTCAATATATAATATTGAAATTATGTTACTGCTTTATGAATGAACCCTGTGTTATGTGAATGAACTGCATATTTGTGAATTACCGAAGATCAATCAATCAGGAGCTCTAAAATCTGAAAGCTAGCCAATCGGGTATTACCAAACAGTCACCCCTAGGGTGGAAAGTAGGTCACCAGCAGGGAACGCGGCAAAACCTTCAGCTAAACAGCTCAGCCTTTGCACGGTCTTCTTTGTAGATAATGGAGAAAGCTGGTAAATTGTATTTCTTCTGGTTTCGATTGCCAAAACCTCTTACATTGTTGCTAGAAAGTGTCAAATTGTATCTCTTTGTATTTAACAGTGCTTTGAAAAAGCATATAAAATCCATGCCTTAACCAATTCTCCCCATTTCAATTACATTTTGCTCCAAAAGGGCAGGCGGACTTCGCCATCACCTTCCTCCATAATCCTCTAAGCGAGAGGTCACATACACAACTCAGTAATGCTTCTGGAAATGTATTCTGGGCAGGGAGGAAAGGTCTTATAAGAGCGTGTAACCGATGTTCGGGGCTCTTACTCCTTGTGGGGACCTGTTGAGCAACAATAAAGGGCGTGGTCTACTGATCGCTATTTTGCTCCATTCCTTGGCTGGAACTTCCTTCTTTTACTGACAGCAGAGACCTGCGCGGGACTTGCACCCCGACAAGCTGGGCTGCTGAGTATCCTCACACCCCGTTTGGAAACAGAAACAGGAGGAGCAGCTTGCAGGGGGAAAGGTGACTCATACCCGCCAACATTAATCCCATGATGATAATTTTACTATTTATACCCCACATATCTAACTGGGTTGCCCCTGCCACTATGGGCTGCCTCCAACATAATAAAATATTAAACATAAAAAACCACTTCCCTATGCCTTCTGATTGTGTGAGGGTGCTGATAAGCTAGTAAAGCAACACTCCGGTCTTCGCCCCATCTCTTCACAATATTTATTGTTCAGCTTCAAAGCCGTTTACGAGAGATCAAACACATACATCCATACTCAGCTATCCAGATGGGTCACCTGACTTTCGTCTGTGACGCTGCCAACAAGCCCATTCCCGGAAATGACGCTTCCTTTTCGTTTTGCCCTGTGAATGGCTGGGTCCTGCTTTAGGCTCCCCCCTGCCAGTCTCCCCCTCTGGCAAGGAAGAGACTTGGGCTCTCTCTATATATGTCTCCCTCCCTCGTGGTTTCCCCTGCAGCCTCCAATTTTGCCTTCACGTGGCTCGGGGGTAGGATAACTCCATACCCTCCAACCTTTCTCCAATGAAAATAGGGACACCCTAAGGGAAAGCAGGATATTCCAGAATCAAATCAGAAACCACGATGGCTTCTCTAAATCAGGGACGTCCCTGGAAAAGAGGGGCACTTGGGGGGTCTGGTGACTTCCTTGCAAGCTTTGTGCAAACAAATCCAGAAAAATACTCTACACGCAATCCTCAACCTCCTCAGTTGAAGGCAGTGATGCTTCGGAATACGAGTTTATGGAAGCTGTGGGAGAAGAGACTTGCGCTTGGGTCCTCCTAGTGTTCTTCCCCACAGGCATGAGTGGAAGAGAAGAGAATGAAAGCGAAGAGACACATATATGAAACGATTAATGCATGAAATAGCTAAGGCAGAAGGAGATAGGAGAAAAGCAATGAACTCTATGGGCGAAGCATAATCTTCTGCGAACTGCAAGGAGATTCACTCTGGGGAGAGATCATTGTAGCAGCTCCACTCTGGCCAAGGAGGGTCTGCAGAACTCATGGCCCTATCTGGGGCAGACCCTTGACCTCTGCCCTACAGGAGGGACCTGTTGCCACAGGGAGAGCTCCAACCTCCAGACTCCTGGGTCCTAAGGGAATTAGGACTGACTGACCGTCCACCTGCCCCCCAATATTCCCACAGACAGCCCACCCAGAGCACCCACAAATTCACCTGGTGAGCCTCGCTCAGGTGGGCAGGTAGAAAGAAGGCAGATCCCCTAGCAGGACAGGTCCTGGACTTCCTCCCTTCCTGAAGGATGCCCTGGATCGAAGGTTCCCCTGCAACACCCTCCACACACACGGGGCAGCCTTGGGCTCAGGTGAGCAGGACTCTGGGTTCCCTCTGTCTGGTCCAACACTTCTTGCAAGAAGGTAGTGCAGCTACAACCTGTCATTGAAATGCTAAACATTAGTGATCCAGAGTAGATTCCAATGTATAGGTAGCAGAGTAAACACTTAAATGTTGCAAAATTCCAAAAAAAAAATAAAATTGACCAGAGGCAATTAATATTTCATTCAACAGAGCTTTACTGCTACTGAAGGCAAATGAGCATAATGGTCACAAATCCAATACATTCAGAAATCCAGTTACAGCACACTTAACTTAAACTTCAATAAAACAAGAAGACTATACTTTAACACAATATACAGGGACATACACCAGAAGGGAGAGAAAGAGAAAGTGAAACTCAGGCTCCTTCTGGCCTTCCTTTTTTAGTCAGCATGACCTTGACAGAAAGAGATAAGAGAAATGGTTTAAACCAGCTGTACTCAGCTTCTCAGAAGGTATAACTCAAACATCATGAACCTTCTAGAAGCTTCCAGAACCCTCTAAAATTAAGTAGAATAGGAAAGAAAAGGAGAGATCTCTACACATCAGATCAATACTTTCTGCACTAAAAAATGCAAGCTGACACACCCACCCACAGGGGCACTGGCTCCCCCCTCCCCATACAGTACTGAAGGCACTCACAAGTCCCCCCCCCCCCCGGAGCGGGAAGGTCTGGCTGGATCACTGTCAGTAGTGTCTGGGATTGGCATGTGTGTGTGTCCTTCTGCACCCACATACATGTGAATGTGCCCTCAAAGTCCCTTCCAACACTATGATTCTACAATTCAACTATTCTCCCTGCTGTGAGTTCTTGGATGGAAAGTGGGCTTGGTCCTCTGAAGCTCTTTCCACATTCGAAGCGCTGTTATAGTTTCTCCCCTGTATGGATTCTTTGATGGGAAGTGAGATGGTCCTTTCTACTGAAGCTCCTTCCACATTCAAGACATTGATAGGGTTTCTCCCCTGTATGAATTCTTTGATGGGAAGTGAGATGGTTGCTGTGACTGAAGCTCTTTCCACATTCCAAGCACTGATACAATTTCTCCCCTGTATGGATTCTTTGATGGGAAGTGAGATTGTCCTTTCGACTGAAGCTCTTTCCACATTCCAAGCACTGATACGGTTTCTCCGCTGCATGAATTCTTTGATGGGAAGTGAGTTGGGAGCTCTGACTGAAGCTCTTTCCACATTCCAAACATTGATATGGTTTCTCCCCTGTATGAATTCTTTGATGGGAAGCAAGATGGGAGCTATGACTGAAGTTCTTTCCACATTCCAAACATTGATATGGTTTCTCCCCTGTATGAATTCTTTCATGGGCAGTGAGACTTGCCTTCCAACTGAAGTTCCTTCCACACTCTTTACATTGAAATGGTTTCTCCAGTGTATGAATTCTCTGATGGGCAGTGAGACTTTCCTTCTGGGTGAAGCTCTTTCCACATTTCAAGCACTGATAGGGTTTCTCCCCTGTATGAGTTATTTGATGGTTGGCGAGTGTGGAGCTCCGACCGAATCTCTTTCCACATTTTAAGCACTGATATGGCTTCTGCCCTGTATGAATTCTTCGATGTAAATTGAGAGAGGCGCTGTGACTAAAGCTATTTCCACATTCCAAACACTGATAGGGTTTCTCCCCTGTATGTACTCTTAGATGGGAAATGAGAATTTTCTTGTGGGTGAAGCTCTTTCTACACTCCAAACACTGAAATGGTTTCTCCCCCATATGAATTCTTTGATGGGAGGTGAGATTTGACTTCCATCTGAAGCTCTTTCCACATTCTTGACAGTGAAATGGTTTCTCCAGTGTATGAATTCTCTGATGGGCAGTGAGACTTTCCTTCCGGGTGAAACACTTTCCACATTCCAAACACTGATATGGTTTCATCCCAATAGGATTTATTTGATAGGGAGTGGAAAGGGAGATGGAGCTCTCTGCACACTCCAAATATTCATATGGTTTCTCTGCTGTGTGGATTTTGTCATGGTCTCCCTTGTTCTTCATTGCCAATTCAACCTCACCTGCAATGGAGAGAGAAATGGATTAGAACCTCAGAAATAAATGGAGCCCCAAATGATTGGACAATGAAAATTAAGTCTTGTGATAGTGGAAGAACGGAAGAGGGTCAGGCATGAGGTCTTACTACAGGGTTCACTGCCTTTGCTGACTGGTATTCATGGACGGATTTGTGGGAACCTGAGATGTGCAAAGCCTGGCTCTTTTCTTGAATGGATTTTTTTTGCCCCAATCATGGAATTATCTGCATCTCTATTGTCAGTCACCTGTTTGTTGCTCCATTTCCAAGGTCCATAGTCTCTTTGGTCAACCAAAAACAGACAGAAGCAAAAACAAACATACAAATCCTGACAGAATCTACTTTCACCTCCCTAAGAACTCTGAAAACTACATTTATGAAGGCCTGGGCAATTCAGAGCAGCCTAATCATGGTTTTAAAAATAACCGGAGGAGGAATTTTCAAAGACGAAACAATCCATACCCCTCCATTTAAGGTGCCCTGTGCCCTGTTAGAATCCCAGGTGCTGTAGGTGGTTCTATTGAGTTCCATCCATATATAATTTCCTTTTCAATTCTGGCTCCGGCCTGGTGGAGCGCTCTGCCTCATGAGACCAGGGCCCTGCAGGATCTGATTTCTTTCCGCAGGGCCTGTAAGACAGAGTGGTTCCGCCTGGCCTTTGGCTTGGAGCCAATTTGATTCCCTCATTCCCTCTCTTTCTTTTTTCTTTTCCTTCTCCCCTGCGATGAGGCTATATTTTAATATTTTAATGTTCCATTATTTTAACGCTGTTTTTTTTTTGTTTTTAAGTTGTAATCATTCATCTTGTTTTTATTATTGCTTGTAAGCCGCTCTGAGCCCGGCCTTGGCTGGGGAGGGCGGGGTATAAATAATAATAATAATAATAATAATAATAATTATTATTATTATTATTATTATTATTTCTATGGAATTTCAAAGCAGATATTATCATCCAACTGGGAGCCTTACCGAGAGAGGCCATGATCCCACGATTCTCCTCCATGACTTCCTTATGCAAAGCTCTCTGGTCAGGATCCAGCAACGCCCACTCCTCCTCTGTGAAATGCACAGCTACATCTTCAAAGCACAGAGGACCCTGAAAGGAAAAAGACAAGGGTCCTCCTCTAAGGCAGTCTAAAGATTATCTACTACACTTTGCGGTGTGGTTTCCTGCCTCTTCATTTCTGTGTTGTGTTAATTGCAGTGAGAAGACTCAACAATGCTGAGCAAAGGTCCACTAGGCTGTACCACTTGGTCCCTGCAGGGATGGCGCTCTGAGGGTTGGCCACCACTGGGTGTTTTTGGACCATAAACTGGTACAGAAGTCTTAAATCTTGGACCAGCCAAAAAGGATCTGGGGTAGAATTCAAGGCTTGTGGATAGGTAAGAGGGAGGTGATATCACTGACACGGCTTGCAATTTTTGCTATAGAAAGTATTTGTCTAATATGCAAAGATCTTTCCTATTCTATTCTATTCTTTCCTATTCTATTCAATAAGGTTCCGGAAACTTGTTTGGCTCTCATGAGCTAGAAGCTACTACACACTGCAAGCGGCAAGTGACTAGCTGGTCAGCAATTTTTCCATTCTGCCTGGAAATGAGCAGAATGTTCTTGATGTTTGGGTTATTCCTTCAGAGAAGCTGAGTACAGCTGGTTGAAGCTGGCCCTGTTAGTTTTCTATCCCAAGGCCATGCTGCCTATAAACAGAGGCCAGAGGAAACCTGATTTCACTTTCTCTCTCTCTCTATTTCTGGTGGAGTGATCTGTACCTAGTATGTCTAATTGTTTAGTTCTTAGTCTTAAGGTTTTTGTTTTTGTTTTTTTACTGCAACTGGATTTTTGAGAACTATGCCAGTCCTGAAGAGTGTCTGGCTTCAGGAAATCGGCTTTGTCCTGACTTTGGCAGTAGATAAGCAGAATACATGGAAAGGAGACTTCCTACCAGTTAGAACAAAGAATCCATTTCCTAGGAATGACGGTGCTCCCAATTAAGGGTTCCGCCCACTTCCGCCCTAGTCACCCACGTCACTACCACATCTTCTAACCTGATCTCCTAACAACTGTGCTCCCTGTGCTGCCACTTTATTTGCTCTTCTTGACCTTCGGCTGAGTAGATGAACACTTTCCAGTGTTTCTCTCTCCAAGTGCTTCTTCTCCTAGCTGTTCCCCATCCAGTATTTCCCAATTTCTGCCTTCTGAACTATGTCCCTCTGCAAACCACTTTTCCAAATCTACCGTACTTTTTGCTCTATGACTCACTTTTTGCCTCCTAAAAAGTAAGGGGAAATGTGTGTGCGTCTTATGGAGCGAATGCAGGCTGTGCAGCTATCCCAGAAGCCAGAACAGCAAGAGGGATTGCTGCACAGTGAAAGCAGCAATCCCTCTTGCTGTTCTGGCTTCTGAGATTCATAACATTTTTTTTCTTGTTTTCCTCCTCCAAAAACTAGGTGTGTTTTGTGGTCTGGTGCGTCTTATAGAGCGAAAAATACAGGTATGTTGTCCCACTGCTCCTGGGAAGATTCCTGATCAGGAGCAAGGAGAGGGGGAGGCTCCCACCATTCCTCCTCAGTGCAGCCCATCTCAGCACGGTCCCTGACAGAGAGTTGGATTCATGAACTGTTATGCTCATTGGCCTTCAGCAAATAATACTGGATGAATCTGCTGCGCCTGCTTCATTTTTTGGGATGCTGCATTGTATTAGGTCAACTGCTTAGAAGCCCAGCAGAGCACTCAATCATGAGCTTGAGCTTGCAGGGCAGCAGCTGAAGAAGGAGCCAAAAGGGTTTTCTTGTGTGTGTGTTTCTTTGTGGCTGATTAGCTGCTCTCCCTGTGCAAAGGTCAGAGGGGGCAGGGTTTCTGTTGAGGCAGGTGATTAGCTGTGGGAGGAGCTTATCAGAACTTGCAGGGCAGTGGCACGCACCTAGTGGCGCGCGCAGTTTGATCCATCTTTTAGATTTAGGGGAGCTAGTCTCAAACGTTTGTTGGGGGAGACCTAGGTTTTTTTGGGGGGAGTTCTTTGTTCTGTTGTCAGGGCTGGCTCCGGGTCCCAGCTCACCAAGGACCAACGCTAGCCGATAGTACAGTATCAAAGTCTTTATTGAAGAATAGTCTCCATTTACAAGTCTCAGCGTCCCAGCCCTACGTCTGGACTTTAGACCGGCGAAGCTCTGTCTGGATCTCCACCCCCCGTGCACCAGTTCAAGACTCTAATCTTACTCCACCTCTTCCTTCTCTCTCTCTTCCTCTGGGTCTTACTACCCCCCGGGGTCTCATTCCTCCTGGACTCTTCCGACGCGGAGCTAGACCCCTCTGACTCCTCCCCCTCTCTTCGGCGGGCTTTAGGACCTGGCTCCTTACCCGGGCTGCCCACCTTGCCGCCCTCCTGTACATTTGAACTTGGCGCGCGCGCGCGTTTTACTTTCCGGATGACCGTTTCCTCGCTCCCTGACGAGGGTGTGGCCACTCCTGCCTCACGTTCTCCCTCTGCCAGCGCGCTCCCTGATCCCGATGCCTTAGACTCCTCCCCCCTACTGCACTCTGGGGGGGACGCTGGTCCGGATTTCCAGCTGCTACTCTCTGAGTCCCCTTCTTCCCGAGGTGTCCCCCTGGGCACTCCCCTTGCCCTGACCATGGGGGCCCCTTTCTGTGAATCCTCCGAGTCACTGGAGAGACTCAGAGATCTTGGACTACTGTCGCCGCTGACATTTCCTTCCGACTCCTCCCCCTCGCTCTCTGTTTCTTCCCTCTCCAGTGACTCTGCTCCTGAACCCCTGACATCCATCCCCCCCTCGAAGCCCCCCCTTCCCCCCTCCCCTTCCTCCGGCGGGGGTGCTGGGTGCTCCGTCGTTGTGGGGGTGAATGGTGGATACAGTTCGTCCCCCGTGGCGTGCATCCAGTTAGAGAAATCCGGCTCGTCCTCCATGTCTTCGCCGACCTCGTTCTCCTCTGCTTCCATCTCCGTGCCGCCATGCTCGAACCCAACGTCCTCCCCCATCACGTCCATGTCCCTCTCACCCTCGTTCCCCTCTGGGTCCGTTGCCTGCCAAGGGCCCCTCAGCCACCTCTCCTCTCCTCGATTGTCCCACCAAAACGAGCGGTCTGAGGCAAACCCCGAGGGCGAGCCCTCCGGTGAACGTGTGTCTAATGCTGGTTCTTCGTCCGAGGTGAATCCCTGGAACGTGCTGGTAGAAAGCGTGGGCGTGAAAAGCCAGTCGTCGAAATACTCGGCTGGCATGGGCCTGTGTGGGAACAAGGCATGAAACTCCTCTTTGAGGAGAGGCTCGTCCAGGGCATAGTCCGGCACCCAACTGTTGGCGCTGGCCGGGGTACCTTCCCTTGCGAGAAAATATTCTACTCCCTCTTCCCCCCATCTCGAGTCCAAAATCTCTGTGACCTGGTTGATGGGTTCCCTTCTTGGCGACTCCCTCCTTGGGGGGATCTCCTTATACTGGTCTGGTGCCGTGCCCTGCGCCTGAAATCGGTGAGGTGCTTTGTAGGGCGTGAGCACCGACCTATGGAATACTGGGTGCATTCTGGATCCTTCCGGAAGTGTCAACCGGAAGGCCACCGGATTGATCTGTGCCTCAACTAGGTAAGGTCCTAGCTGCTTATGTCCGAGTTTCTTCTTAGCTAAGGATCTGGTCGGCACTGCGTGGGCCGCTAACCACACCCAGTCTCCCACCTGTATGTCTTCACCAACCCTCCTGTGCTTGTCAGCCTGCAGTTTGTATGCGTGCTTTGCCAGCTCTAACTGCCTCCTAAGCTGCTCGTGGACTTCCTGCAATTCCGCCGCCAAGACTTCCGCTGCCTGTGGCTCCCCCTCCCCCAGTCTCTCTAATCCCGGGAAGGTTCTGGGATGCCTCCCGTTGTTGGCGAAGAACGGCGTCACCCCTGTGGACACGTGCTTCGTGTTGTTGTAAGCGAACTCAGCGAGCGGCAGGTAGTCCACCCATGTCGTCGGCTGGTGATTTGCATAGCATCTCAGGTACTGCTGCATGACGGCGTTGACGCGTTCCGCTTGTCCGTTGGTCTGCGGGTGTCTCGCCGACGCTAGGTTGATCTTGACATTCAGGAAACCCATCAGCTTCTGCCAGAAGCTCGAAATGAACTGGCGCCCCCTGTCGGACAAGATAGACCGTGGCAGTCCATGCACTCTGAAGACGTGGTCTATGAACAGTTTGGCGGTCTGTTCTGCCGTGGCCACCTTCGCGCACGGAATGAAGTGGGCCATTTTAGTGAACATGTCCACCACCACTAGCACTGCCGTTTTACCCCTTGAGCTGGGTAAATCCGTGACAAAGTCCAGGGCCACCCTCTCCCACGGTTCGCTCGGAGTCTGCAGCGGTTCGAGCAGTCCCGCCGGAGGTTTGTGCACTGACTTGGCCCTTTGGCAGGTGTCGCACCTCGAGACGTACTCCGCGACTTCCCCCCGCATCTTGGGCCACCAAAAATCTCTGGCAACGAGGTCTGCCGTCTTCTCCTTGCCAAAGTGCCCGGCGGTGGGTGCGTCGTGTAACTGCTGCAGTACTTTCGCCCGGAGGTCGTCTCCCGGTACATAGAGAGCTCCTCTGCGGATGAGCAATCCGTCTCGTACTTGGAACTCGTCGTCCTTCACCGTGCCCTTGTGCACCTCCTCCATCTTGGCTTGTGCAAAGGGGTCCCCCTGCAGTGCTCGACGGACCGCCTCCAAGTCCACGGTTGCTGCAGCGCACGCCCACGCTTTCGGAGCGAAAATGTGCTTGGCCGCTGCTGGTGCCGCCTCTTCGAGGTATTGCGGCTTTCTGGACAGTGCATCCGCCATGATGTTGTTGTCGCCTGGGATGTATTCTATCCTGAAGTCGAAATCCGCGAAAAATTCCGCCCATCTGATGTGCCGCTGGTTTAGGAATCTTGCCGTGCGCCAGTACTCCAGGTTCTTATGATCCGTGCGAACCTGCACGGTGTGCTTGGCCCCGACGAGGAAGTGCCGCCACGCCTTGAATGCTGCATGAATGGCCAGCAACTCCCTGTCCCAGATGGTGTAGTTTTGCTCCGACTTGCTGAGCTTCCTAGAGTAGAAGGCACACGGTCTCCAGTCCCCATGCGGGTCCTCTTGCAACAGTACGGCGCCCACGGCTCTGTCTGAGGCGTCTGTTTCAACCCTCAGCGGTTTGCTGGGATTCACATGCAGTAGCTGCCCTTCGGACGAGAAGAGACGCTTAAGGTTCTGAAAGGACTGCTCCGCTTGCTCCGTCCAGATGAACTTCTTCTTCTTAGAGCTGAGCGTGTCAGTAATGGCCGCCGTCTGCATCGCGAACCCCTTGATGAACTTGCGGTAAAAGTTGGCGAACCCCACAAACCGCTGGACCTCCTTCCGATTGCGCGGGCTCTTCCAGTCCAACACTGCGCGAACCTTGGCGCTGTCCATGGCAAGCCCCTTGTCCGACAGCTTGTAGCCCAGGAAATCCACCTCCGTCCTGTCGAACTGGCACTTCTCCAGCTTGGCATACAGCCGATGCTCCTGCAGTCTCTGCAGAACTTCCTTGACGTCACCTTCGTGGGCCTCCTCAGATTCTGAGAATATCAGGATGTCGTCCAAGAAGCAGACGCATGTCTTGTAGAGGAGACCCGCCAGGACGTGATGCATGAAAGCTTGAAAACAGTGGGCGCCATTTTGTAAACCGAAGGGCATAACTCTGTATTCATATGTGCCCAGGGGCGTGAACATGGCAGTCTTCCACTCGTCTCCTTCCCGTATGCGAATCAGGTTGTACGCCCCTCGCAGATCCAACTTTGTAAAAACGCGTCCTTTCCTCGCCGTCGCCAGCAGGTCATCTATCTTGGGCATGGGAAAGGCCGCGGGCTTGGTTCTGGAATTTAAAATTCTGAAGTCTACCACAAGT
Source organism: Podarcis tiliguerta (assembly GCF_965153285.1). NCBI lineage: Eukaryota > Metazoa > Chordata > Lepidosauria > Squamata > Lacertidae > Podarcis > Podarcis tiliguerta. Next base: position 54,238,761 of record NC_139546.1, read on the forward strand.
CTTTTTTGGGGCGTGTCCCTCTTCTTCACAAAGAATACAGGACTGCCCCCCGCTGCCTTCGACTCCCGGATGAAACCGCGCTTCAAGTTGAGGTCTATGAACTCCTTGAGCTCCTGCAGCTCATCCTCAGACATGGAATACAGTTTCCCGGCTGGCAGCGTCGCTCCTGGCAGGAGGTCAATCTTGCAGTCATAGGGCCTGTGGGGGGGCAGCTTGTCCGCTTCCTTCTCGCAGAAAACCTCCAAAAACGCTGCATACTTGCGAGGCACTGCTTGCAGCGTGCCTAATTGTAGCTGCGGGTCGTCCCCTCCTTCTTCCGGGCTAGGAAGGATGCAATGTTCCGCGCAATAGGAGGAGCCGAAGGTCAGTTGGCGTTGGTACCACGCCAATGCTGGGCTGTGCCTGTGCAGCCAACTCATGCCGAGGACTACAGGCGTGTCCGACAGGTGTGTGACATTAAAGCTGATGACTTCTCGGTGATTTCCAATCCGCATCACCATTGGTTGCGTTTGTTGCACCACCTGCCCCCCTAACAAGTCTCTGCCATCCACCGTGACAACGTTCAGGGGCAGCGTGGCTGGTAGCAGTGGTATATTGTGCTGCTGAATGAATTCCAGTCCTATAAAGTCAGCGTTGCTGCCGGAGTCAATGGTGATCGGCACCTCCAGAGTGCGTCCATTGGGCAGTTGGAGAGACGCTGTAAGCTGCACCACTGGTTTGGGTGGGAGGGGGTCTGTGGGTTGCAAAAGTGCTGGGGATTGTTTCATTGACTTGTCTGACTGGACCCCAGTGCCTCTTCCTCCAGCCAGACTCCGTCGTTTAACTGTTGCTGCGTTTTCAATTGAGCTGCTTCAGCGACTTTTGCGGAGGCTGCAGTGTGCTTGTGGAGCCTCTGGGGACACTCTTTCGCCATGTGTTGAGCACTGTCGCAGATGTAGCACTTCCTGTTCCCTCTAGGAGGCTTCGTTTTGGCTGCTCCCGGTGTTAGGGCTCTGTTAGCTGACTGAGCCCTGGCACCTCCTATCTCCATCGGCTCTTCTCCCCCTCCCTGCGAGGGTGTGGAGTGCGCACGCGCTGCTTCTCTGGGAAAGAAGGGAGGTGCTCTGGCTGGTGCCCTTCCCCAACGCCCTTCTTCCCTGTTGCAAGGACGTTCTTCCAGATGCACCCCGATCTCCAGAGCCCTCTGGACTACCTGCTGGGTGCTCCTTGGTCTCTCCCCTCTTCCAATCTCCGCTTTTACATCTGCATTCAACCCCTCCCAAAAGAGGTCTCTGACTGGCGCAGAATCTTTTTCCCACCCCAGGGCATGAACCAGTCCGAAAAATCGAGTATGGTACTGCCGCACGCTGGCTTTGCCTTGTTTAAGTCCATGTATGTCCCTCCTGGCAATATCGACGTCTACCTTTGATAAAAAGCATGAGTCCATTGCTTTAATAAAAGCCTTCGCATCTTGGAGCGCTGGATCATTGTCCCTCCATAGATTCCGCAGCCACGTTTTGGCTTCCCCATGCAAATGGGACAAGATAAACCCCACTCTCTCTCTCTCATCTCTAAAGTCTTTGTCAAGTAAATCCAGCGCAAACAGCAGGTCTGCTCTGAAGTTGGGGTACTGCTGCAAACTCCCGTCGAAATGCGATACAAGGCTTCCTCCCCTTCTCCCCAAACCTATGCCTTCTGCCTTGGCTCCCGTTTGCCCCTCTTTGGAAAGCACGTCCAACCTGGCCTGGAGATCCCGGCAGGAGGTAACCATCTCCTCCTCTCTCTTCCTGGATGCAATTACCTCAGTGCTGAGTTGTGTCACCGCTTCTTGCAGGGCTTTTATCTTCTCTTCCGTCGTCATCTTGCCTGAGTTTTGTGAGCTCTGTAAGCACCCCTCCTCTGTCCTCGCTGCGCCGACTCACGTGGCGAGGTTCTTGGTGCCAAAACTTTAAAATGCGAGACAGAGCTTACTGTCAGGGCTGGCTCCGGGTCCCAGCTCACCAAGGACCAACGCTAGCCGATAGTACAGTATCAAAGTCTTTATTGAAGAATAGTCTCCATTTACAAGTCTCAGCGTCCCAGCCCTACGTCTGGACTTTAGACCGGCGAAGCTCTGTCTGGATCTCCACCCCCCGTGCACCAGTTCAAGACTCTAATCTTACTCCACCTCTTCCTTCTCTCTCTCTTCCTCTGGGTCTTACTACCCCCCGGGGTCTCATTCCTCCTGGACTCTTCCGACGCGGAGCTAGACCCCTCTGACTCCTCCCCCTCTCTTCGGCGGGCTTTAGGACCTGGCTCCTTACCCGGGCTGCCCACCTTGCCGCCCTCCTGTACATTTGAACTTGGCGCGCGCGCGCGTTTTACTTTCCGGATGACCGTTTCCTCGCTCCCTGACGAGGGTGTGGCCACTCCTGCCTCACGTTCTCCCTCTGCCAGCGCGCTCCCTGATCCCGATGCCTTAGACTCCTCCCCCCTACTGCACTCTGGGGGGGACGCTGGTCCGGATTTCCAGCTGCTACTCTCTGAGTCCCCTTCTTCCCGAGGTGTCCCCCTGGGCACTCCCCTTGCCCTGACCATGGGGGCCCCTTTCTGTGAATCCTCCGAGTCACTGGAGAGACTCAGAGATCTTGGACTACTGTCGCCGCTGACATTTCCTTCCGACTCCTCCCCCTCGCTCTCTGTTTCTTCCCTCTCCAGTGACTCTGCTCCTGAACCCCTGACATCTGTCTTCACACTTTTTATGATGGAGGACCGCTGTAGCCACCCCCAACGACATGCTCTCAAGATGGAGGGTGAGGGAACAGCTGCAGTCGCCTGCGGTTCCTGCGCAATGTTTGCCATCTTGCCAAAGGTTGCAGGCAGCTTTACCTGCAGCAATTGCATGTTGATTGCCCTCTTAGAAGACAAAGTCCAGCAACTGGAGGAACGTGTAGCTACGCTCCAAAGAATTAGAGAGCTGGAGCTCTTCTTGGAAGCAACAGAGCACACCGTCTCCACCAAGGAGGAGACAGGGGACTCCCCTGAGAAGGAGACTAGTTCACCAACACAGGAGCCAGATATATGGAGAAACGTGACTCAAAGAAGTAGGAGGCCCAGGGTTCACTCTGATTGTTTAGAAATACACAATCGCTTTGAGGTCCTCTCCCCTAGCATGGAAGACGAAGAGCAGACTCCATTTGAGGATCTCTCCCTCATTACAGTCAATCAGGTATATGAAGACGAGCAGCAAAGTCAGTCCTCAGGGAATGTACAGGCGACCTTGGAATGGACAGCTCACGGAAGAACCCCGACCAAACCTAAGAGGAGGCGTGTAGTGGTGATAGGAGATTCCCTGCTGAGGGGAACAGAAGCAGTGATCTATGGGCCTGAGAAGATGTCTCGGGAAGTGTGCTGTCTCCCCGGGGCTAAGATCCAAGATGTAACTGAACGACTGCCAGGAATCATAAAACCCACTGAGAAATACTCCTTCCTCTTGGTTCATGTGGGAACCAATGACACTGCAAGCAATAGCCTCCAGAAGATCAAAAGAGACTACGAGGCTCTGGGCAGGAAATTGAAGCAATTAAATGCACAAATCGTCATCTCATCTGTCCTCCCAGTTGAACTACGTGGCCCAGGGAGAGAGGGAAAAATAGTGGAAGTGAACAGCTGGCTTCGCAAATGGTATAAACAGGAACGGTTTGGATTCTTAGATCATGGACTGCAGTTTCTTGAAGATAGACTTCTGGCAAGCGATGGGCTGCACCTCACAACGGTTGGGAGGAATGTTTTTGCCAAAAATCTCAGAAACCTCATCAGGAGGGCTTCAAACTGACTAATATAAGTATTTAGGTATCAGGACATAATAATTTTAAGGTGTCATGTTTTTGGAGGTCTTTAAGCAGAGGCTTGACAACCATATGTCAGGAGTGCTCTGATGGTGTTTCCTGCTTGGCAGGGGGTTGGACTCGATGGCCCGTGTGGTCTCTTCCAACTCTATGATTCTATAAATTTATTAATATAACTGCAAATGCTGATAAGTAACACTACGGACATACAGAAGGCTAATAAACGTGAGGAGGCTATCCTTATTTTCAGCAGATAGACTTTACTGAATCACACTTTCAGCCTTTGTTTGGAACAGCTTGACGAAAGCAAAGAGGGAGAGAAGGATTTCTTCATTCCCAGAGACACCCTGGCTGCCCCACACCTGAGCCTCTTTCCCCACAAGGCTCCTTCCTCCTACCTGATCTGCTTCTACAGCTGCTGCTTCCTCTCCACCACCAGGAAAAGATGGATGAGGAGGTCTTGCCGGCATTCTTCTTCCACCTGAGAGACAAAGGTTAGTTGGAAGCCAGGAGTGCATGCTTCTCTGAGATGTACATTTTGACGGGCGTACCAATTTCATAGTTTTGTTTTGCACTATGGGGCCCAAATGTCTCCCCCCCCCCCAAAATTGAAAGAACTCAGAGATTACTTTCAAAAGCAACAGAAAGACCAAAGAGGGAAGAAACTCCTTCCTCCTTACCTAGTGAACTCTCTCTGGTGTCCAACGGAGTCCTCTCTGCCTCAGAGTAATTTGAGCCCGTTTCCGCAATCAGATCCTTTTCCTGAAAGAGCAACAAAAATGGTAGAGGCAAATATTTTATGGGTCCTGCCTTGGATGCTTCCTAAAAAGGATGAGCAATTAGTATAGTATTTTAGGATCTTCTCCCTCCTGTTCAGAGCTCCTTGGGAGAATGAAGAGGAAAGTGTCTCTCACCTGCTTCTCCACCTGCTTCCTCTCCTCTGCCTGACTCAGGAGGAAACCTTCGGCCAGGGCCACTGCCTGGGAACTGGTCTCCGCTCCGCATTCCCTCACCCAGCTCTCCATCTCCGCTGGAAGGACAGCCAGGAACTGCTCCAAGATCACCAGGTCCAACATCCTAGCTTTTGTGTGCCTTTCTGGCTTCAGCCACTGATGGTCAAGGTGGTAGAACCAGCTGCAAACCTCACGGGGTCCTTTGGCCTCCTGGTAGCAGAACTGTCTCAACTGCTGGCTCTGCACATCTGAGCGAAGAGTGTCCACCTCACCCAACTGCACTGAGTTTTCCCAGAATCCCCCATGGCTTCCAGTTTCCATGGCATGGCCTCTTCCTGCTTCAGGGCCAGCTGGGTCTTGCTCATCCATCTGTGCTCTCAGGAGGCCTGCAAGAGATCAGAAGACAACTTCTACAGCTCAGGAGCAAGGGGTCTACTCATGAGTATGCAGTCCTTGAAACTCCTCTGATGATGATGACGACTTTGGCTAGATTGTGGTCTGGAAGGCCATAATGTATGAGATTATATGGAAATAGCACAGCTTTCTGGCTCCATGTTCCTGATATTACTCCCCCTGTCTTGCTGTGTTGTACTTAGCGTGAACCCCCAGTGGAATTATGCTTGCATTATTTTCTGACCTTGCTTTCAGTCAGGATGGGATCCAGATTGCCTGTGCTTGACCTGGTTGTGGAGTTTTGTTTTGTTTTGGGACTCTGCTGCAAAGGCAACTCTGCTCGCAAAGGTGGGAGGCTGAGATGCCCCAAAATGCCCAAGGAAGCAGGTGGAGGGCCTTCTTGGTAGTGGCCCCCTGCCTGGGGAACTTCCTTCCCAGCAGATGTCAAGGAGATAAAGAACTACACAACTTTTAGAAGATATCTGAAGGCAGCCCTTCTTTTTTTATTATTCATTTCATTTAGAAATATTTCCATTGTTATTATTTATTATATCTGTATACCACCCTACCCTATGGCCACCAGATTTTTTCAATCTGAACCTTTTTTTTTTTTTTTTTTGAAGCAGAGTAGCAACAGGGAGTCAGTAGTGGGGATGGCAAGGCAAAAGACCCTGGGCCTATAACAATAACTTGAATTTCTAGACCTCTATTCCTTATATAAAGCAACCAATGAGTGGACTAAAACCATGTGTATTTACAAGCAGCACATTCAGGGACCAAACAGTTCAGGAAAACGCACACTTTCTACATTCAGCTACCTTCCAAAATTCTGTTCCTGCGTCAGAAACTCGGCTACGATCTTTTAATCAGGTCAGTGCCTAGAATCCATCCAGTTAATCCATTTCGGGAAGCCCCCCAATAAACCAGCACTGCTGCTGCCAACGTCCAGGCCAAGCTGCGCTTGATTTAAGGAGCAGATAGAGGAAAGAAAGTCGGCTCCGTGGAGGGAGGGGTTGCCCAGGTGGATCATCTGAATACGGCGCCCTCCGGGGGGGGGGGGCTCAGCTCCCCGGCTCTGCTTCTCCACGGATGGGATCCTTGCAATGCCCTCTCTGTGGAGAAGCCCTGGAAGACGGGCTGGAAACGGGCCCACCACACCGCGGCCACATTATGGGCTGGAATCCCCCTCTTGAGTCATGGCATAGTTCTACTCCCCTTTTTTTCTCCAATGAGCTCAAGGGGGCATCCATGGGTCTGTAGCTGCACACCTCCTGGGAACGAGCCCCCGCCCTGGCTTTGCAGAGATGGAGGGGGACCCTCGGCTCCCTGATTTGGGGGGTCGGTGGGGGTGGGCAGTGAACCCCTCTTCTCCCCAATGCCCCCTCCGGGGGAAGAGAGAGGAGACTCACCAGCCCGCAGAAGGCGCCGCCGAGGCAGCATTTGCAAAGGAGACGACAGCCCCCTCCCCCTCTTGCAGGAAGGGAAGGGGAAGGGAGGACCTGCCCCCCCCCCCGCGACACTTTTATATCCTGTCCTCTCTAGGAATCCAGCTCCTTTTAACCCTTGGCAAGCCGTGCGCACCCATCTCACCCTTCTCTCCCTCTCTGCGTTTTCGCCTCCAGAGCAGGAGCCCAGCAGAAGCCGCGTGCGTCGCGCAGTCCGAGAAGTTATCTTGGGCGGCGGGTGGGGACCCTCTTGGCTGACGTGCCAAGCTGCTCCTTCCATTGGAAACAGAAAGAGGAGCAGCTTGCAGGGGAAAAGGTTCATCAGACCAGTGACACATACTCTCCAAAATTTCTCCGATAAATTTTACTGTTTATAACCTATACATCTTACTGAGTTGTCCCAACCGCTCTGGGTTGCTTCCAACATATATAAAAACATAATTAAACATTAAACATTAAAAAATACTTCCTTGTACCATCTGATTGCCTTCAGACGGCTCGCGCGTCGGATAACTCCATACCCAACAACATTTCTCCAATGAAAATAGGGACATTCTAAGGAAAAGCAAGAAGTCCCATGGACTGCAAGAAGTCCGTGACTCCCAACTTGGGGTGTGTGTGAGTGAGACAACAAAATTCCGCACCTGGGTTCCACATGGCCTTGCTACACCTCTGAGTAAGGGAACTCCTAGCTATTTTAAATGAATTCAAATCTCCAGGGCCTGAGGGGCTGCATCCAGGGGTATTAAAGGAGCTTGCTTATGTAACTTCAGAGTTTCTGTCTATGACCTTTGAGAAATCTTGGAGAACAGGTGACGTCCTGCAGACCAGCGTTCTCGGGGGGGGGGGGGGGATAAGACCCAGATATGTACCAACTGGTGAGCTTGACATTGATACCAGGGAAGGTCCTAGAACAGACAATTCAACAGTCGGTCTGTGAGGAGTTAGAAAAGGATGCTGAGACTACTAACACCTAGCATGGGTTTCTGAAGAACAAGTCATGCCGGACGAATCTCATTTCATGGTCATTTGAGGCTCAGGTGACTAGGAGTGCCCATTTCCAGCTCAGGTAGTTTGCCAGTCGGTCTGTCAGGCTTCAGGGAATCAGATCCCCCTCCCTCACAGCAGGCTGCCAGTAATGGAAAACAAGAAGCTCTCACCAAAGTCTTTTATTCAATGCTCACAGAGAGAGATGCAGGATGCCGTTTCTTGGAGAATGGCGTTGCTCTGCGTAATCTCCTAGAGTCATGACCTTCTGCAAACCACTGTTGTACATCTATACTATCCTCCTCTTCTAGGAAAGGTTCAGGAGAAGGGGGAGGACGGTCACCACTGTTCCTCCTCTGATGTCCAGTCCCTGACACAGTCCATTTGGGACAGAGAGTACTTGACCATGGTATTCCATGCTCTGGATCGGATGGGATCAATGCAATGCCCTCTACATGGAGCTGCCCTTGAAGACAACTCAGAAACCGTTCCAAAATGCAGCAGCCAGATCATGGGTCGGGTTCCCTCTCTTGATTCACGGTATTTCTATCTCCCCCTTTTCTCCAAGGAGCTCCAGGTGGCATCCATGTGTTTCTCCCTCCTCACTGAATTCCCCAAACCCTTGAGAACATATCTAATTCCTGTCTTAAAACAGCTGCCACAGATGTCCATTCATTTCTGGGCCCAATTCAAGGGGCTCACAGGAGGGGTCCACTTAGGCCTCCCAATATCTGAACAACCGCCTCTTGGGGGGTTAAGGTTGGCAGAAGGGGCACTCTTGGCAGTTTGGGGTGGCCCTAGAGCGGCTATCCTGGGGCCAGTACTTCGGTTGGGGCATTCCCTCCCCACAGAGGGGCGCCTGGCCCCTTCCCCTCTTGTCCAAGGGCTCTGACTCTTGCCTTTTCAGGACCTACCTTCCTATGGCTGTCCTTCGTTCTAACTCCTTTTAATATGGACTGTTAAAATGCTTGTAACCTGCTCTGGGTAATAAATGTATTGTCATTATTATTATTATTTATTTAATTTGTATTCCACCCTTCATCCGAAGATCACAGGGTAGTTCACAACATAAAAAAACAGAATGAAAACATAAAATGCAAAACAAAAGCAAAACAAAAACAAACCAAACCAACAACCCCCCTTCCCACAGACACATCTGAAAGGCCATTTGATGTGGATCAGGCAAATGTTGCCTGAAGATTTGTAACAAAGGCGCCCGGTGGGCCTCCCTGGGGAGAGCATTCCATGAAGGGTATCAGTAATAAGAGTAATAAGGATAACAACCAGAACAACAACAACATAAAGCCTCAAGCCTGAGGGTGGAAAATTAAGCCTCAAGATACACATGGAGCCTCAAGGAAGCCAAGCATCTTCAAAGCAGGATCAGACCACTTTAAAGAGCCATGGCTTCCTCCAAAGAATCCAGGGAACTGGGAAAGCTTTACTTCTAACTGAAGGGCAACAGAGGACTTGCATCTGGAGGAGCTCAGCATCAGAGCAGGAGAGGAGCCATGCAGGATCAGGCCATTGGGCCCCTCTGGAGTCTCCCCACCCCCGTTCCCACTGGGGCCTCAATGGGAAGCCCCCCAGCCGGACTGGGGCACAAGAGCCCCTCTCTCCCCCTGCGCTTCCTTCCAGCAACTGGGATTCAGCAGCATCGCTGGGGAGACAAGAGCTCAGCCCTCCAGGATGAAGCCACCAGGAGCCTCTCCTCCTCCTCCTCCCTGCCCTGGTCCCAGCCTCGCCTCCTTTGGCAGGGAGTTCCAAAGGTTTAACTCTGCATCGCACCAAGAAGCGCTTTCTTTTCTCTGCCCTTCATCTTCCAATGGACTTTATTCAGTAAATATATAGGTCAGGTTTTCCTTTTTGTTTCTTGCGTTTATTTCAAGTCCAAATGTTTCTGTTGGGCTACAGCCCCTGTTAATAAATGGGACTTATTCATTAATCTGAATTGAGTTTATTTGCATTACTGATGTATCTACTGAGAGAGAGAAACTTTGTATCAATGTAACATTTTTATATGCAACAGCGTCTTTTTGAAATGTGTATTTGTTTACATTGTTGTTGCTGCCATTTCCTGTGCACCGTTTACATTTATAATATATTAAGTGGTATAGAAAATTAATACGATACCAATACCAACATAATCCCCCCTCGCCAAAGACCCCTCCCCAAAGTGTCAAGCAGCGAATGGATCCAAATGAAGTTGCAGATCTCCTGCGCAGGCAAAGGGCGGGGATTTCAGCTGCCTGACTTGGGGGTCCCTGCATGCACCTCGCCCCCCCCCGCCTTGGGACGCCCTGCCTTCTCCCCAATGCACCCTGCGCTGTCAGAGAAAGGCGACTCACCGGATTCCAGAAGGCGCCCCCAAGGCGGCAGCTCGTGCAGAGAAGAGAGACGAAAGCCCCCACTTCCCTTTGCAGGAAGGAGCTTCGGAGGAAGGACTCCCCCTCCCCCGGCCTCTCTAGGAATGCAGCTCTGTTCCCTGTCACCTTTGCAGGGCGACCCCCCCCCCAGCTCAAGGTGCGTCTCCCCTGGCTTTCCTCTAAGCTAGAAAGAGGCAACCGCTGCAGTCTACCCGCCCCCGCCCCCGCCCCGGGCGGCCCTTTTCTAAGACTATTTCAGCTCCGAGGCGAGGGGACCAGAACTGGACGCAGGATTCCCGGTGTGGTCGCCCCCTAGATGGGCATTCTGGTACTGGAAATGTAATGTTCAGTTCTTTTCCGCCTGATGGGATCAGCCTGACCGGCAGCGGGCAAACGCCGAGGCGAAGAGGCTGCCCAGCACAGAACAAGACTTGCACAGGCACAAGCGCGTCACTTTTGGGAGCAGGAGGGAAAGGCCACCTTTTCTTGATCTGACCGACCAGGAGCCGTCCTGTTGAACAGCTGACCAATCCCAGCCTGCAGAACAGACCTTTGAACCTGAATCGCACTTGCGAATCAGCAGCCCTATGGGGGAAAATGGGAGGCAGGCCGAAGAAAAGGCTGAATCGCCTCTGTCAAAGTTGCAAAGAGCCGCCAAGGCTCACCTCGCTGGCACTCGAAGGGCAGGAGGTCCCCGAGGGACGCGCGCCGAAGCGCCAGCCTTTCTCCTCTATATTCTGAATGGAAGAAACACAGAAACTCATGAGAAATAGCCGAATAAATGTTTTTACTTGGTTCCAAGGCAGAGGCAGAGGGGGGCTGAGTCATGAGATGAATTGGGCAGGTAGGCCCCAATCCTGGGAGCGTGGCCCCAGGATCACACCTTACCAAGGGCTGGACAGGAGCCCGGCAGACTTCTAAGTGCAGGAAAACCCACCTCAGGGTGGAGATTCACGAGGTGCAGCAAACCTGGGTGTGCTAAGCGATACAAAATAAGGAAAGGAAGTGTAAATCCTTTCTCTGCTAGGTGAAATATGTCTAATCCCTGCCTTGAGGGACAGGGGGGTGTCGGGGCTCCCGTTTGTCACCACACCTTCTTTCTGACGGCTTTCATGATGCTTTTGCAGATGTATGCTGGGAAACTCTGGGTATTTTTTAAAAACGGAGGTAACCTTTGATCTTGGCTCTTCTTTGCTTTGCTTAAAGTTAGAAACTTTGTGGCAACAAAATAAACGATTTGACGTGGCTGCCGCTGTTTTTCTTGGCTGTGGTCCCTTGCTTGAACATGACTGATTTGGGACCCACAGAGCCAGACCTATTGAAGTTGGGAAACCCCTCTCGCTGGGGCTCACAAGTTTTGTTGTTTCATTTCCCCTTTAACACAAACAATCCCTAACACTAACATAGAATCATAGAGTTGGAAGAGACCACAAGGGCCATCGAGTCCAACCCCCTGCCAAGCAGGAAACACCATCAGAGCACTCCTGACATATGGTTGTCAAGCCTCTGCTTAAAGACCTCCAAAAACATGACACCTTAAAATGTACGTATTATGTCCTGATACCTAAGTACTTATATAGAAAACCCAAAAACTGATGTTGCAGCAATGGAGCATTTTTTTTACGTCAACAACTTCAAAGTAAATTCAAGTATGGGGTGTGGGGGGAGGGGAAGAAAGGTGCTTTAAATGTATGGAGGACAAAGCCTCAATGGCTCTGCAGGTTCCCCAGCCTCAGATTTCTTGAGCCAAAGAACTGGAATGCCCATCTCTACGCAGGATAGGATTTCTGTGACCGGTTGTTTCATTGCGGTTTCGAAGCTGGGTGTCTTAGTTCAGGCTCAGGGACTCCTCTCTGGAAGCAGAACCCGGCCCCCTCACCTCTGTCTTTGGAGCAGTGCTCCATCCTTGCAGGAACTTCTGAAACATTTCATTTTGATTTCATGTGGTTGTTTTGAAGACTGTGCTCTAGTTTGGTCTTGCATTCAAATGCAACCGTGGCCATTGCAAAAAGGTATCCTTGCGACTGTTAGTTTTGCGGCATAAGCCATCATTTGCACTGATGCATTTATTTTAAAGATTTCGTGATTATGGGTCATATTAAGCAGAGAGGGAGCTGGGAGGGGGGAAAGAGTGTGCCACCACTCAGCCACAAAGCTCAGTGTGCGACCTTGGAGCAGAAAGTCCCTGTCTCTCAGCCTAAAGTACCTCACAGGATTGCTTGTTTGTATGTTAATATGTATGGACAGCTGCATCAGAAAAATATGCCAGTGGTTTACAGCAATATAAAAACATAAAACATCATTAAAACTTAACAACAGGTTAAAAGCAAAAGGAAATATCTAAAACACAAGCATCAGTAGACTCTTGTGAAGGATGTTCTCTTAATGGCCTGCACAGAAGGCGCCCCCTGAATCTCTAGTGGCAGGGGGTTCCACAGGACTGGTCCATGACACCCAAGGCTTGAGATCAACACTGGTAAAAGGAGACCCATGAATACCTCTTTGAGCAACTTGCAGGAGAAATGGAATAGGTGTAACTGCAATGCAGCTAAAGAACCATCAAAATATGAGAAATGTGTCTCCAGCCACATCCCTGATTTTGAAGTGTGTGTGTGTGTGTGTGTGTGTGTGTGTGGCCAAGAATGGACTCATGAAAAGCCCTCCCTAAAAACCAAGCAAAAAAGAACCTGGACACACGCAGGATATTCAGGGCTACAGACTTGGGACCTGGGAGAGGTCTGCCTGCCCATTCTTCATGGCAACTCCCTTTCCTCTGCTCCAGACTTAGAGCAAAGTCACAGCCACCTTTCCAGCTCAAGGCAGCATACATAGCTCAATGCCCCTTCCAAAACACCCCCACTTTGAAATCACAATTTAAGAAAGCAATAATTATGAAACCCTAAAACTGGTTCAGGGATGCGGGTGGCGCTGTGGGTAAAAGGCTCAGCGCCTAGGGCTTGCCGATCAAAAGGTCGGCGGTTCGAATCCCCGCGGCGGGGTGCGCTCCCGTTGTTCGGTCCCAGCGCCTGCCAACCTAGCAGTTCGAAAGCACTCCCGGGTGCAAGTAGATAAATAGGGACCGCTTACTAGCGGGAAGGTAAACGGCGTTTCCGTGTGCTGCGCTGGCTCGCCAGATGCGGCTTTGTCATGCTGGCCACGTGACCCGGAAGTGTCTGCGGACAGCGCTGGCCCCCGGCCTCTTGAGTGAGATGGGCGCACAACCCTAGAGTCTGTCAAGACTGGCCCGTACGGGCAGGGGTACCTTTACCTTTACCTTTAAAACTGGTTCAGCCAGTGCCAGCTGTGTGTGTGTGTCCAATACAGATGTCAATAAGCAACACAATTCAGAGTGGATTTTGTGTGTGCAACTTGCAGAGAAGAGTCTATGATTCGAACCCATCTCCACTCTCCATCCCTTCTCTCAACTTCCTGCAATGCTGCTGGTCCACCTTATAGGGATACTGTAAGAATGTCTTTATGAATAGCTTTGAATGCTTCAGAATGCCCTACGCAGAGGTCTAGTTTGTCTCCCAATGTTCTGCCACCACTGCCTTCTCTGAGAGGTGCTCTGGCACCACCTTCCCACTGTATTCAAGAGGCACAGAGAAAGAAAGGAAATTCAAACATCAGGCAGAACTTTCTGGTGGTACGAGCTGTTCAACCGTGGGATGGACTCCATCAGAAGATGGTGGGACTTTGCTTCATTGGAGGTTTTAAGCAGAGGTTGGATAGTCATCTGTCATGGATGCTTTAGCTAAGATTCCTGCACTGCACAGGGTTCAGCTAGATGCCCCTCAGTGCCCCTTTCAACTCTACAATTTAATGCTTCTATGGTTTCTCCCCTGTATGAATTCTTTGGTGGGAAGTGAGATGGGCGCTCCATCTGAAGCTCTTTCCACATTCCAAGCACTGAAAGGGTTTTTCCCCTCTATGAATTCTTTGATGATATGTGAGACTTTTTTTCCAACTGAAGTTTTTGCCACATTCGAGGCACTGATATGGTTTATCCCCTGTATGAATTATTTGATGGGAAATGAGACTGGCCCTCTGACTGAAGTTCTTTCCACATTCCAAGCATTGATAGGGTTTCTCCCCTGTGTGAATTCTTTGGTGGGAAGTGAGGTTGGCACTGTGACGGAAGCTCTTCCCACATTCCAGGCACAGATATGGTTTCTCCCCTGTATGAATTCTTTGGTGGGAAGTGAGATGGATGCTCTGTCTAAAGCTCTTGCCACATTCCAGGCACTTATATGGTTTATCCTCTGTATGAATTCTTAGATGGGCCCTGAGATGGGCTCTCTCACTGAAGCTCTTGCCACATTCAAGGCACTTATATGGTTTATCCCCTGTATGAATTGATATGGCTTCTCCAATGTGTGGATTTTGTTGTGGTCTCCCTTGTTCTTCTAATTCATCACCACCTGAAACAAAGACAGAAGCAGATTAGCGCCTCAGGAAGAAATGGACCACCAATTATTGAACAATGCTAAAGACCACTTGTGATAGAGGATGAACTAAGGGGAGTTAAATGTGAGCACTTACTACCTTCACAGACATATTTATGGGAACATGAGATCCAAAAAAACCTGGCTCTTTTCTGGGATGAATATTGTTTGGGGCAATCATAGTATCTGCTCCACCTTGGTCAGTCACCTCCTTGGTCAACCAAAAACAGACAGAAGCAGAAAGAAAAACACAAAACCTGACAGAATCTACATCCACTTCCCTAACAACTCTGAAGACTACATTTAAAAAGGCCTGGGAACTTCAGGCCAGCCTGATCATGGTTTACAAAGGCAAAACTGGAGGAAGAATCTTCACAGACCAAACAGTCAATTCCGCTTGATTCAAGGTGAGCTTTAGGGGTGTTAGAATCCTAGGTGCTCTAGGTGGCGTTGTTGAGCGCCATCCAAATCTGGGACATTTGTCACATAGAGATACAGTATTATGGAATTTCAATACGTATATTATGATCCCACAGGGAGCCTTACCAAGAGAGTCCATGATCCCATGATTCTCCTCCATGGCGTCCTTATGCAGAGCTCTCTGGTCAGGATCCAGCAACGCTCACTCCTAATCCATGAAACGCGCAGCTACAGCTTCAAAGCACACTTTACCCTGAAAGAAAATGGGAAAGGTCCTCTTAGATAATATTACTGAAAACACATTGTTCTTTTCTTTTCTACCTATTAATTGCTGTGTCCCTTTAATGGGTTGTTTTGCTGGACATTTTAATTATGGATGCTTAACATCTTAATGGAATTCTTTTACTGTGTATTTTAATGAAGCCTATTTTAGCCTTCAACAATAAACATAGAAATAAAAATGCAATGACGGATTTAAAGAATCATAGAATTGTAGAGTAGGAAGGGGCCCTGAGTGTCATCTGGCCCAAGTCCCTGCAATATAGGAGTCTCATCTGTGGCAGATGGCCATCCAGCCTCTGCTTAAGAACCACCAATGAAGGAAAGTCCACCACATTCTGAGGGAGTCCCTCCCACTGTCAACCAGCTCTTAGCATCAGAACAATCTCCAAGATTCAGACCCTCCCTTCTTGCAACCAAGAACTTGAAGCCCTTAGTTCGGATCCTCCCAGTGAAAGCAAGAGAAAACAAGCCTGCTTCGTCCTCCATGTGTAAGCGCTTTAGACAGTGGCTCTTGGCTACAGCTGGGTTCCTCCTCCTGGGTCTCCAAGAGCTGCTCTCCTGCCAACCCAACTTCAGGGCACGTTTGTCTCATTTTCTAGCACTTAGAATCTCCAGCGCTCTCAATCCATACCCCTGAGGTGGGCCACTTTTTATTGTTCTGAGGGCCAGATCCTGATCCCAACCCCCCTCCCCAGCTGTAGGGCCAAGTGGGAGGGGCCAAAGTTCATGTGGGTAGGCTCAAAAGACAGCTATCAAAAGTAGGATGTTTTTAATGTTGTGTTTTTATGTCATCTGTCCTGGGAACTTAGGGTGAAGGCAGGTAAATAACAATAACAATAGCAATAATAATGTGACATTGTTTAACCCTCACACAGCCATATCTGTTTGCAGCTAGTCCTATGGGATTATTGCAATGCCCTCTATGTGGAGCTACCCTTGAATTTGACTTAGAAAGTGGTGCAAAATGCAACAGCCAGATTATGGGCTGGATTCCCTCTCTTTACTTATGGCATTTCTAACCCCCCCCCCTTTTCTCCAGGGATCTCAAGGTGGCATCCGTGGGTCTACCCCTCCTCACTGAATCCCCACAACGACCCTTGAGAACAAATTTAATTCCTGTTTCAAAACAGCTGCATTGGTTGTCCCTTCATTTCCGGGCCCAGTTCAAGGAGGTCTTCACTTAGGTCCCCCAACAAAAGAACCTGAGGAAAGCTGGGGGGGGGGGACTGTTGAAGAAAAGAAGCCCCCAGAACACACACACCATCAGCATTTGGCTCAATCTGATTGATCTAAATTTAAATTCACACATGAATTCCTTTGTTCACTTTGAAGCTGACTCCCACGGTCATCAACAGACCAATACTTTATATGGTTTCATAGGTGACATAAGAGGAAAAATAACTATTGCACAACCACAAGGGCTGCTGACTTGGCTCTGCAGTGTTGGCTGTTCTCTGTTTACTCTGCTCTATCCTGCTCCCCCTTTTTCTCTTTAAACCAATTCATGAACCAAAAACCTACCGCATACACTGACCACTAAACATGAACCACACAATGTAGATGTTCCTGAAAAATTGTTGTGATATTTTTCTGATATACAAAGGACATGAGAAGACTCCATCTATTTCTTTGTATCATTTACCACTCCTATGATCCTTGTTTATTTAATTCTGTAAAAAGTTATTCTAAAAACTTTTTAGAATAGGCAACACATGCACCCAGGCCCTGTCTGCCCTGTCCAGAACATTTTAAAGAGCCACGGCTTCGTCCACGTAACAGTGGGAACAGTAGTTTGTTAAGGATTCTGAGATTTGCTAGGACACACACACACACAGAGAGAGAGAGAGAGAGAGAGAGAGAGAGAGAGAGAGAGAGAGTTTAACAATCCTTCCTTCTTGCCAGGGAACTAGGACAGGCGCATGAGCTGTGGGGAGAGGGTTTCCCAGCAACTCTAACCACTGGGGGGGGGGTGACTTTTTCACCCCCTCCCACAGCACAGATTTGCTTCCTTTTCACCAAGGCCTCTGCTGCCTCGGATGGGAAGACCTGCAGTGCTTTCCCACAGGGCTTCCTCTTCAGTTTCCAAAGATCCTCTGAAGGCAGGGTAGGCAAACTAAGGCCAGGGCCCAAATCTGGCCCAATCACCTTCTAAATCTGGCCTGCGGACATTCCAGAAATCATTGTGCTTTTACATGAGTAGAATATGTCCTTTTATTTAAAATGCATCTCTGGGTTATTTTTGGGGCATAGGAATTCGTTCATTCCCCCCCCCAAAAAAATATAGTCTGCCCCCCCCAAGGTCTGAGGGACTGTGGACCAGCCCTCTGCTGAAAAAGTTTGCTGACCCCTGTCTGAAGGTTGCATGCCTGAATTGGAGCAGGTTTATCAGCCAGGAGTCTGAATAGCAACCTTGTCTGATTCATATGGGGCGGGGGGGGGGGGGGAGCTTTACTTCCAAGTGAAAGATAACTGAGGAGTCTGTTGCATCTGGAGGAGCTCAGCACCAGAGCAGGAGAAGAGCCCTGCAGGATCAGGCCAGTGGGGCCTCCTCTGGAGTCTCTCCCCCCTCTCCCGTTCTCACAGGGGCATCAATGGGAAGCCCCCCAGCAGGACTGGAGCGCAAGAGCCCCTCTCTGCACCTGCACTTACCAGAAGATGGGAAACAAGTTAAATATGTATACAGCACCATCCTTCATGGGAAGATGAAACCAGCACTTTGAATTGGGCCGGGAAAGTAATTGGCAGCCGGTGAAGTCAGGCCAGGATTGGTGTTAAATGCTTAAACCGTCTTACTCCTCCAACGGTGGGGTCAGAGCACAGCCCACGGGGCCAGGATCCACGCATCCCCCTCTCCTCCTCTGTGCTTTGGCCTCATTCTCCCGTTAAAGGCTGGCGGTCTTCCTAGCCTCCTGCGGGAGGGAGTTCCGGAGTTTTCTCTCTGCACTGCAGGAAGAAGCACGTTCTTTTCTCTGCCCCCCCCCCCTTTCAACGCACTCGGTGCATTTACTGCGTAAGCCAGGGTTTCGTTTTTATTTTAGGTCCAATTGCTTTGTACGGCTACAATCTCTGTTAATAACTGGGACTCGTTCCTCAGTCTGAATGGGGTTTATTGGCATTCCTCTTTTTTTTTCTCCCGAAAGGGAGAGCCCCAAAGAGGACACAATTGCAGACCACCCACGAACTACCACCTACGCGGCTTAGCAGAGAGGAAGGGGGCAGGTCCCTTTGCTCCCTCACTTGGGGGTCGCCCCCATGCACGAGCTGAGCAGGACCCCCCTGCATCCTCCCATGCAGCCCCGGGACCCCCCCCCCCTTCTCCCCAGCGCGCCCTAAGACTGAAGAGACGAGACTCACCGCATCCCAGAATGCAGCCTCTCTCCTCTGGCAGGAAGGGACGCAGGGGGGAGCTTTGGTTCTGGAGGACCTGATTTCTCCCCCCCCACCTCTTTTATTGCCTGTCCTCTCTAGGAACCCAGCTCTGTTCCGTTTAACCCTTGGCAAGCCGATTGCACCCAGCTCACGCCTCTCTCCCTTTCCAAACAGGAGCCCGGCAGGAGCCGTGTGCATTGCGCACCCCCAGAGAGGGTTTGGGGGGGGGGCTCTTGGCAGACGTGCTGAGCTTCTCCCTCCCTTGGAAACAGAAACAGGCGGAGCAGCTGGGGGGGGGGGGCGTTGAAGGCTCTGCAGAAAGCAGGAAAGCCCATCGCGGAATACGAGAATCCTCCACGATTTGCGCGCATACCCAGAGCGCGCCTGCACCCGCGCCCATCCTCCTCCTCCTCTTAGTCCGGAGGATCGCGAGGAGAGGAGGAGGAAGGCAGGCAGCCCACCCACCCCTCCCCCGGCTCCTTTCCCAGCCCCTCGCGCGCGCACCCGCCACTCACCCTCCCGACGAGCCCCGGCAATAGCCCCGGGAACGCGCTTTTGAGCACAATGGCTTAGTACTCTGGTATGGAAGTTATTCTACACTATTCCTGTATTGTACCGGGGAAGCATGGCCGGAGATTTCCATGGAAGCCCAAGAGCAGCCCAACAGGTTAATCCGGAGTGGGACTGTATCACGGGACTCCGTTAAATGCAAACGAAGTATCCAGAGGCACCTACCTATTTACAGAGGGTGCTTTCACTTAGCTCCGTTATGCCGATGAAAAACACCTTCTTGGTGAAATAGCACTTTAACCAGTAACACCTGCACTGAACAAGTCCTTTCCAAGTCCTTTGTATTCGTTTTGTAGCCCCCCCCCCCATGAGTAGTTGGTTCTCAAACAGGCCCAACATAGTCCCTTTCAGTCTGTCGTCATATTGTGGGGGTTTTCAGTGAAAATCCCATATTTGGCAGCACTCCCTAAAATTGATTTCATGCAATGGAAACCCCAAAAAGCACAGGAAGTCCTCTGGGCTTTTAAAATATGGAATCTGTGGAAATAAAGCTCCCCCCCCCCGTCTATTCTGCTTTCATTCACTCATCGCACATCTACACTTCTGGAATTTGTGGAGATTTGTGAGATGAGCTCCGCAACCCCAGAGTCGTCCACGACTGGACCTTTACCTTTAAGCCAGGTGTCCCCCATCCTTTTTCGTGCATCTGGTTCTTCCTGCCTAAGTGCAGAACCTGACATTTTTCCTATTGAAATTCATTTTGTTAGCTTGCACCCAGTTCTTCAATCTGTTAAGGTCATCTTGAATCCTGATTCAGTCTTCTGAGGCATTTGCAGTCATCTGCAAATTTGATGAGCATCCCCTCAATTCCTTCATCCAAGTACTTTATAAAGTTATTGAGCAATGGGCCCAGAAGAGAAGCCTGCAGCACCCCACTTGTTACTTTCCCCCAGGATGACGAGGAACCATTGAGGAGTACTCTCTGGGCTCGGTGAGTCAACCAGCTACAAATCCACCTAACGGTTACCTCATTCAAATCAAATTTACCAGCTTCCTTGCAAGAATATCATGAGGGACTTGGTCAAAAGTCTTACAGGAATCAAGATACACTGTGTCCACAGCATTCCCACTCCACCAAGCTAGTAATTCCTTCCAGAAAAAGAAACGAGATCCTTCTGGCATGGCTTGTTTTTAAGAAACCCATGCAGGCTCTTATTAATCACAGAGTAACTAGGGTAACCCAGTCATATGGGTAGGGTACAAAACAGTAAGTGTAATTAACTAATTAATTAACCAATCAATTAAAATGTTTACATTAAAGTCAATTATTATATCTGTTGCCTGGAATCACAGGTGGCGGGGAGAGTGTTGCTGCTCTCAGGTGTGTTTCTGGGCTTCCTCAATGGGCATCTGGAGCCAAAGACAGGATGACGCACTAAGTGGGCCTTTGGCCTGATCCAGCTGCAGAACTCTTCTCAGGTTCTAAGGAACAATGGGGCATTTTTCCATTGGGGGGGCGATTCCCCTTGGGAGGTTCAAGTAGAGAAGCTCACACCAGATTCTCCATCAGCCAGACTTTATTCAAAAATGCGAGAGCATTTCCACTGGGGCTTCTAATGTTTAATAGGTTATTGTATTTTAGTGTTCTGTTCGAAGCCGCCCAGAGTGGCTGGGGAAACCCAGCCAGATGGGCGGGGTATAAATAAATTATTATTATTATTATTATTATTATTATTATTATTATTATTAGCAAATGGATGCCTTATTAGCTATTCATCCTCCACCCAAGCACCTTCTGGCAAAACAACCCTTCCCCAGCCCTTATTTAACCACAGTCCATGATAAACAGCTTACGCTGTATGTGTCAGAACCCTCCTTAGTGCTTTTCACTGGGCAATTCACCACGAGGTTCCTCTTCAACTGCTCCTTGCCAGTCTTGTGGTCAGGTTTTATTCTTGCATTTGTGACAATTGGCTTCACTAAGAATTGTTCTAACATTAATTCCACCTCACAATGAATGGAGAATAGTGGCCAGAGACCACTGTTTATTTGTTTGTTTGCAGCTGCAACAGGTAGAACTCAAACCAGTGGCTACAAGTTTTAAGAAACAAGATTTTGGGAGATTTTGACAAAACGTCAGGAATAACTTTCTGATGATAAGAGTTGTTTGACAGCAGCATGAGCTGCTAAAGACATTTAAAGCAGAGGTTGGATGGCCATCTGTCATAGGTCCATTCCAACACTATGATTCCGTGACTCTATGGTTTCTCCCCACTGTCAGTGCTTTGATGGGAATTGAAATGGGAACTCTGTCTGAAGTCCTTTCCAAATTCCAAGCACAGATATGGTTTCTCTCTTGTGTGAATTCTTTGATGGGAAGTGAGACTTCCCTTTTGACTGAAGCTCTTTCCACATTCCAAGCACCGATATGGTTTCTCCCCTTTATGAATTCTTTGATGGGAAGTGAGAGATCCATTCTGACTGAAGCTCTTTCCACATTCCAAGCACTGATATGGTTTCTCCCCTGTATGAATTCTTTGATGAGTAGTAAGATTACTCTTCTTACTGAAGTTCTTTCCACATTCAAAGCACTGAAATGCTTTTTCTCCTGTGTGAATTGTTTGATGAGAGATGAGAATGGCACTCTCGTTAAAGCTCTTTCCACATTCCAAGCACGGATATGGTTTCTCCCCTGTATGAATTCTGTGATGGGAAGTAAGAGCGCGGCTGTCCCTAAAGCTCTTCCCACATTCCAAGCACTGATATGGTTTCTCCCCTGTATGAATTCTTTGATGGAAAGTGAGATGGCCCCTCTGAGTGAAGCTCTTCCCACAATCCGTACACTGATATGGTTTCTCCCCTGTATGAATTCTGTGATGTGACGTGAGAGTGGCGCTGTGACTGAAGCTCTTCCCACATTCTAAGCATTGGTAGGGTTTTTCTCCTGTATGAACTCTTTGATGGGAAGTGAGACTGTTCCTCTGACTGAAGCTCTTCCCACATTTCAAGCACTGATAGAGTTTTCCGCCTCCATGAACTCTTTGATGATAAATAAGACTGTTCCTCTGACTAAAACTCTTCCCACATTCTAAACACGGATATGGTTTCTCCCCTGTATGAATTATTTCATGGAAGGTAAGATTGACCTTCTGTGTGAAGCTTTTCCCACATTCCAGGCACTGATATGGTTTCTCCCCTGTATGAATTCTTTGATGGGAAGTGAGATTTTCCTTCCGAATGAAGCTCTTCCCACATTCCAAGCATTGGTGGAGTTTCTCCCCTGTATGAATTCTTTGATGGAAAGTGAGATTTCCTTTCTGACTGAAGCTCTTTCCACATTCCAAGCACTGATAGGGTTTCTCCCCTGTATGACTTCTTTGATGGGAATCAAGAAGGCCACTCTGAATGAAACTCTTTCCACATTCCAAGCATTGGTATGGTTTCTCCCCTGTATGGATTCTTTGATGGAAAGTGAGATTTCCTTTCTGACTGAAGCTCTTTCCACATTCCAAGCATTGATAGGGCTTCTCCCCTGTATGAATTCTTTGATGGGAAGTCAGAAGACCACTCTGACTAAAGCTCTTTCCACATTCTGTACACTGATACGGTTTCTCCCCTGTATGAATTCTATGATGGGAAGTGAGATTGACTTTTTGACTGAATCTCTTTCCACATTCTAAGCATTTATAAGGTTTCTCCCCAGTATGAACCCTTCGATGAGAAGTCAGAAGACCACTCTGACTGAATCTCTTTCCACATTCTGTACACTGATATGGTTTCTCCCCTGTATGAATTCTTTGATGGAAAGTGAGTGTTTCCTTCCGAATGAAGCTCTTTCCACATTCCAAGCACTGATGTAGTTTCTCGCCTGTATGAGTTTTTTGATGGAGATTGAGACTGCCCTTTTGACTGAAGCTCTTCCCACATTCCAAGCATTGATATGGTTTCTCCCTTGTATGAATTCTTTGATGGGAAGTGAGATTAACCCTGTGCCTAAAGCTCTTCCCACATTCTAAGCATTGATAGGGTTTCTCCCCTGTATGAATTCTTTGATGGGAAGTGAGATCAGTTCTCTGACGGAAGCTGTTTCCACATTCCAAGCATTGATAGGGTTTCTCCCCTGTATGGATTCTTTGATGGGAAGTGAGATTGCCTTTTTGATTGAAGCTCTTTCCACATTCTAAGCATTGATAGGGTTTCTCCGTTGCATGAATTCTCTGATGGGAAGTGAGATTGCCCTTTTGATTGAAGCTCTTCCCACATTCCAAGCACTGATAAGCTTTCTTCTTTGTGTGAATTCCTTGATAAGAAGTGAGATTGCTGCTCTGATTGAAGCTCTCACCACACTCCAAATATTTCTGTGGTTTCTCCACTCTGCGGATTTTGTTGTGGTCTCCCTTGTTCTTCATTTCCAATTCATCACCACCTGCAATGAAAAGAGAAACTGATTAGAGCATCGGGAAGAAATGTAGCTCCAAATTATTGAACAATGTTGATTAATGCTTGTGACAGAGGAAGAACTAAAAGATCTTACATGGGAGATCCTACTACAGGATTCATATCCTTTGTTGATGTGCATTCATAGATGTATTTATGGGAACCTGAGATTTGAAGAGCCTGGCTTTCATCTGGAATGGATTTTGTTTGGCCCAGTCATTGAATCCCCTCCATCTCCAAGGTCAGTAGTCTCTTTGGTCGATGAAAAATTGACCACAGCAGAAGGACAAGCACAATGCCTGACAGAAGCTCCCTCAACTTCCCTAACCACTCTGAAGTCAACATTTAAAAGGGCCAGGGCAGTTCAGGACAGCCAGATCATTCTTAAGGAAGGCATAACTGGACAAAGAATCTTCATAGACAAAACAGTCAATAATCCTTCCATTCAAGGTGGCTTGTGGGGGTATAAGACTTTAGATGCTGTAGGTGGTGCAGTTAATCAAAATCTTGGGAGTTCATTACATATGGAATTTCAAAACAGGATGGATGACAGCTAACAGATTGAGGTTGAAATCTGACAAGACAGAAGTACTGTTTCTGGGAGACAGAAGGCGGGTGGGTGTGGAGGACTCCCTGGTCCTGAATGGGGTAACTGTGCCCCTGAAGGACCAGGTGTGCAGCCTGGGAGTCATTCTGGACTCACAGCTGTCCATGGAGGCGCAGGTCAATTCTGTATCCAGGGCAGCTGTTTATCAGCTCCATCTGGTACGCAGGCTGAGACCCTACCTGCCCACGGACTGTCTCACCAGAGTGGTGCATGCTCTAGTTATCTCTCGCTTGGACTACTGCAATGTGCTCTATGTGGGGCTACCTTTGAAGGTGACCCAGAAACTACAACTAATCCAGAATGTGGCAGCTAGACTGGTGACTGGGAGTGGCTGCCGAGACCATATAACACCGGTCTTGAAAGACCTACATTGGCTCCCAGCCCATTTCCAAGCACAATTCAAAGTGTTGGTGTTGACCTTTAAAGCCCTAAATGGCCTCGGCCCAGGACACCTGAAGGAGTGTCTCCACCCCTTTCATTCTGCCCGGACACTGAGGTCCAGCGCCGAGGGCCTTCTGGTGGTTCCCTTGCTGTGAGAAGCCAAGTTACAGGGAACCAGGCAGAGGGCCTTCTCGGTAGTGGCATCCGCCCTGTGGAACGCCCTCCCACCAGATGTCAAAGAGAAAAATAACTACCAAACTTTTAGAAGACATCTGAAGGCAGCCCTGTTCAGGGAAGCTTTTATGTTGGAATAGGTTATTGTATTTTACTGTTTTGTTGGAAGCCGCCCAGAGTGGCTGGGGAAACCCAGCCAGATGGGCAGGGTATAAATAATAAATTATTATGATGATGCTCCAACGGGGAACCTTACCGAGAGAGGCCATGATCTCACGATTCTCCTCCATGACTTCCTGATGCAGAGCTCTCTGGGCAGGGTCTAGCAATGCCCATTCCTCGTCTGTGAAATGAATAGCGACATCTTCAAAGCACAATGAACCCTGAAAGGAAAAGGTCCTCCTCTTAGACAGTATAAAATGAAGTACTGCACATTGTGCTGTAGTTTTCTGCCTGTTAATTGCCCTGTTGTTTTCATGGGATTGTTTGCATTTTAATTATGGATACTTATCTTTACATCTTAATGGAATTCTTTTATTGTGTATTTTAATGCTAGTTATCAATCTTTGCGCAAGTGGATGGAACTCCAATATTGTCTGCTCAAGCTTTCCATTTGCCAGGTGGAAGAGCCCACTCCCTTCTCTCTCTGTCTGCTATTGGGGATGAGGTTAGGGGAGACTTTCAGGGGGAGAAAGCCCTATTGTGCAGCTGATGGGGCTGGCTAGGTTAATCCTGATCCCTGAAGAAATGACTGATAAAATAATAGAATTCTTGAACTGGAAGAATTGGAAGAGACCCTGAGAGTCAGATAATCCAAATCCTGCAATGCAGGAATCTCAACTAAAGTGTCCCTGACAAAGGACCATCCAGCCTCTGCTTAAAGAGCTGCAATGAAGGAGAGTTCACAACCTTCCAAGGGGGTCAGTTCAACTGTCAAACATCTTACTGTCAGAAACTTCCTCCTGATGTTTAGCTGGAATGTCCTTTGTAGAATCCATTTTTACTATGTTATCTCCTCTCAGTCTTCTCTTCTTGAGGCTAAACATACCCAGCTCCTTCAACCATTCCTCATAAGGCTTGGTTTCCAGGCCCCTGATCATCTTGGCTGCCCTCCTCTGTACACATTCCAGCTTGTCAACGTCTCTCTTAAACTTTGGTGCCCCAAACTGCACACAGTATTCCAGGTGTGGTCTGACCAAGGCAGAATAGAGTGGGACTATTACTTCTCATGATCAGGACTCTAAACTTTTGTTAACACAGCCTAGAATAGCATTAGCTGATTTTGCTGCAGTTCTGCCTTTTGTCTGTCATCCAAAAGAATTTCTCTGTATTCTCTATGCATGGGAACTACTATTTTCTTTTTCTTCCCCTTGCTTCAAACATAGCCAAATAAAACTTTTAAAAATTATTTTGAACCTCTCTTGCAAACCTGAGCTTCATTCTGAGCTTTGGCCCACCAGACCTTCTCCCCACAACTGTTGCCTCCTCTTGTCTACTCCTCTTTTGTGCCCTTCTTACTTTTCAGCTCACCAGTAAGCTCCTTATGTAACCACACCAATTTATCTAGATGCCCCCCCCTTTTTTTTGTTGGACTTGTCTGTATTTGTGCCTTCAACACCTCACCTTTAAGAAACTCCCAGCAACCTGGGAAACCCCTTTCTTTGACTATTTGTGACCATGGGATCTCACCCAGAAGCTCCTTAAGCTTTTTGAAATTGGCCAGAGTGCATGTCCATTTTCAGTTGCCTCTGAATCATGAAATCCAGGAGGACATGATCACTTCCTCCCTCATTTCCCAGTAATACAACTTTGTTGACACCAGCCTAGAGGAGAGACACTTGTTTGGAACCAGAGACACCCTGGCTACCCCACTCCTCAGCCTCCTTCCCCCTACCTGATCTGGTTCCACAGCCACTGATTCCCCTCCACCATCATGAAAGGATGGATGAGGAGGTCTTGCCGGCATCATTTTGTCACCTGCAAGAGACAAAGTTAAGTCAGAATCCATGAGTGCATGATGCTCTCAGGGGTGAAGCGGTGCTTATCTAGCTACAGATCGGCCTTAGAGAAACTACCCCCTGCTGATGTTTGTACCCATCTCATATTTTCATTGTGCAAAGAAACATCTGACCTCCAAGTGTCTTCCCCCAAAATATGAAAATAATTTACAGATTAGTTTCTAAATCCACAGCATGTGACCAAATGGAGAAGAAACTCCTTCCTCCTTACCCAGCAGCCTCTCTCTGGTGTCCAACGGAGTCATCTCTGCCAAATCAGGGCCCATTTCTGCAAACAGATCCTTTCCCTGAAAGAAAAACAGGGATTCCAAACAGAGAAAACAGAGAATGGGGAGAAAGATCTGAAAGCGAATGGCAGAGATAAAATCTGGGGGTATCATATATTCTTCCTTGGATGCTTTCCAAAAAAGGATGGGCCATTAGTAGATGATTTTAGGAGACTCTCCCTCCTGTTTGGAGCCCCTTGGAAGTATCCAGAGGAAAGTCTCTCTCACCTGCTTCTTCTCCACCTGCTTCCTCTCCTCCGCCTGACTCAGGAGGAAACCTTCGGCCAGGGCCACTGCCTGGGAACTGGTCTCCGCTCCGCATTCCCTCACCCAGCTCTCCATCTCCGCTGGAAGGACAGCCAGGAACTGCTCCAAGATCACCAGGTCCAGCATCTCAGCTTTCGTGTGCCTTTCTGGCTCCAGCCATTGATGGTCAAGGTGGTAGAACCAGTTGCAAACCTCTCGTGGTCCTTCAGTCTCCTGGTAGCAGAACTGCCTGAACTGCTGGCTCTGTACATCTGAGCGGAGGGTGTCCTCTTCTCTCAGGACCTGCTGCAGAGAGTTTTCCCAGAATCCCCCACTTCTCCCAGTGCCAATGGCATGGGCTCCTCCTGCTTCAGGGCCAGCTGAATTTTGCTTATCCAGCTCTGCTCCCAGGAAGTCCTCCAGAGATCTCAAGGAATCTGTTTTTCCTTTCGTCATGTTCTGTCTGACAGTCTGAATTAGAGCTGCCAGCAACTTCTAAAAAGCAAATATATTGTTCCATTATAAAATTGTCACACAGTTAGGAGAAGAGAAAGGTTTCCTGAGCAAGCGTGGATGAGTTTTGCTAGGAACCAGGACTGGATTGCACCACAGTCCAGGCTCTGAGCTTTCTTTAATAAAGAAAGGAAGGAAAAGTAATCCTCTAGCCCTCCTGTAAGGAAAATGACCATAAAAAATGTGCAGGCAATAGAAGGGATTTCTGTGAGTTGAAACGGCCTGATTGCTTCTACCTTGCAATGTTTTCGGTCAAGGAAGGAAGTCGGAACTATGAGTGATGAGTAAGTCATTTGTGGGGGTGCTAACCAAGGGATTTTCAAGAGTTGCTCTTCCTCCCACTCTGACTTCAGGGCATGTTTTTTCCTGCTTGCGTCTCATTTTCTAGCACTTGGAACCTCCAACCTTCTCAAGAAAGACTCTTGGGATGGGGTCCCCCTTTCTTTATTCTGAGGGCCAGATCCTGACCACCCCCCCAGCCATATATGCTTGGGATACTCCTATGCTAAGGGATCATTGCAATGCCCTCTCGGTGGAGCTGCTCTTGAAGACAACTTGGAAACTGGTTCAAAAAGCAGCAGCCAGATAATGGGCTTGCTTCGCTTTCTATTCATAGCATTGCCATACCTGCTTTTTCTTCAAGACAGGAGCAAAACTAGGTTTTATTTCACCCAGGTCAAACAGCCAGTTTGCCACACACCCCACGTGCATTTGAACACACACAGAGACAGGCTGGCAGCCTTAATGGCTTCCCTCTGGGGGCTCCATTTGGGGCCAAGAGGGCATCCTAATGCCAATTCCTTGGTTGGGGAAGGCCTGGTTTCCCCCCTCTCCAGATTCTGTGCCTGGGACCATGCCCCCCCTGCCCCCTCCACTATGCCACTGCTTTCCACACCACACGTGGGCTTCCTTTCTAGCAGGGCCTCTCCTGCCCTGATGGTGATGTGAAGCATAACTGATTTAATTCACACTGAAATGGGAATGTCTGTGTACTGCCAAGAAGAGGAAGCCTTTTCTGTGGTGGCTCCCAACTGTGGAATGCTCTCCCCAGAGAGGCTTGTCTGGCACCCTCATTACATATCTTCAGGTGCCAGGCAAAAACATTCCTCTTTACCCAGACCTGTGGCTATTAAATAATCTATGGCCTGTAAAAGTATGGGGGAGAGAACTTTTACGATGGCGACTATTTTATTATTAGGCTATTTGTCAGTATGCTTTTTACTAAGTTCTTATTATGTTTTTATCATTGATGTTCTGTCATGATTTTTTAATGTTGTACAGCACCCTGAGATCTTTTGATAAAAGGTGGTATATAAATTGAAGAAATAATAATAATAATAATAATAATAATAATAATAATTGGTGAAAGGGTTTAACTGGAAGATTCCATTGATTTCAGACAAGCAAGAAGAGCTTTAACTAGTTGATAATTAACTGGTTGTTGTTCTCTAGCAGCCAGGGAGTGACCTTAGATCCCATGGGAGGCTATTGAATAGCAAATTCGCCATCTTGGCAGGGTGGTGACTGAGTCTTTTGTTTTCTCTGACTCTCCTGAAGTGAGAGAAAAGGGCTCCAGAGAAAATGGAGGCTGTAGGAAGAGACAGACCTTTGCTTATGTCTGTTTGGAATGTGCTTTGTTCTCTCCCAAAACCTGATGGAAGGAGGATGTAAAGGAAGCGCATGGGTGGTCCTTCCCCCCCCCCCATTCACCTCCACTGTGCCTCTGAGCATGTGCAGAGTGTCTGCTCTCCTATCTCCATATCCGAATATCCCAGTGGGCATGGAAGCGGCTAAAAAACAGCTACTGCAGAATGGCAAGAAAAAAGGGAGCAGGCAACGTAGGTGGACCTCCCAGCTGCTCTCGGGTTTTTTTATAGAGCACCGCCCTTCCTGCGTTGGCCTCTCCCTCCTTTAAAGCCCCCCAGGCCGGCGGCCCAGCCTTCCTCCTGCCGGAGGGAGTTCCCCAGCTCAGCCAAGGACAGAGGGAAGGTCACTCTTTCTTGATTCCTTGGGTCAGGCTTTTGTTTTTCTCTTTGGCGCATATTTGTGTCCGGCTTCAACCTCTGTTGATTCTCAGTTTGAGCGGGGTTTTGAGATCTGCTCTTTTCCTCTCCCCCAAGGCTACTCCTGCGCGCTGGTCCCTCCGAGGCTTTGCCGAGAGGGATGGGGCGGGAGTGCCGAATTGACCAAACGGGCAGAGTAGGCACCGGTCTCGGGGCGCCACGCCTTTTAGGGGCCCCACAACAATGGATCAAAAGAACATTGATTTGATCCGGAAAGAAAATGACGATCAACCCGAGGCAGAAACTTCAAAAGAATCTGCGAGGGGGCCCTTGAGATTTCGACTCCCGAGAGGCCTCCGCCCGGTTTAATCCGGCACTGGATTTGAGGGTGTCCCCCCCCCGCACCCTCCCCGGCAGCCCTGTGACCCCTCCCTTCTCCCCCGGAGAAGAGAAGGGAGACTCACCAGATCCCGGGAGATGCAGAGCCGAGACAAGAGCCCCCTCCGCTTGCACGAAAAGACTGGGGAGGGAGGGGCTTTTTCTCTGGAGGACTTGACGCCCCCTTTTTAATACCTGTCCTCTCTAGGAAGGCAGCACCCATTTCTTTTAACCCTTGGCTAGCCGAGCACACCCAATTCACCCTTCTCTCCATCATTTCCCCATGATTGCAGGCTGTTTAGAACTGTTCTTGAATATTGTGCTTCTCTGTTGTCATCTGCCCTGTGAACTTTAGGTGGGTAATTGAAAACAATAACAATAATTATTTATTCTATGCAATAATATGATGATTCTATGATGACTGGGGAACTGGTCCAAAATGCAGTGGGCAGGCGAGAGTTGTAGTCCAAGCTCCGGGTCAGCGTCAGGTGGGGGGAGGCTGGTGGGGGACTAGGGCGGAGGGCAGGAGCTTCTGTAGCCGGAGGGCCCCATCTCGGTTGGTGACCATCCCTGCCTCCTGTGGGAAGGAGTTCCATAGTTCCCACAGTGCACCCCCCCCCGCCCTCAATCTTCCAACAGTCTTTCTTGATTTACTGCAGAGGTCAGATTGCCGTTTTTATATTACGTGTATATTTTATGTCCAAATATTTCTGCCTGGCTCTGTTAATAAATGTGACATCTAAATGGGGGTTTGTTTGCATGCCCTCTTCTTCCCAAAGACCCCTCCATAAAGTGGCAAGCAGTACATGGATCCAAAGGAACAGCAGACAGGGAGGAGCCTCTGCTCCCTGATTTGGGGGTTGTAGGGGGTCCCTCCAGGGTCCCCTGCAGCCTCCCCTTCAGCACTGGGTCAGAAGAAGGTAGACTCACCAGGTCCCTGGAGGCATCACTGATACAGCACTTGAACAGGGTGAGGAAGGGCCTCCGAACGAGGGACTTTTGCTCTGGAGGACCTTGTTCCACCCCACTGCCTTCATTTCCTATCCTCTCTAGGCATGCAGCTGTGTTCTTGTTACAAAAAGCTCACCCACTCTTCCCACTCTGTATCTTCTCTCCAAAGCAGGAGTCAAGGAGGAACCTCAGTCACTCTGCACACACTCAGAGGTGCTTTATTTGGGGGTACTCTCTTGGCCATGGATAGGCAAACTAAGGCCCGTGGGCCGGATCCGGCCCAGTCGCCTTCTAAATCTGGCCCATGGACATTCTGGGAATCAGTGTGTTTTTACACGAGTAGAATGTGTGCTTTTATTTAAAATGCCTCTCTGGGTTATTTGTGGGGCATAGGAATTTGTTCACCCCCCCCAAAAAAAAATATAGTCTGGCCCCCCACAGGGCCCGAGGGACAGTGGACAGGCCCCCTGCTGGAAAAGTTTGCTGACCCCTGCTCTAGGCAGTGTGATGCAGCAGCATTTAAAAAGCTACTGCTCTTTCAGGCTGCATCATCAGAAGTCTAGTGTCCAGATCAAGCTCAAGGATGTTGACAAGCTGAAACATGTGCAGAGCAGGGCAGCCCAGATGATCAAGGGTCTGGAAACCAGGCCTTATGAGGAATGGTTGAAGGAGCTGGGGATGTTTAGCCTGGGAAAGAGGAGACTGAGAGGAGAGATGAGAGCCATCTTCAAGTATCTCAAGGGCTCCGGAGGGCAGGAACCAAACCAATGGATTCAGGTTAGACTAGATGACCCTTGGGCTTCCTTCCAGCACTAGGATTGTGTGACAGGAGATTCATCTGACTAAACATCTGGAAGAACTTTCTCTCTTTTTGCAATGCTTTCCCACCTGCTCTAGGCAGGCACCACCCAAGTCTTCAGTCTGGCTTGGAGGTCTAGAGTGGAAGACTCTGGGTTTCAACGTTTTGGCTGCACTTTGTGGGACGCAGGATCGGGCGGCCCCTCTGCCTCTCGCCTCCCCGGCTCCTGGGCCAAGGACTGCGCTCCCTCCAGGCCCCCAGCTCCTCTCCCTCGGCCTTCCCAGAGAGGACCCCGGGGCTGCTCCCTTCCTGGAACCCGAGAAGCCCCTCAGCTCCTCCATTCGGAGCCCCTGTCCGCCTTCGCCGCGCTCCTCGGCTGCTTCTTCCGCGGCACATAAGGGGATTTCATTCCTCCTCGCCCTGGCTTAATAGGCCATTTCTCTCTCTTCATTCCCTTCTGCCTCCTCCTCGCTCCGCTTCTCTCCCTCGGGGCCCCGCCCACTCAAGGGAAAAGAAGCCCCGCCCCCGGGCCGGCCCAGCCTCGCCGAGCGCCTCCCCCCAACCCGCCGGCCTTCGCCATAGAGACGCTTCCCCTCTAGTCCGCTGCTAGGGGGACAGAGAACGACTGCAGGTCGCTTCCGTCGGAAGTAGCGTCTTGGCGCTGCGTTTGGGCGGAAGAGGCTTTGCCGGGGGAAGCGGCCGCCCGGGGGAGGCTCCCTCCTTCCCTCCCTCGGGCTTGGGAGGGGAGGGGGAGCCCGCCCCCAACCCCCCCCCGGACCCCCCTCGCCCCCCGGCGGCGCTGAGCTGCGAGGGGCAGGAGGTCTTTCTAGGGTCCCCCTCGAGGCGCCCGCTTTCTCGCTCAGTCCGAGGGAAGGGCAGCGCGGCTCAGTGGGCGGAGCAGCTGCACGGCAGGCCGGCCGGAGCCCGCAGCTTCCAGCTGGGCGCCCGAGAGGCCTCTCCCGCCCCGTGGCCTCCAGCAACTGCCATTCAGAAGCCGCCTTCTCTGCAACTGGCCAGGGGCCCCCGCTGGCTCTCGCCTCCTGCCTAAATGTGTTTCCTCCTCTTTTCAAGCCTTCCAAGTTGGAGGTCATCATGGCCTCCTGCAGGAGGGAGTTCCGCAGTTTAACTCTACGGTGTGAAGAAGGGCTTTTTCTAATCTGTCCTGAATCATCCAGCGTCCAGCTTCGTTGGGCGTCCGCTAGACGTCCTTCCTTGGAGGAATGTCTCTCCCCACTCCTGCAACACCCCCAAAAACACACCAACGCTTTCCCCCAGCCAGCGCAGTTTATTTGCAAAACACACAACGTGGAGTCGGAGATGCTTTGGAGGCAAATAATAATAAAATATATATAAATAACATAAAAATTAAATAAAGTGCAATGGAATGGGGCCCTTTGGCCTGAGATGGCAGGAGGGCCTGGGGTGGAGGCCTGCCCACCCCTCTCCCGTGGATGTAGCAGCTGCCAGTGTGAAATGGGGTGGGGGGGGGGGTAAGAGAAATCTGCCCCCTTCCCAGTCCTCAGAAGTGGCACAATCCAGTGTGATCCAGAAGATCCGCAGCAGCAAAGGTACCCCTCCACCAGCAGGGGGCAGCACAGATTCGTCCCATAACCATAGACCTGTAGCGTTGGGAGGGACCCCGAGGGTCATCTAGTCCAACCCTCTGCAATGCAGCTGTCCAGTGGATGTACCGTCAAGCTCCCAGGTTTAGCAGCAGCAGCTGATTCCTGATCCTCAGCATGGGGCAATTGGAGGAGCTGCCCCCCAGATGCTTGGCCTCATTTGCACATACCGTGCAGGACGACGTCAATGAGGTTGGGGGTATGTGCCCCCCATTTTCAAGGAGCAAATGCGGGGAGGGGAAGCAGCCAAAAACCCCAGAATGAGAGTGGGAGATGGCACAGTGAGGGGGGTGTCTCATGGGCCCCCGCAAGGGAAAGGGAACAGCAGAGAGAAGTGGAAGGTCCCCCCACATTTATTGGGTGTGCCGAGATTTTCCGGGGGGGGGTCACATGCGCGGCTTTTATTCCATGGGGGCAGCACTGGGGCGTTTGCAGGTTGGGGAGGCAGGAGGTTTGTTCCCTTGCAAAGCAGGAGGCAGCGTCTCCCTTTTGGAGGAGGGCAGGGAAAGGGGGTGGGGTCTCTGCCCCCCACCTCACGTGACGGGGGCCACCACCAGCACCTTGCACTCCCGCTTGGCAATCTTGTCCAGGGAAAGAGCAGCCTTGTCAGGGGGCAGGTAGAGGGGGCGCCCCACGGGGGAGCCCACGGGGGGAGTGATTGCTCGGCGCTCCATGACACTGCCTGACCTGTGGGGTGGGAGAGAAAGAGAGGCCTCAGTGGGGGGGGGCGGGGGGGCCTTGGCCGACTCCCAGGAGAACCCAGGAGCCCTGCCTCTCCTGCCTGCCCCCTTCAGCCCACCCTCCCCATTACCCTTCCTCCGGGGTCTCCAAAGAGGAGGACACAGAACTGGAGTGTTGGGAGGGATCCCAGTGGTCATCTAGATCAACCCCCGGAGTCCTGCCCCTTCAGTCAGCCTCCTCCATTACCCTCCCTTCCTGTTCCCTGAAAGAGTGAGAATCATGGATGGTAGAATTGGGAGGGACCCCACAGGGCCATCTAGCCGAACCCCCTGCACCCACCTCATGAGGTGGCCCCTGGCCGGCTGCTGGTGGGAGAAGCTCTGCGAGCGGCCCAGGCTGGCCTGGTGACGCTCCACCAGCTCCCGGACAGCCGGGCTGCCTGGGCTGCTCTTGCGGGAGACAGGCCGGGCCTCGGGAGGTGGGTTCGAGACGCTGGCGGTGAACTGCAGCTTCAGCTTCATGTGCTGGGAGAGCTTCCGGGGAGCAAAGAACGAGAAAGAGAAAGAGAAAGAGGTCCATTCCTTCTGCAGCTGGGCGGTGTCAAACCGAGCGGGAGCCCAGGAGGGCCGCAGCTGCTGCTGCTTCCCAATAGCAGTGGACTGCAGAGTTGGGAGGGAGCTCTGAGGATCATCCAGTCCATCTCCCTGCAACTCAGCAGGTCCAGGAGGAAGGGCTTGGCTGCCCATCAGCACCACCCTGAGCACAGACACCAGCAAGGTCCTCTTCAGAGCCCCACAATCCCATCTCCACTCTGCCAGAAGGGCCTGCTGGGCCAAAGGGGCCCATCCAGCCCCAGACCCTTAGCACCATAGTGTTCTGGGGCTGAAAGGGATCCTGAGGGTCCTCTAGTCCAACCCCCTGCAATGCAGGAATCTCAGCTCAAGCAGCCATGAGAGATGACCAGGCAGCGTCTTCTCTCAGGGGCCAACCTGATGCCCATTGTGAGATTCCCGCAAGCAAAAGCCAAGCGCAATAACCACTCTCTCCCTGCCTGTGGTTTCCAGCAACTGGGGCCACCTTGCAAGACTTGAACTCTGGAACTCACTGCCACGGGAAGCAGCACTGGCCATCCACTTGGACGGCTTTAAAAGAGGGTTGGGCAAATTCATGGAGGGGGCTGTGACAGCTACCAGCCCCTGGGAAGATTTGGGACAGATGAAGGAAAGTCCATCTTCCTGCAGGGTCCTATCCTCTCTTAATGCCATCCCTCTTGTGGGAGGGAGTTCCACAGGTTAACTGTGCTGTGTGGAGAAGGTCTTTCTTTTACCTTTCCCAAATCTGCCCGCATTCAACCACAGCATTGTCAAGAATCCCCCAAGGGCCATGCAGCCCAGCCCCCCCCCCCCCGCAGAAAGGAGCCCCAGAGCCCGGGTGGAAGCATGTGCTGGCGCACAGGGGCTTCTTACCTCGTACAACCCGGCACGCAGCGCCTGGAAGGTGACGCAGAAAGTCCGGGCGCTGCCCTTCCGGGAGAACCCCAAGTTGTTGAGCGGCGTGTGGCAGACGATGGCGTCCTGGGCGTCCTGGATGGCACGCCGTTCCTCACGGGATAGCTTCTTGCCTGGGGGTGTCAGGAAAAGGAAAGGGCAGCAGCCGTGTCCCACCTGAGGTGCCCCAGAGAAGCCCACAAGCGAGAAGCACCAGCTCCCGCTCTTGCGGGGAGACTGCCCCTGGGCTTGGAGGCTCTGTTCCCTGTGAGCATGGCCCAGGAGCTCTTTGTCACCCTCTTCCTCATGCTCCAGCCCCCCAGGACCAAGAGCGGCAAGGCTCCCCCCACAACTCCTCCTGGCCAGAGAATCGTAGAGTTGGAAGGGATCCCCAATGGTCATCTAGTCCAACGTTAAAGAATCCCTGAGAAGTGGCTCCCCAACATCTCCCTAAAGACCTTCCAAGACAGTATTTCCAGACAGGACTCATAGAATCATGCAAACTCAGGGGCATCTAGGGATCGCAGAGAAGCCCTGCCTCTCTCACCCACCACGTCAGCCAGTCGCCTCCATGGCCCTCCTTCCCTGCCACCCAAAACAGGAGGGAAGAATCATGGAATCACAGACCCCAAGGGTCGCAAAAGAATGCCTGACAGATGGCGATCCTCCAAGGAAAGAGAGACCGCCATAGAATTATGGAGTGGTTGGGCTGGGTGGGGGCCACCAAAGGTCATCCAGCCCAGCCCCCCATGCTCTCACCAGCAGCCGCACTCTCTGGAGTCCACACCAGGCGCACAGCCAGGAAGTCCTGCAGGTTGTTGATGAGGGTGTAGGTGACGGTGAAGCGGCGGTGAAGGGCGACCGGAGACTCGCACTCGGCTGTCATGACGAATCGGGGGCGGGCCAGGCGGATGCTGGGGAGCCTAAGAATCAGAATCAGAATCCGAATCCCGCACCCATCTGGCTGGGCTTCCAGAACATATAAAAACATAAGAAAGAATCAAACATTCAAAGCATTTAGCAGCTTAAGGGAGGAAGGGAAGCTGTGGCCGGGAGGGGCAGTCGGGGGCAGGGTCCTGCCCCACCCCACCCCACCTGGGGGGCCAGGTCCCCTTCGTCCCTGGGACCGTGAGCGGGGATGTGGCAGCAAGATGGGCAGCCAGCAGCGGGGAGGCAGCGTCTATCGTCCTCATGGAGTTGAGAGGGGCCGCCAAGGGCCATCTAGCCCACCCACCCCTGGCAGGGCAGGAATCGCAGCTCAAGATTTCTGCATGACTGAGAGAAACACCTTTTGGACGAAGTGGGTGGAGGTCCAGCCAATTGTGGGTGAGCCTAGCCCCCTTTGCTGCTGTCACTCTGTGACATGACCAAGTCCAGTAGCCCTGTATTTCCCTCTCTTCTTGCAGGACTATGCCTGATCCTCTTTTTTTAACCATCATATGGAGGTTTTGTACAGACTTCCAACCTTCCCTACCATGGCATTCTTAATAAACTGCATATCGATTTATAACTCCACCCTAGTTTTCTCCTTGTAGTCCTTTGTTGTATTTGTTGTTTATACACCCCTTCTTGTAGATTGATTTTAGCATCATTTTTTTAAATATTTCCCAAATCTGTCCCATCCCTTTGTTTCCCCCGATGTTGGTTTTTTATTTTGGCTGTGAGATTTGCGAGTTCCACAAATTCTATTAGTTTCTGCAGCCATTGTTCTTTAGCTGGAATTTCTTTTCCTTTCCAACTTCTGGCATATTCTAGTCTGGCTGCAGCCGTCACATAGAGGAATAGGTTATGAACCTTCGTAGGGATCTCATCTCCAATCATCGCTAGTAGAAAAGCTTCTGGGTTTTTTGGAAACGTGATCTGGAGAATTTTTATAAGCTGGTCATAGACTATCCCCCAGACCTTTGGGGCAAGTTTACGCTGCCCTCACATATGGATAAAGGATTCCTCAACCTCTGAGTATTTCCAGCAGAGGTTAGACCCTCATCTGTAAAACAAGCAAGATTATTGGGGGTCAGGCACCACCTGTACAGCATATTTTATTTTATCAGGTAGCAAGCCGAAATAGTAATCGTTTTGTTCCATAGCTTCTCCCAGGCTGAAATTTCAATGTTTCAATGTTGTGTCCAGTATCAATAGCCCAGTGTATCATTACTTCCTTGACCATCTTGTCTTTGATCTCCCATTCCAGTAAAATTTGATAAAGTCTAGATATTAGTTTTTTATTGTTTCTCAATACCACTTTCCTGAATTCTTTCCCTTCCAAAAAAACCTTTGTCTTTATCTTTCCTAAAGTCCTAGTGCATTTGAAAGTACTGGAACCAGTCTGGAATCCAGCTTTGCTCCTCTTTTGTTTTTTAAAGTCCTATAGAGTCCTCTTTGATTTCAAGGAGGTCCCTGTATGTACCCCAATTCTTATTCAGCTTTAGTTTTTTAACTGCAACTGTCTCCATAGGGGAGATCCACCTGGGGGTCTTCCTTTCTAGGAGGTCTTTATATCTCACCCACACTTTATATAGATTATTCTTTATCACGCAATTATGAACTCTCTTGTGAACTTCGGCTTTGTCATAGCACAGGCAAGTGTGCCATCCATACATCAGGTCGAATCCTTCTAGGTCCAGAACAGTTGTGTTTTTCAACTCTACCCACTCTTTCATCCAACATAAACAAGCCTCTTCATAATACATTTTCAAGTCTGGCAGCCCAAATCCACACCCCTATTCTTTATGTCAATTAAAATTTCATCTTTAGTCCAGGGCTTTCCCCCCTGACAGATTACGGTAAATTAGCTACGTCCTTTTTCCATTGCTTTAAGCAGTGAGTGCCACTAAATACTGGAAGGCCTGAAACAGAAAAAGCATCTTGGATAGAAAGTTCATTTTGATCGCAGATATTCTCCCTAGAAACGAAAGCTTCATTCGGTTCCATTTCTCAAGGTCTTTTTATTTATTTATTATTATTTAATAAATCAGGGAGGGGTGAAGAAAACTTTTCGAGGTCTTTTTAAAATTTCAGCCCAAGTCTCTACATACTTAACTTGAAATAGGTTCAAGTTTCTGGGTCGAACCACACTCCCAAATATTTGACTTTCTTTTCTGCTTTGATATCATGTCTGATCCTCTTTTCAAGGTCCCTTACCTGTAGTGGGTGTAGATGCTGGCGGTGAAAGGCAGCTTTGGGGTTGACCACTGGACCACGGCGATGAGAGGGACTTCCAGGCCCTGCGATTAAACCAGAGAGCCATAGGATGGTCAAGTTGGAAGGGACCCTGAGGGTCATCCAGTCCAACCCCCTGCAAGGCAGGAATCTCAACCAAATCAGGAGATTTGCGTTTTTCAACTTGCAACTTCCAAAAATGAGGGGCGCTAAAAAGTTGTGACAGGACTTAGGAATTCAAGAGATATTTTGGTTAAATTAAAGCAATTTAGTTCTGCTTGGTTAGTAAAACATGTAAAATGCCCTAGAGATAATTAAAAACAAGTGTCAAGTACTTGCAGTTATATTATATACTAAAATTATTACTTTTATTTATATAGTATGCATTGCATATTTTATATTACCTGTTGCCTACCTTTCAGAAGGCAAAATTAAAATTATTTGGTTTTCTGAAAACTGTTTATGTGCTTCTTAATCAAATATAGACTTACCAAGTTAACTGTCGTCCAATCACAAAAATAATAGCAGATATGGATTCCTCGCACCCAAATATATTTTTAAGACCCCTCGCTGCAAAAATTAAGTTTCACCTCTTAAAATTATTGGCAGGCAGGAAATGATTGGCAGACCTGCTGGCCCCACCCACCCCATGCAGCCTCTCCCCCCGTGGCCCCTCCCTCACTCATAGAATCCCAGAAGGAAGGGATCCCCAAGGGACATCTAGTCCAGTGGCTCTCAGACTTCTTTCTCTGGGTCAGTTGTTCAGAACAAAAATGTTCTTGCACTGCACTGAATTTTTTTATGGAGAAGAAATACAAAAAGAAGCAGCTCCAGGCAACTACTTTACAGTATGATCACGGGACACCTAGAAAGCATAAAGCAATGGAGCTAGAGAAAATACATGCATCCTTCCCAAAATATATTTATAAATGAGTCTCTTCCATTTGTACCTTCAGGAGGTATACAAAGTCAGTGAGAGGCGTGAGCCTGCCTTTGCTGGGCAATCTCATTTATATTAGGCCTAATTTGAGACAAAGAAGCCCTCCTCTCCTCCTTGACACAAAGAAGCCTTTCTCTTCTCTGATCTTCCATATTTGTCAGAGTTGAAGAACAGCCAGTGCTTGCTCTCGAAGAGAGGCTGGGATACCGTTTCTGGTCGCATATCCCCAAGAGCCCAGAGGCACGCTCCCGTGTTGCATTTCTCATGTTTTGGCAACAGAGAAGCTGTCCATGTTTCTCATTTATATGAGGTCTAATTTAAGGTGGACAAACTTTCCTCTCGTCAACACAGAGAAGCCTTACTCTTGCTCTCGTTTTGAAAATATACCTATCTATATTCTGCAAATAAATAAATAAATGTTTTCCAATTCAGCTCTTGCCTTGTTATCATTAGACTCAAATTTAAACAATAACTGTCAATGCAGAAATTGGTTATTTTTTTTAATCAGCAGTGCAATTAACATTAGCCTGAAACTGGCAACAATTTATGGAATTCCCCCTTGAAGTCTGGCTAAATAATATTTGGAATAGGGTTGTATCAGAACGCCTCACTCATCCCAGAAGGGGCACGAAACACGCTGCAGGGAGACGGGGTTTCGGCGAACTTTGCTTCCTTTCTTTTCCTTTATAAATGAGACAGAACTTGTGGAGAGGAGAGTTGAATAGATAAGGCCTCATATTGCTTGTGCAATGCACACGAAACTTAATAAGAAGGGACCACTGGACCAAAGAACCCCTTATTTTCTTCATACAAGACTATCCTATCCTGCCCTGAAATGTGAAGCCCTGCTCTAGCCCCACCCCCGGTGTCTGCCTTGAGGAGGTGGCAGCAATCCTGGCAGCAAGGCGGACCCCCCTGATCCCCCCTCCACCGGGTGGGTCCCCGCCGGGTGGTCAGACCCTCACCTCCTTGGCGCTGTCTGGCGGGGGCTGCTCGGGGGCCTGCAGCTGGAAGAGGAAGTTCTGCTCCTCCAGGGCCCGCAGGGAGCAGGGGCAGGAGGCTGTGGCCGAGGGCACCCGGGAGAAGGAGGCCATGGACACCTCACCCGACTGGTGGCTGGAGAGAAAGGGGGAGAAAGAGGGGTAAGCAGGGGAGGAAAGAGGCCCCCACCTTCCAAGACTCCTGCCTCCATCCCTCCAACTGCCCTGTCCCTGTAGAATTGTAGGACTGAGAATTTGGAGGGGTCCCCAAGGGTCATCCAGCCCAACCCCCTGCAATCCTGAGTAAGCTGCGTCAGCAGCACTGAAGTGACCTCCCCAAGGCTGTGTGTCTGGAGGTCCTGGGCTTCCCAGATGACAACACCCCCTTCTTGGCCTGGCTGATGGGCTCCAAAGGAAAGCAGAGCAAGATGTTTGCCACCAGCTGGGCTGCAGGAGTTGCCTGTTATGTAGTGGGCGAACATAGCAGACGACACAGCGATTTCTCCAAAGCAGCTCTTTATTTGTAAGCTGGACAGAACTGAACGGCAAACAGCTCAGCCGGCCTGCTTTTATAGGCAGCCGGCTGTCGACAATGTAGCAACAACAACCCAGGGTTTCCCGCCTAAAATAACTGACGTGGACCTGAGTGAAAACTACATAGACAATACTCCTGGTGGCCAGGGCGAGAACCTCAGTACATAACATTGCCAGAAGGAGGCATACAAAGTGCCAGTGGTCCTGGGGGTGTGGAACGCTGCCCACAGGGGCACTCGCGTGCGCCCAGGAACGTGGTGTGCTGCCTGGGGGGCGTGGGCCAGCACCCCTTTTCCTCCACCAGTGCAAGGCGCCATCCAAGCATCTTAGGGACTCTACTCTGGATTTGCATAGGGTTTACTCCTTAGCCATTTCTTCCCCCTCAAATATCTTGCAAGGCAGCAGAGGTTTAGGATCAGAGTTTTCCTTCCCTTAGAGGGGCTCCCTTCCCAGTCGGACGAGCCCCACCTGCCCCTCACCTTCTTCATCCACAGCAGGAGCAGAAACTGTCTTCCTGACCG
This sequence comes from Podarcis tiliguerta, assembly GCF_965153285.1. Lineage (NCBI taxonomy): Eukaryota > Metazoa > Chordata > Lepidosauria > Squamata > Lacertidae > Podarcis > Podarcis tiliguerta. The sequence continues at coordinate 54,280,434 of NC_139546.1, forward strand.
TTGAACCCCTTCTTGATGCCATCTGCTCAATCCACCAGAGCCTGACCGCACACAGGGGAAGCCCCTAACTCTCTGGGGTTTGAGACCCATTAGCCAACCTCACCTGTCTGAGCTGGCCAGTCGAAGACACTCCCAGTGTGGCTGCTGTCACCAGCTGACAGCTTCTAGGAGCCACAGGTGAGACCTGAGTGCAGGGTGGGGACCAAAGGTCAAAAGCCCCTGAATGGAGGCCTTTCCCGGCCACAATGGCAGATTGGGGGGTCACCAGCTCCAGCTGACTGCCCTCCCACAAACTGTTCCCTTACCAGACATCATCAACCAGCAAGACGGACCCATCTGGCATCATAGGAAGGTAACTGGTGTTGAAGTTGGGCAGGATCCGCACATCCCACACAGAGAGCTCCTCCTGCGAGGCTGCGTTCAAAACTGGAGGTGGGGGAAAGAGGGTGGGTGTGCAAAAGATTAAAGGCAGGGGAAAGGTCCTGGGATCCAAAGAGACAGGCGCTGTTGCAAAGGATGGCGTGCATCATTAATCTATGGAACTCCCTCCCACAGGAGGCAGCAATGGCCGCCCACCTGGATGGCAAGGACTGGACACTGGGCTACTGGTGGCTTCTAGTCAGGAGTTCAACTCCTCCAAGGGAGTCCCTGGATCATCAGCCTGGCGGCCCCCATCATCACAGCAGGAATGTTGGGGGTGGAGAGAGAGAGAGAGAGACTGTGATCAGCTGGACTTTCCAGGACACCTGTGTGCTTGATCAAGCAGCTTCTTCTGATGAGCCAATGGAACCTCCAGGTCCAGAGACAGTCTATCTGGATTTCCTGGTTCCAAGGGGCCTTTGGCCACTGTGAGGACAGGGTGTTGGCCTAGGTGAGCCCCCCCTGGACCTGATTCAGCATGGGTCTCTATGATCTTGTGAGGAGGAACCTAGAATGGGGCCCTCCTTTCATTCTTTCCCATATTAGACGCTTGGCTGGTCCAGTGTGAGAGGAGAAGGCTGGACTCCAGGTGGGGTCTGAGCCTTGGGCCTGAGCCTGCGGGTGCTCAGCTCTCCAGAGGTTCTCTGCACCCAGCCTTCACTTAGAGACCCTCCAGTTGGTGGGGGAGAGGATGTCGGTCCTCCAGCCCTGCTTACACATATGGGGGGGCACCACCCACAGGAAAGGGCGGAGCATGGCCATTGGCAGGTCCCTGGAAGAGGGAGAGGCCCCCTGCCCCCATCATGCCCCTGCCCCAGCTGCTCCCCACATTTCCCCCAAATGCCCCCCTGCTCCCTCCACCCACGCACCTTTTAGTACCGTCAGGTGTTTTCCCGACACATTCAGGGGTTGGCACTTGAGCTCCGGAGGCGGCAGGACGGTCAGCATGGTGCTCACTGCAGGGAGGGGGTCAAAGGTCAGAGGGTGACACCCGCCCCATGCACCTAAGAGGAATTTTTGGGAAGGCAGGTGGAGAGGGGGGTGTTTGGAGGAGACCCCCACGCTCCTCTCAATTCAGAGGTGCTGCGGGGAGTAGTTCTGGGTCTTGAGCGCTCACCTTGCGCCTTGAAAGCCCCCTGCTCTTCCCGGAATGTCTGCGAGGGGGCCCGATCCTGCAGGATGCTAAGGTAGCCGCGCTCCCGCACCTCCGCCTTCTCCTGGTCCCGCTTCCAAACCGTCACCACGATCTGGGGGCGCAAAAACGATCCGTGGGTGTTTAGTGGGGTGTCCACGCAGGTGCGCCTCCTCCCCTCCTTCCCCCGCCCGGGTCTCACCTTGGCCTTGACGGTGGTGGGGGGCAGCTTGTCCAGGCAGATGGTCAGGGGGAAGATGACCTCGTCCGTGGACACGATGGGCTCTTCCATGGGCACCTGCGCGGGCCGGGAGGGAAGCGTCAGCGGGCCGGATCCAGATTCCTCTCTCCCGCCAGGCACTCCGCCTCACCGCCCCGCCACCCGCGTCCGCTCCGGGCCTTACTCCTGCGGCGGGTCTCCCGGGGGTCCCCTGGCCGTGGGTCAGCAGCGCCCGGCAGTCGCGGAAGAGGCTCCCGGGGGCCGTGTCCTCGTCCTCTTCGCGGGTCGGCTCGGGCTCTCCGCCCAGCGTCGCCTCGCCGCCCAGGCTGGCCCCGGGGCTAACGCTGGCCAGGGCAGAGAGGGACCCGGCCAGCTCCCCCCAGGGCGCCCTCCCGCCACCCTCCCCGCCGGCGCCCCCCGGCCGGCAGCGAAGCACCAGCAGGAAGCGGACCGTCTCGCCCAGGTAAAGGTGGTTGCGCCGCGGCAGCGCCCGGTAGCGCCCGGGCTCGCCCAGCAGCACCTCCCGCGCCGGGAAGGGCACGGCCGGGAAATACATGAAGTAGTCGCACTGGGACTCCATAGCAGGTGCGGGGGGTCCACATCCGAGGGGGGCGGAGGAGAGGGAGCCCCACAGATGCGGGGAGGGAGGGCGGATTCCCGGCGGGGGGGGGGAGAGATCAGCAAGGAAGAGGGAGGGGGAGGGAGAGAAGGAAGGAAGGGGGGTTACGCTCGGAGGGGCGGGGGGATCCGCCTCCGAGGGAGGTGGAAGAGATGCGGAGCAGAGATGGGGAAAGGGGGGCAGATTCTCGGCGGCGCGGGGGGGGGGAAAGATCAAGAAGGAAGAGCGAAAGAGCGAGAGAGGGAGGCGCCGGTGCGGCGTGGGGGGGCGGGGGGAGGCCGGGCCAGGCCGGGCTGTGCGGCGCGGCGGGGCGGAGCGAGCCAGGAAAGAAGGAAGGAGGAAGGGAGAGAATGAAAGAAAGAGGAAGGAGGAGGAGGGAGCGGGGAGAGGGGATGCGCTCCCCTCCTCCTCCTCCTCCTCGTTGGCTCTGTCGGCCCCTCCCCCACGGCAACGCTGCTTCCTCCGGGGACCCTCGGCCTCGGGGCTGGAGTCTCTGAGCAGGTGCCAGCGACTCCCCGGAGGCGGGTGGGGAGCGTGGCCCCGGGTGGGACTGGTTTCCCGGGTGTCTCTGCAACATCCCCTTTTTTGCGACCGTAGCTCATTCCTGTATTCTTCTGGTGCATTTTAATGGAGAGACGCATTTGGCCTCATCGTTGCATCCACGCAGGTATTAGTAATTCCGTTCCTCTGCGGCTGATATGATCGTGAAGGTCAAAACAACGGCAATAAAGGAGATCTCGCATTCGCGATGGATTCCTAGCGGGCGGTCCCTGCCTCCTTCCGCTTCCTACAGGCTCCTGGACCCCTTCTGCCCCCTGGAGGGTCATCTGCGGGGTGGGGGATGGGGCAGAATGCCAGAATATTTGCCGCATAAAAACTCCAGGATTTGAGGGGGGAGTTGCAGGGGGTCCCAGAGCGGCAACTTTCAGAGGCAGAGATCCTGGGGGTGCAATAGTGAGCCTAGAGGCTCTTGAGCTGGCAAGACACCTGCCTGGAGGCAGCTTTCGCACTCATGGCCTGCTGGTGGGCTTCCCTCTGCCTGGTCGCAGGATGCCTGATTCAGTGCATCCAGGTGTTGTAGGGCTCTTCTCCTATTGCCCTAGTCCAATGGGGCTCCCTCAGGTGCCCTTATCCAGCCCTCACTAATGTGGGGTGGGCATTCTGGGGGTCACCCCCACCCAAATTGTGGGATGCTCTTCCCAGGGTGCTTCACCCGGCATCTTTCCAGGATCCAACCAAGGCCTTTTGGATAGTCCCAGGCCTCTGCAGGGAAACTGCATCTCTCCTAGATTCAAGCGCTGCTGCTCTCACGGCTTGAGCTGTTCTGCATCTGAACACTCTGCATCTTTCTAGGGTTGCTTACAGATTCATAGATGCACATTCACTTGTGAGGGAACGGAAATATATGAGTGTGCGGAGCAGCCACAAAAAGTCCAAGGAATGGACACTTTGTCATCCTCAATTAGAGGTCAAAGGGCTTCTGTGGATGTCTTCTAAAATCAGAAGAAATTTATCCCTTATGATGAGGATAAAATAAAGCTAAAGGATAAAATATTTATGCCCCGCCTTTTTATGTGCGTGTCTGTACCACACACACACACACACACACACACGTTTATTAACAACATACAATCTCAATGAGAACTGCATAGCACCAGCTGTTTCATTAAAAGCAGCCATTTATCCATAGCCTGTGGGAACAAGGTCTTCACCTGCCAGCAGAAGGACAAGGAGGGAGCCAGTCGGGCTTCTCTAGGGAGGGAGTTGTCTGGCAGCAGCCACCATGACAAAGCCACCTGCCAAGTCCCCACCAAGGGTGCCTTGAGGGTGGCAGGAGCAGGAAAAGGCTCTTCCTGGAAGATCTCAAAACCGGGGCAGGTTCCCATGGGGAATAGGGTCTTTGAGACAGCCTGCTCCTCAGCTGTGTAGGGCTACTTAGGTCAAAAGCAGCACTTTGACTTGTGCCTGGAAAAACTGTAGACCGGTGGCCATTGGGACTGTGGCAACCCAGTAACCAGCCCTGGTCAGCAGTCTGGCTGCAGCAACCTGGGCCGGCTGACGTGCCTGAGGCAACTAAGGCAAGTGCAGCTGTGGCCCAGTCGGGCATCTCAAGGACCCGGCGCAGGTGCGCTCCTGATGCAATATATACAGTGCATGAGACAAAGCAACGGGAGCTCACCCCGTCATGTGGATTCGAACTGCAGACTTTCTGGACCTTCTGATTGGCAAGCCCAAGAGGCGCAGTGGTTTATACCAGTGCCAGCCTCGTCCCTTGGCCTGAAGTGAGATGAGCACCGCACCCCATAGTCCCATTTGTCTGGATTTAACTTTTGGAGCTTCTGCTGCTTTTACCATCACGTTGCCATACACCTGTGTTTGCCCTGACATTTTGCCAATTCAGCAAAATTCCCCCCTGACACCATTTTTGCACCCAGAAACCAGGACCTGTCAGGAATGGGAAGCCTAGCCATGATGCTCCCTGGGTGTCCTTGCCTTTCGGCCTAGCCTCCCTCACAGGGGGGTTGTACATCCCCTTGGGCTCCTTGGAGTGACCACCTGGCAGGGATGCCTGAGATGAGATTCCTGCATTGCAAAGGGTGGGGCTAGATGACCCTTGGGCTCCCTTCCAACTCTGATTCTAGGAATACAGATGCAGTAAGTAATAATAAACAAACTCCAGGTCATTGCTGAGCAACTCCAGAAATGCAGGGAGGAAGGACGGAAAGAAGATGAAATGTGGAGCACACCAAGCGGCCAATAGCATGTCAATCTATTGAGAAGGACCAAAAAGAAACAAAAAAGGATTTCCTCCTTTAAAAAACAATGGTTAAGAGTAACATCCTTGAAAAAGAAAACAACAAACACCAAGCCCTAAACTGCCTTGTGGTGGGATCTGTGGATCCAGCCGTGTCATAAGTGCTGGGAGGAAGAGCCCAACAGCGCCCACCACTGGTGGGAAGAAGCTCCACAGTCCCCAACTGAAACTGATCAATGGTGGCCTGGGTGGGGGTGGGGAGGTTGGACTGGGGGTCTCCCTCTCCCTCCAGCCCAGCTAGCAGCTCTTTGCATGTGGCCTCCTTGGCTATGGAGAGAAGGGAGCCGCCTTGGCCAATCTGGTGCCTTCCAGACATTTTGAACTATAACTCCCATCATGGGAGCTGCAGTCCAGCGTGTCTTGAGGTCACTGCCTGGATGAAGGCCGGGGCTGATAGGCAGCTGGAGCCTAAAAGGCCAAAAGAACACCTGCTGATGTGCAGCCTCTCGCCTCCAAAGGATGTCTTGGGACTCCCTGAGGCCTGGGTGCCCAAGCACCCACAAAATTCCCCACAAAGGGGCTGGGCACCCACCAATTTTGGTGCCAGGGCCCTGCATGCTGCATGGCAGCCATGGCCCTGGGAACCCGTGTTCATAGAGCCAAGTTGGCACTCCTGCCTTGGCATATAGGACCAGGTGGGCACCTGTCACCAGTCCCTTGTGCCCCATGAACACTTCTGGCTCCCAGGAAACACATGCCCTCCCCCCCCCCACCGGCAGGACCAGCCTCAGCCCCCAGCCAAAGAGCCCCCCCCTCATGGCCAGAGCATGCCTGGCTCTGCCCTCTAACCAGCACCAATTTAAGCTGCTTCCCCCCACACCCCCCACAAGTGCTTAAAGCCCTTCACGTGAGTTGCTTCGGTGCTCCGCACAGCAGCCCTACAAGGTGGAAGGGGCAGTACCATGAGTCTTCCGTTGCAGATTGTGGGTGGGGAGGGGGGAGAGAGAGACCCCATCTCCTTCCCCATCATGAGTCTGTGGCCAAAGCAACAAAATGAACCTGGGACTTTGAGGCTCCCATGTCAGCAGGCTGCCCCTGCAAAGAGTCACTCAGGCCCACTGTGGCTGAGTCCCAGGTCAAGAGGTGTGGGGTCCCCCCCCCGATGCAGAACCCCACTTCCTTGTGCAAAGTCAGGCCTGGCTGAGGATGCCGAGCTGAGTCACACGGCAGGATCCAGCGGCTGCTCTTGAGTTGTGCCTGAAAAGACATTGTCGGGTCCACTTTTCATTCCGTCCTCACTGACAGGAAGGCCTCTTGAAGCTGATGACCCAGCGGTGGCCACATTTAACTATGGGCTGTAGTGGCATAGCATGTGGGGGTGCTACCGGGGCAACTGCCCCAGGTGCAAAATACTTGCCTTGCCCTGGGCGCTGGCAACCCATGCTATGCCATTGATGTAGTTACAGGTAGGGAGCTGTGTTGGTCTGCCGTAGTCGAAACAAAACAAAACAAAACAAAACAAAATAATTCCTTCCAGTAGCCCCTTAGAGACCAACTAAGTTAGTTATTGGTATGAGCTTTCGTATCTGAAGAAGTGTGCATGCACACGAAAGCTCATACCAATAACTAACTTAGTTGGTCTCTAAGGTGCTACTGGAAGGAATTATTTTGTTTTATTTTATTTTATTTTTTGCCATTGATGGGCTGCATAAAGTCCCTCCTCTCCTTTGGCGGTTTCTGCGTAGAGGTCGGATGGTCATCTGCCACGGATGCTTTAGTGGTGATTCCTGCATTGCCGGGGTTGGACTGGATGACCCTTAGGGTCCCTTCCAACACTAGAGTTCTACAAAGAAGCCCTTCCTTCCACCTGAATCTCCCAACATCCAGAGGGAGCTTCTTCTGGGAATCCCAGAAATGTGGGCAGAATGAGATTTTTTGTGGCAGCTCAGGTCCTCTGTGCCTTCAGCACCCAGCCCATGCCAAGCCTGTTGGGGGCCAGTTGGCCTTTTTGCACCCCCTTCCGCTTGCCACTGCTACCTCACCCCGCCGGCTTGAGAGCCGTTGCCCTGGGGGGGCGGAGGAAACTGTTTGGCATCCAGAAGGTCCTTGTACTGGAGCTCGGGCGTCACCATGCGCTGGCACAGCGCCTGCCATTCGGGGTCCAGGCCGGGCCTCAGGACATAGCCCAGGATGGGGGCCTGCCCAAACTGGAAGGGACGGATGCGCTCGTCCGCAATCTGCCCCGCCTCCAGAGGGCCCCCTCCCCGCAGGCACTGCTGCATCCGCTCTGCTCGCCGCTGCCGCAGGGCATCCACCTCCCGGGCCAGGCGTGCACGGCCAAAGCGCTCTGCACGCTCCCAGAAGCTGCGGTTAAAGTGAGTGTAGAGGTGCCAGTCCAGGTTGTTCCAGGCCTGGAGTCGGGCAGCTTCCACGGGCGCCAGTGGGCGGACGGACTCAGGGCTGCGGAAGTTGTGGCGGAAGGCCAGGATGTCCTCCTCTCCCCAGCAGAGGGCGTTGCGCAGGAGCACCAGCGACTCGTCCATGTGCTCCGTCAGCAGGACCAGGTGGAAGGTGCGCTCCAGCGTGGCCAGGGCAGCCTGGATTGGGGCCAGACCAGGGGCTGCTGGTGGGTCCAGGCCAAAGTCGAACCACAGCAGGTTGCGGGCGTAGTGGTTGCCCCTCTCGCTGGGGCGGTAGAAGCGCTGGGGCGAGGCCAGGAACTGGGGCAAGGTGCCGGCGCGGCGGAAGGCAGGGACAACGCTCCGGTAGTAGGAGAAGGCCGACTCGGCCAGGGAGACGGGGTGCCTCACGATGGAGAAGTAGAAGCTGTCCGGGGGCATGACTTTCTGGACCTGAGGAAGGAGAAGGAGACATGTTGGAGGGAGCATATGGGGCAGAGTCTGGTCCTCCAAATCCCCCAGCCCATGTGTGTCTGAGGCCCAATTTGCCCTTTGGCAACGGACAGGCTCTCGGCGCTTGCTCAGAGACACATGTCTGCAGTTCTATGAGTCTATGAAATGTCCACTTTTGCACTTGGGTAGAAAACCAAGCTGCATTTGCCAATATAGTGGTACCTTGGTTTACGAACTTAATCAGTTCCGGAAGTCCATTCTTAAACCAAAACAATTCTGAAACCGAGGTGTGCGTTCCCTAATGAGGCCTCCCGCCGCTAGTGCCCTTCCACCATGCAGATTCCATTCTTAGGCATAGGTAAAGTTCTTAAACCAATACACTATTTCCAGTTTTGCAGAGTTTGTAAACCAAATTATTCTTAAACTGGACTGTTCTTAAACTGTGGTACCACTACAGTTGTACCTTGGTGTCGGAATCTCCACTCGGCCGAGCTGATAAAGCTCATCTTCTGGCTGAGTCCTTCGGAATCGCCCTCCGACGAATAATTAACGACCTGAGCCTTTGATGAGGCTTCCAGGCACATTCCGATTCAGCAGAGAATCAAAGCAGCACGTGGAAGTGATGAGATTTATGGCTACATCGCTATGCTTTATTTCTTACTACGCAGACAGCAAAGAAATATACATCCTCTCTCTATGATGTCAAGCCATTCCTCATTCAGTCTCCCAAATCTGAAACCCAAGTTTCCACTCTTGCCCGGGGCTAAGGCTGGGAACCCTCTTTGCCTGCACCTACTCATGGATAGCCACCAGTTTTCTGGGGAATCCTGCCTTGCAGGGGTTGGCCTATCTGGCCCTGGGGGATCCAGCTGGATCAGAGCAATGGAAGCCCATCTAGTCCAGCCTCCTTTTCTGGCAGTGGCCAACCACATGCCCATTATGGGAAAGCTGCAAGCCAGGTCTGAGCAGAAGAGTGGGGTTCAGAAGCATGACTGCCTCCGACTGACTGTTGTTGTTGTTGTTGTTGTTTAGTCGTGTCCGACTCTTCGTGACCCCATGGACCAGAGCACGCCAGGCACTCCTGTCTTCCACTGCCTCCCGCAGTTTAGTCAGGCTCATGTTTGTAGCTTCGAGAACACTGTCCAGCCATCTCGTCCTCGGTCGTCCCCTTCTTCTTGTGCCCTCAACCTTTCCCAACATCAGGGTCTTTTCCAGGGAGTCTTCTCTTCTCATGAGGTGGCCAAAGTATTGGAGCCTCAACTCTGACTGACTAGTAGCCATCAATAGCCCTTCTCCTCCCCAATGGGTGTGTCTGATCCTCCTTTAAAGCTGCCCAAATTGGTGGCCACTGCTGCCTCCTGTGGGAGGGAGTTCCACAGTTTAACAAAGAAGGACTTGCCTTTCATCTGCCCCGAATCTCCCAGCATTCACTCTCCTTAGATGCCCACAAGTTTGAGAGGGTGCATGACAGAGGCACTGGTTCAGACACCAGCCTCCACATCATCATCATCATATGTTATTTGTATCCCGCCCTCCCTGGCCAAAGCTGGGCTCAGAGCAGCTAACAATAAGTAAAAATAGCACAGTGTACATAAAACCACACAGTCAATTAATTAAAATACATTCCAAAATCAATTCAGAATCAAATTAATGTTAACCATTGGGCTAGAGTTCTATGAGGATTACAGAAGGAGAGAAGGGGTCAGACTGTGCTTGGCCAAAGGCCTGGCGGAACAGCTCCATCTTGCAGGCCCTGTGGAAAGATGTCAAGTCCCGCAGGGCCCTAGCCTCTTGTGACAGAGTGTTCCACATGCCCCCACATGCCCCCAGCCCCACTCTTTGAGCCCCACCTAGTCTCACCTCTGGCAAGTTGAAGCGCATGTGGTGGCAGAGGATGTCGAAGGGGCGCCCTCCGGGATGCCACCCTTTGACCCGCCGTGCCTGGAAGAGGTTAGGGTAGCTGAACTGGTAGCGGGCGGGGAGGGCAAAGCGCAGACCCTGGGCATCCCCAAAGCGGTGCAGGAGGTTGATGATGGTGCTGCTGCCCGTCTTGTGGCTCTTCAGGAAGACCAGGTGGCGTCTCGGCTGGCAGCGGTGTCCTGGCCGCCCCTCCGCCTCCTCCTGCTCCGCTTTGGGCAGAGGGGGAGCCCAGGGGGTCGGAGGCAGCTGGGACAAGGAAGCCCTGGAGGAGGAAGAGGAGATCAGAGAAGCCCTCACTGGCCAGCCTCAGTGTCACTGGGGGTTGGGCTGGATGACCTCTGGGTCACTCGTCTGACTTTCCAATTCTAGGATTCTACGGCATTGCCTTGAGTGGCCACCGGGGGCACTGCTGAGCATTGGGTGGTCCTGAAGGCAAGGAAGGTGGAACAGTTACCTCTTCTGAAAGGAGACCCCGAAGAGCTGGATGGTGAAGCCGATGGTCATGGAGACAGCCAGGGCGGCCCACAGCACCTGGAAGCGGCAGCAGTGCCCATAGAGGACCCTCATGGTCCTCTGGCCTCTGGGGGGCAGGGCGAGAGAGGGGCAGGCCAGGATGCCACAACCCTGGAGGGGAGGAGGAGGTTTGTAAATGGAAGAAAACAGACCCTCAAATCATGCCCCTCATTTGTCTCAAGTTCATAGAACTGGAGAGCTGAAAGGGACCCCTGGGGGTCATCCAGTCCAGCCCTCTGCAATGCAGGAATCTCAGCTCAAGCAGGTGGTCTCTGCTTTAAAAAAAAACCCAAGGAAGGAGAGTCCACCACCTTCTGAGGGAGCTTGTTCCTCTGCCATTTGTCCCTTCCTTCCTTGTCATCTGAATCCTGCAGTGCAGAGGGTTGGACAAGATGACCCTCAGGATCCCTTCCAACTCTATCATGCTACAAATCCATTGGTTCAGAGCAGTGGAAAAGAAGCTTGCTCCATCCCTCCCAGGCATGGGCAACAACCTCTGCTCAGCCTCACCCACAGGGAGAGCTCGCCTGAGGACCATCAAGGGCTGCTGAAGCTCCAGAGGGAAGCAAGAGGCAGATTCTGCGCTCAGTTCCTGGAGGTGCCTGGCCTGTGGGGGGCAGTCAGAGGATGGTCATGGGGCTCCTCCCCAGAGCTGCTTCTGGCCTTCCTCACCCCACACCCGTGTCACACTCCCCACAGTTGCATCCTGGAGCCCAGCACAGAAGGGGCAGCCATCTCTCGGGTGTGCAGCAGCAACACCTGGCCAGCGCCAACACTGGTCCTGGCCCTCCCCGCCCCACACCTGGCCTTCCCTCCCACTCTGCACACATCTCGGCCCAACCCAGCTGCTGCTGCGGTGTGTGGAAGGATGAGGAAGCAGCCAGGCTGTGCTTGCGGCAGGAAGGAAGCCCCCTCCCTCATAAGAACAAAGTCCCAGCCCCAGACAAGCCAGGTAGATGGGCAGGCTGGCATTCCACTGGGCAGGAGAGGCTCCGCTGGGTCCGGGGCTCCATGTCCCTGGGGAAGGACGCCTGGGAGAGCCTCGCAGCCCCTCAGCCACCCCATTACTGCTGCTGCCTCCTCTTTGGCGCTTGCCCTTTGCCTTCTGCCTGCCACTCCTCATTAAGGACTAGGAGGATTAGAAGGCCTGGAGCAGCCTGGCAGATGGCAGCAGCCCTGCGGAGGAGGCTTAGGCGGCACCAGGGGAGGAAGGGGCCTCTGTGGGTCGGGACTGGGGCAGCCCAATGGGCCCCGCTGCTGCAAGGAAAGTGGGAGGGGGTCGCATCCTCCACCCTCCCCTCCCAAGGCTGCTCCTTGGTCCTTGTGGCACCTGAGAGAGGCAGTTCCAGGAGTGTCTTTGAGGGCCCTGGCATGGAAAGAATGGGCAGAGAAGCAGTTTCCTCCCTGGTGGGCAGCCAGCGAAGCCCCATGCGGGAAGATTCAGGGCAGAAAAGAGAAAACCCTTCTTAGTTAAACTGGGGAACTCCCTCCTGCAGGAGGAAACAATAGCCACAACCTGCCTGGCTTTGCAAGAGAGGGCTATGGAGGGCTAGTAGCCAGGATGGTTTGGCCCAGATCCTGCTTGCAGGTTTCCTGAAAGGCTCTTCTGGGGTTCTTCTGAATGTCTCCAGTCCTTCCAGGGCTCCCCAAACCAGCCCTGCCCCGGTCTCCAGTGGGGTAAAGGAGGGTCTGCTTGTGGGGAGATTGATAAAATGTCCAGGAGATCTAGAAACCAAGCAGAGTGAGGAAGGCTTGAGGGAGGTGGGGATGTTTAGCCTGGAGAAGAGGAGACTGAGAGGAGATACGAGATAGCCATCTTTAAATATCCCAAGGGCTGCCACATGGAAGAGGCAGCAAGCTTGTTTTTCTCGTGCTCCGGAGGACCCAAACCAACGGATTCAAACGACAAGAAAGGGGATTCCGACTCAACATCCGACGGTAAGATCCTTCGGGAGGTTGCGGACTCGCCTTCTCGGGTGGTTTTTGGCTCGCGTTCAGGGATGCCTTAGCGGTGACTCCTGTGCTGCCGGAGGTTAAGCTAGACGACCCTTGGGGGTCCCGCCCAGTGCCACAGTTGTGCGACTCTGCGCTGTCGCTTCCTCGCCGTGCGTCCGCCCTCTCCCCCCGCAAGCCCTCTCGGAGCGCCCCGGGGGCGAGGGCCGGCTTCCCCCACGTGGCTCCCTTGGCACCCGCAGCGGAGCAGCTGCCGGCCAGCTGTCCCGGGGACACACGCCCTGCCCGGGGGCCTGGCGCCCCGCCCTCCCGCTTCCACCAGTAACTCCGAGCCGAGGCTACCCTCCGGAAGAAGGCGAAACACAGCGGCTTCTGGGCACGTGCAGAGCGCCTTCTCCCTCTCTGCGCTTTAAGCTGCCCCCGCCCCTGGGTCTGGACCCAGCTGCGGAAGTTGGCTCTGCTCACCAGCCCCCCAGCCCCCCCCCAGCCCCGGCTTCGCTTCTGCTGCCCCGGACTTTTTTTCTTTCGGTGGGGGGATCATCTGTCCATGCAGACTAGCTGAAAATGCATGAGATTATTGCGGGGAGGGCAACCAGCCGGGAGGGGAGTTCCAACCACCGGAGATGCGTTGGGGGGGGGGCTCCCTCCCTCCTCCGCCTTGCCCTCCCCTGCAATGAATCAGACCCATCTACCCCCTCCCGAAGCGCAGCTGCCCCCGCCTCACCTGGGAAGGGCAGTGTGTGTTGGGGGTGTCGCTCAGAGCCGCCCCCCGCGGTTTCCCGGGCGCCTCAATTCCATCCTGGGGGGCTGGGGAGAAGAGAGCCCGATCCGAGCCTCTTCGGGGGAACCCCTCGTTCCGAGGGTGGGGGGCAGACTGGCGTGGCGGAGCTCCGCCACCTCTCTCCTTCCCTCCCTGCGTTGTCCTTCTCCTCTTTCTCCTCCCGAACTTTTTCCTTCCCTCCTTCTCTCCGCCCCCTTCTGCCTTCCCAACTTTTCTCTCCCCTCCCCCGCCGCCGCCCGCCGGCCGTCTTTTGTCTGCGCCGCCCCAGCCCCTCTCCGGCCCCTCTCCCCGGCCGGCGGCCGAATGGCGGGGGGAGACGGAGCTGTGCACGATTCTCCCCCGCCGCTTCGAAAACAGCAGCGAAACGCCGCCGCCGTCCCGCGTCCCCTCCCCTTCCTTGGGCACGCTGCTCCCAGAGCCAGTCTCCTGCGGGTCCTCAGGGGGCAGGAAGCGCACTCTGCACATGCTCTGGAGTCTCTCTCTCTTCTGCTGGATTTCGGGGCTGAATGCTGCGGTGCGTGGGTTCGCTTTCTTCCCGGCTCAGTGCCTCCTCCTCCACCTTCAGCAACCCAGACGCCCCCTCCCTGACCCCCCCGGATATTTTAGGATTTTTAATCTCATGGTCATGGGTTCCAGCCCCACGTGGGGCCAAAAGATTCCTGGATTGCAGGGGGCTGGGCAGGTGACCCTCGGGGTCCCTTCTATGATTTTATCAGCTGCTCTTTGGGCCCTAAATGTTTGGAGGCTCCATGGCCTGCAAGGTGAGGGGTTCCTCCTGGGGCAAAAGTGTCCCGCCCCAGAGGCAGGAGATTCCTGCATGGCGGAGGGGTCAGACTAGAGGACCCTTGGGTACCCCTTCCAACACTACGATCCTGCAACTGTCTTTCTTTCCCGTCTATAGGGCCTGCTCTGGGGAGGGACACACAGAGGGAGACCCACACCGAGGGAAGAGGCTGAGCTTCCGCCTTGCAACAGGAGGCCTCAAGTCCAGCACCGTCCCTGTCCCCCCCCAGCATCTCATGTCAGGGTTAACACAGCAAGTCAGAAGAGCCTGCAGCTGCATCCTGGCCGTGGCCCCTTGAGTCCAGCTGCCACCCAGGTGCCTCAGTGGGGGGTCCACAGGCAGGACCCGGGTGCAAGAGCAGCACCCTCCCCGTGGCCTCATAAACCCCGAGGAGCTGCTGTTGCCAGTCAGGGCAAGTGGGATGGACCCCAGGGGTCTGACTCCATCTCAGTCTGGAGGGAGCAGCCTCTTGGCCTCCCCCCTCAGGCAGCTGGGCCTGAGCTCAAGAGGCAAGGCCACCCCCACCCACTGCCTGCCCCAGGCCTCTCTTTTACCCCCACCCCCTCTCCACTCCCCCCTCTCTTGCACAAACAAACATCACCCCCAAAACAACCACCTTTGGCAGCAAATTATACCTGGCAAGCAAAGGCTGGCTGTCAGCTGTGGAGATGGCCTGCTTGCCTCAACACCCCCCCCCCACTCACTCACCCCCCCCCACCAATGTGCAGGGCTCATCTCTCTCCCCCCCAGCACCTCCAGAGGTGGGACTCTGGCTCCCTGCCCTTGCAGGCTCTTTCGCAACCTCTCTGGCTCCTTCCTAGGAGCTGGCTGCCTCCATCCCCGCTCTCTCTCACACAGGCACACCCAACAGCTGGACAGAGCTTGGCCTAGGAAGGAGGGGAGCCAGCCCCCCCACTCCCACCCCTGGGGATGGTCTCTCATGGCGCAAAGCAGATGTGGCCAGTGGGGAGGGGCAGCTGCTCTCCAGAGCCCTTTCGCAGAAATGATAAACGTAAGAAGAGCCCTCCTGAATCAGCCCAGGGTCATCTGGCCAGAGCCCAGGAGTGGTGGGAGGCACCAGCTGGGGAACCCCCAGGGGAAGAAAGCACAGAGCTAGAGGACTGGTGGTGGGACAAGGATGAGAGGTCAGAGGGAGAAGAGGGGGCAGCCTGGGAGGAAGAGGTGTCAACTGCTGGAGAGGCAACAGGGTTCAGCAAGCAGGAAGAGGCTGGAGCAGAGAGCAGCTCAGATTCTGAGGCTGAAGCAGAGGCTGGAGAGGAGGAAGGCTGCTGAAGAAGCCAGAGTGTCTCCTCCTCCTGCTGCAACCACCTCCCCTCCCCTGCTGGTCTCCCAGAGCCAGAAGAGGTATGAAGAGGGTGGAGCAGAGACAGACAGGGTGAAAAAGTTTCCAATTGCTTGGGAAGGACTCGGGGAGGAGGAGACCACCTCATTGGGGGGGAAGAGTTGCTGTGCTCACTAGGCCTGGCCTCCTCTTGGAATAAAAAGGGTTAGCTTTGCTGACACTGTGAGTTATTGCTGAGCTGCTCCTGACCCCCACCCTGACCCCCAGCATCCTGACCTCTCCGTGGTTGAATAGTGGCCTGCTGTGGGAAACCAGCAAGCAGAGTCCTGGGGTGTCCAGCAACTGGTGTTCAGAAAGATGGCTGCCTCCAAGCATGGCCAGAGCCTCATTTCCTCCCCATAAATTTGTAGAATCATCTTTTAGAGTCATCCAAGTTGGTGGCTGTCAGGGGTTCAGGAGCAGAGTCACAGGAGAGGGAAGAAACGGAGAGCGAGGGGGAGGAGTCGGAAGGAAATGTCAGCGGCGACAGTAGTCCAAGGTCTCTGAGTCTCTCCAGTGACTCGGAGGATTCACAGAAAGGGGCCCCCATGGTCAGGGCAAGGGGAGTGCCCAGGGGGACACCTCGGGAAGAAGGGGCCAGAGGGGACTCAGAGAGTAGCAGCTGGAAATCCGGACCAGCGTCCCCCCCAGAGTGCAGTAGGGGGGAGGAGTCCAAGGCATCGGGATCAGGGAGCGCGCAGGCAGAGGGAGAACGTGAGGCAGGAGTGGCCACACCCTCGTCAGGGAGCGAGGAAACGGTCACCCGGAAAGTAAAACGCGCGCGCGCGCCAAGTTCAAATGTACAGGAGGGCGGCAAGGTGGGCAGCCCGGGTAGGGAGCCAGGTCCTAAAGCCCGCCGAAGAGAGGGGGAGGAGTCAGAGGGGTCAAGCTCTGCGTCGGAAGAGTCCAGGAGGAATGAGACCCCGGGGGGTAGTAAGACCCAGAGGAAGAGAGAAAGAAGGAAGAGGTGGAGTAAGATTAGAGTCTTAAACTGGTGTACAGGGGGTGGAGATCCAGACAGAGCTTCGCCGGTCTAAAGTCCAGACGTAGGGCTGGGACGCTGAGACTTGTAAATGGAGACTATTCTTCAATAAAGACTTTGATACTGTACTATCGGCTAGCGTTGGTCCTTGGTGAGCTGGGACCCGGAGCCAGCCCTGACAGTAAGCTCTGTCTCAATTTTAAAGTTTTGGCACCAAGAACCTCGCCACGTGAGTTGGCGCAGCGAGGACAGAGGAGGGGTGCTTACAGAGCTCACAAAACTCAGGCAAGATGACGACGGAAGAGCAGATAAAAGCCCTGCAAGAAGCGGTGACACAACTCAGCACGGAGGTAATTGCATCCAGGAAGAGAGAGGAGGAGATGGTTACCTCCTGCCAGGATCTCCAGGCCAGGTTGGACATGCTTTCCAAACAGGGGCAAACGGGATCCAAGGCAGAAGGCATAGGTTTGGGGAGAAGGGGAGGCAGCCTTGTATCGCATTTCGACGGGAGTTTGCAGCAGTACCCCAACTTCAGAGCAGACCTGCTGTTTGCGCTGGATTTACTTGACAAAGACTTTAGAGATGAGAGAGAGAGAGTGGGGTTTATCTTGTCCCATTTGCATGGGGAAGCCAAAACGTGGCTGCGGAATCTATGGAGGGACAATGATCCAGCGCTCCAAGATGCGAAGGCTTTTATTAAAGCAATGGACTCATGCTTTTTATCAAAGGTAGACGTCGATCTTGCCAGGAGGGACATACATGGACTTAAACAAGGCAAAGCCAGCGTGCGGCAGTACCATACTCGATTTTTCGGACTGGTTCATGCCCTGGGGTGGGAAAAAGATTCTGCGCCAGTCAGAGACCTCTTTTGGGAGGGGTTGAATGCAGATGTAAAAGCGGAGATTGGAAGAGGGGAGAGACCAAGGAGCACCCAGCAGGTAGTCCAGAGGGCTCTGGAGATCGGGGTGCATCTGGAAGAACGTCCTGGGAACAGGGAAGAAGGGCGTTGGGGAAGGGCACCAGCCAGAGCACCTCCCTTCTTTCCCAGAGAAGCAGCGCGTGCGCACTCCACACCCTCGCAGGGAGGGGGAGAAGAGCCGATGGAAATCGGAGGTGCCAGGGCTCAGTCAGCTAACAGAGCCCTAACGCCGGGAGCAGCCAAAACGAAGCCTCCTAGAGGGAACAGGAAGTGCTACATCTGCGACAGTGCTCAACACATGGCGAAAGAGTGTCCCCAGAGGCTCCACAAGCACACTGCAGCCTCCGCAACAGTCGCTGAAGCAGCTCAATTGAAAACGCAGCAACAGTTAAACGACGGAGTCTGGCTGGAGGAAGAGGCACTGGGGTCCAGCCAGACAAGTCAATGAAACAATCCCCAGCACTTTTGCAACCCACAGACCCCCTCCCACCCAAACCAGTGGTGCAGCTTACAGCGTCTCTACAACTGCCCAATGGACGCACTCTGGAGGTGCCGATCACCATTGACTCCGGCAGCAACGCTGACTTTATAGGACTGGAATTCATTCAGCAGCACAATATACCACTGCTACCAGCCACGCTGCCCCTGAACGTTGTCACGGTGGATGGCAGAGACTTGTTAGGGGGGCAGGTGGTGCAACAAACGCAACCAATGGTGATGCGGATTGGAAATCACCGAGAAGTCATCAGCTTTAATGTCACACACCTGTCGGACACGCCTGTAGTCCTCGGCATGAGTTGGCTGCACAGGCACAGCCCAGCATTGGCGTGGTACCAGCGCCAACTGACCTTCGGCTCCTCCTATTGCGCGGAACATTGCATCCTTCCTAGCCCGGAAGACGGAGGGGACGACCCGCAGCTACAATTAGGCACGCTGCAAGCAGTGCCGCGCAAGTACGCAGCGTTTTTGGAGGTTTTCTGCGAGAAGGAAGCGGACAAGCTGCCCCCCCACAGGCCCTATGACTGCAAGATTGACCTCCTGCCAGGAGCGACGCTGCCAGCCGGGAAACTGTATTCCATGTCTGAGGACGAGCTGCAGGAGCTCAAGGAGTTCATAGACCTCAACTTGAAGCGCGGTTTCATCCGGGAGTCGAAGGCAGCGGGGGGCAGTCCTGTATTCTTTGTGAAGAAGAGGGACACGCCCCAAAAAAGACTTGTGGTAGACTTCAGAATTTTAAATTCCAGAACCAAGCCCGCGGCCTTTCCCATGCCCAAGATAGATGACCTGCTGGCGACGGCGAGGAAAGGACGCGTTTTTACAAAGTTGGATCTGCGAGGGGCGTACAACCTGATTCGCATACGGGAAGGAGACGAGTGGAAGACGGCCATGTTCACGCCCCTGGGCACATATGAATACAGAGTTATGCCCTTCGGTTTACAAAATGGCGCCCACTGTTTTCAAGCTTTCATGCATCACGTCCTGGCGGGTCTCCTCTACAAGACATGCGTCTGCTTCTTGGACGACATCCTGATATTCTCAGAATCTGAAGAGACCCACAAAGGTGACGTCAAGGAAGTTCTGCAGAGACTGCAGGAGCATCGGCTGTATGCCAAGCTGGAGAAGTGCCAGTTCGACAGGAAGGAGGTGGATTTCCTGGGCTACAAGCTGTCGGACAAGGGGCTTGCCATGGACAGCGCCAAGGTTCGCGCGGTGTTGGACTGGAAGAGCCCGCGCAATCGGAAGGAGGTCCAGCGGTTTGTGGGGTTCGCCAACTTTTACCGCAAGTTCATCAAGGGGTTCGCGATGCAGACGGCGGCCATTACTGACACGCTCAGCTCTAAGAAGAAGAAGTTCATCTGGACGGAGCAAGCGGAGCAGTCCTTTCAGAACCTTAAGCGTCTCTTCTCGTCCGAAGGGCAGCTACTGCATGTGAATCCCAGCAAACCACTGAGGGTTGAAACAGACGCCTCAGACAGAGCCGTGGGCGCCGTACTGTTGCAGGAGGACCCGCATGGGGACTGGAGACCGTGTGCCTTCTACTCTAGGAAGCTCAGCAAGTCGGAGCAAAACTACACCATCTGGGACAGGGAGTTGCTGGCCATTCATGCAGCATTCAAGGCGTGGCGACACTTCCTCGTCGGGGCCAAGCACACCGTGCAGGTCCGCACGGATCATAAGAACCTGGAGTACTGGCGCACGGCAAGATTCCTAAACCAGCGGCACATCAGATGGGCGGAATTTTTCGCGGATTTCGACTTCAGGATAGAATACATCCCAGGCGACAACAACATCATGGCGGATGCACTGTCCAGGAAGCCGCAATACCTCGAAGAGGCGGCACCAGCAGCGGCCAAGCACATTTTCGCTCCGAAAGCGTGGGCGTGCGCTGCAGCAACCGTGGACTTGGAGGCGGTCCGTCGAGCACTGCAGGGGGACCCCTTTGCACAAGCCAAGATGGAGGAGGTGCACAAGGGCACGGTGAAGGACGACGAGTTCCAAGTACGAGACGGATTGCTCATCCGCAGAGGAGCTCTCTATGTACCGGGAGACGACCTCCGGGCGAAAGTACTGCAGCAGTTACACGACGCACCCACCGCCGGGCACTTTGGCAAGGAGAAGACGGCAGAACTCGTTGCCAGAGATTTTTGGTGGCCCAAGATGCGGGGGGAAGTCGCGGAGTACGTCTCGAGGTGCGACACCTGCCAAAGGGCCAAGTCAGTGCACAAACCTCCGGCGGGACTGCTCGAACCGCTGCAGACTCCGAGCGAACCGTGGGAGAGGGTGGCCCTGGACTTTGTCACGGATTTACCCAGCTCAAGGGGTAAAACGGCAGTGCTAGTGGTGGTGGACATGTTCACTAAAATGGCCCACTTCATTCCGTGCGCGAAGGTGGCCACGGCAGAACAGACCGCCAAACTGTTCATAGACCACGTCTTCCGAGTGCATGGACTGCCACGGTCTATCTTGTCCGACAGGGGGCGCCAGTTCATTTCGAGCTTCTGGCAGAAGCTGATGGGTTTCCTGAACGTCAAGATCAACCTAGCGTCGGCGAGACACCCGCAGACCAACGGACAAGCGGAACGCGTCAACGCCGTCATGCAGCAGTACCTGAGATGCTACGCAAATCAACAGCCGACGACATGGGTGGACTACCTGCCGCTCGCTGAGTTCGCTTACAACAACACGAAGCACGTGTCCACAGGGGTGACGCCGTTCTTCGCCAACAACGGGAGGCATCCCAGAACCTTCCCGGGATTAGAGAGACTGGGGGAGGGGGAGCCACAGGCAGCGGAAGTCTTGGCGGCGGAATTGCAGGA
Source organism: Podarcis tiliguerta (assembly GCF_965153285.1). NCBI lineage: Eukaryota > Metazoa > Chordata > Lepidosauria > Squamata > Lacertidae > Podarcis > Podarcis tiliguerta. The sequence continues at coordinate 54,300,943 of NC_139546.1, forward strand.
AGTCCACGAGCAGCTTAGGAGGCAGTTAGAGCTGGCAAAGCACGCATACAAACTGCAGGCTGACAAGCACAGGAGGGTTGGTGAAGACATACAGGTGGGAGACTGGGTGTGGTTAGCGGCCCACGCAGTGCCGACCAGATCCTTAGCTAAGAAGAAACTCGGACATAAGCAGCTAGGACCTTACCTAGTTGAGGCACAGATCAATCCGGTGGCCTTCCGGTTGACACTTCCGGAAGGATCCAGAATGCACCCAGTATTCCATAGGTCGGTGCTCACGCCCTACAAAGCACCTCACCGATTTCAGGCGCAGGGCACGGCACCAGACCAGTATAAGGAGATCCCCCCAAGGAGGGAGTCGCCAAGAAGGGAACCCATCAACCAGGTCACAGAGATTTTGGACTCGAGATGGGGGGAAGAGGGAGTAGAATATTTTCTCGCAAGGGAAGGTACCCCGGCCAGCGCCAACAGTTGGGTGCCGGACTATGCCCTGGACGAGCCTCTCCTCAAAGAGGAGTTTCATGCCTTGTTCCCACACAGGCCCATGCCAGCCGAGTATTTCGACGACTGGCTTTTCACACCCACGCTTTCTACCAGCACGTTCCAGGGATTCACCTCGGACGAAGAACCAGCATTAGACACACGTTCACCGGAGGGCTCGCCCTCGGGGTTTGCCTCAGACCGCTCGTTTTGGTGGGACAATCGAGGAGAGGAGAGGTGGCTGAGGGGCCCTTGGCAGGCAACGGACCCGGAGGGGAACGAGGGAGAGAGGGACATGGACGTGATGGGGGAGGACGTTGGGTTCGAGCATGGCGGCACGGAGATGGAAGCAGAGGAGAACGAGGTCGGCGAAGACATGGAGGACGAGCCGGATTTCTCTAACTGGATGCACGCCACGGGGGACGAACTGTATCCACCATTCACCCCCACAACGACGGAGCACCCAGCACCCCCGCCGGAGGAAGGGGAGGGGGGAAGGGGGGGCTTCGAGGGGGGGATGGATGTCAGGGGTTCAGGAGCAGAGTCACAGGAGAGGGAAGAAACGGAGAGCGAGGGGGAGGAGTCGGAAGGAAATGTCAGCGGCGACAGTAGTCCAAGGTCTCTGAGTCTCTCCAGTGACTCGGAGGATTCACAGAAAGGGGCCCCCATGGTCAGGGCAAGGGGAGTGCCCAGGGGGACACCTCGGGAAGAAGGGGCCAGAGGGGACTCAGAGAGTAGCAGCTGGAAATCCGGACCAGCGTCCCCCCCAGAGTGCAGTAGGGGGGAGGAGTCCAAGGCATTGGGATCAGGGAGCGCGCAGGCAGAGGGAGAACGTGAGGCAGGAGTGGCCACACCCTCGTCAGGGAGCGAGGAAACGGTCACCCGGAAAGTAAAACGCGCGCGCGCGCCAAGTTCAAATGTACAGGAGGGCGGCAAGGTGGGCAGCCCGGGTAGGGAGCCAGGTCCTAAAGCCCGCCGAAGAGAGGGGGAGGAGTCAGAGGGGTCAAGCTCTGCGTCGGAAGAGTCCAGGAGGAATGAGACCCCGGGGGGTAGTAAGACCCAGAGGAAGAGAGAAAGAAGGAAGAGGTGGAGTAAGATTAGAGTCTTAAACTGGTGTACAGGGGGTGGAGATCCAGACAGAGCTTCGCCGGTCTAAAGTCCAGACGTAGGGCTGGGACGCTGAGACTTGTAAATGGAGACTATTCTTCAATAAAGACTTTGATACTGTACTATCGGCTAGCGTTGGTCCTTGGTGAGCTGGGACCCGGAGCCAGCCCTGACAGTGGCCATCACTGCCTCCTATGGGAGGGAGTGCCGTAGTTTATGTGCTGCATGAAAAGCATCTCCTTTTAGGTGTCCTGAATCTTCCAAAATTCAGGTTCATTGGATGTCCATGAGGATCATAGAATTGTAGAAGTGGAAGGAACCATGGCGGTCATCTAGTCCAACCCCTGCAATGCAGGAATCTTTTGCCCGACTTGGGGATTGAACCTGTGACCTTGGAATTAAGAGTCTCCTGCTCTACCAAGTGAGCTATCCAGGATGCAACCAAAAGGGTCAGGGGGTGGAGCAATTCCCCTATGAAGAAAGGTGGGCTGTTAGAATCATAGAATGTAATGCAGGAATCCAGAGAGTTTAGAGAAAAGGCTGGTAAGAAGCAACACAATAGAAGTTGTGCATGGCTTGAGGAATGTGGGTGGTGTAGCAGGAAACCCCCCCCCCCCATCATTCAGTTTGTACAGACTTCACACACACTCACACTCACACACTACATACGCTACACTTCTGTTATAAATTCATAGAAAATCAACCATACATCAGATTTGCACCGTTCCACTTTTATTCTACTCCATATTTCAAGGACTAGCTAAGGGGGGTGCCCTGGTGACGGTCAGCCATAATCCCCTAAGCGAGCAGTCACATACCTGGCTACTGCACCTGGTGGGGCATGATAAGCGAGATAAGCATCCTGATGGGCTCAGGCTCATCTCATCATGGACACAATGGACTGCATACGGTTGTATATTCAGAGCAGACAGCAACAAAAGGACCATGGCCGGATTCCCCTCAGGGGGAAGGAAACTGCACCTTTTCTTTGTTATTCACAACTGGTTCATGGGAGGGGGAGAAAGGAGGAACCAGCCAGGTGACAAGACACTCAGGTTACCACCACAACTCCTCCCTCAACCCCTCCTTTCTGTAATGTATGCATGATGTTTCTGGGGGTGGGCTTGACCTAGAGGAGGGGAATTTCAAAAGTTTTTATAAGGTCTTGCACACCATTGTTCTGGGTCTTTCCTCTCTCCTGCGGGTGAGGGGAACACCCTGCTGCAACAGTACAATAAAGGCCAAGCCTACAGGCCTTTATTTACTCTGGTTGGTGTCTTTACTTTTTGTCCAAGGGAGCCCTCGGATTTTTCCTGCAACAGTTTGGCGACCATGCTCAGGGACACTTGGTCCTCCTGTGAAGGTGAGGGGGGAGATGGAAGGGATCAGGCGCCACTGGGCAACCTTAGCCCAGGGATCCTTTTTCCTCTCCCTGCCTCCTCTTTGCGGGCGGTAATCAATCGTCACCAAAAGCCCAACCAGGGGGAGCAAAGGCAAGGTCAAGCCGGCTAAAGAGAAAGGATCCCGGGATCCACGGGGGACATCTGCGAACGTGAGTATGGGTTTGAAGTAGACACATTGGGAGGGGGGGTGGTAAAAAGTACCCCACGACAGCCGGACTTTCCTATCTTTCCTTCTTATCTGCTATCAGACGCCACCTTTTCGGGGTCGTCCAGGGGCGTCCTTACTCTCCCGTCTTCCCTTTTCGGAGTCGTCCCGGGAAGCACGGTTCTTATCTGCTATCAGACGCTACCTTTTCGGGGTCGTCCAGGAGCGTCCTAAAACCCCCCCCCGTCTTCCCCCTCGGAGTCGTCCCGGGAAGCACGGTCCTTATCTGCTATCAGACGCTACCTTTTCGGGGTCGTCCAGGAGCGTCCTAATTCTCCCGGTTTCCCCCTCGGAGTCGTCCGGGGAAACACGGTTCTTATCTGCTATCAGACGCCACCTTTTCGGGGTCGTCCAGGGGCGTCCTAACCCCCATCCCCCTCTCCCGTTTTTCCCTTTCGGAGTCGGCCAGGGAATTGCGGATCTATACTGCACTTTCCTTTACAAATCTATCTCTCCCTCCCTCTTAAAACTCTCCTATAACCTCCGCAAATGAAGCTGCCCCTCCTGCCTGGCGACCTTTGTTAGGGATGACCCGGGCACGTGAGAACGCAAGGTCATTTGCTTCCTTTCCAAACCTTTAATTTTCCGGGACCCCGATCCGGCACTGCGCTGTGCAGATGTTCAGTAGGGAATCCCGAAATTAGTTTCGAGGTCAGGTAGGAGGCTGTTGTGGTTAATAGAGGGTAGTACATAAACTGGGGCCCCACACTAGGGTTAGTCTTGTGAACAGTACTGAAGTAGAATTTAAGAGACGTGGTTTTCCGGGTAGAAGAGACCCGTGGTTTCCAGGAGTGTTCCTGTGGTTTTCCGGGTGAGAGAGAGACCCGTGGTTTAAGTAGAATTTAAGAGACGTGGTTTTCCGGGTAGAAGAGACCCGTGGTTTCCAGGAGTGTTCCTGTGGTTTTCCGGGTGAGAGAGAGACCCGTGGTTTAAGTAGAATTTAAGAGACGTGGTTTTCCGGGTAGAAGAGACCCGTGGTTTCCAGGAGTGTTCCTGTGGTTTTCCGGGTAGAGAGACCCGTGGATTTCGAGGCTAATGCGGGTAGAGAGAGACCCGTGGTTTTCTAGACAAACTGCTTGTAGTTTACTGGTAGGCAGGGATTGCTTTAGCTGAAAGATAACTTGAATACTGGTAGAATATTCTCTCCCCCCCCCATTCTTTGTCCCTTTCTTGTACCCGTTCTTCTACCTCCTAGTGTAATCTACTGAGCAACCCCCCCTCAGTATTAGAGGGAAAATGGGAGCTCACTAGACACCCTGGCTGGACTCCTCCTGGCAACAAAGCTTCCATGAAGCTTTCTTGCCCCAGAGTGGATTCTGATACGCCCCTCCAGTTTAAAATAAAGGGGCAAAATGGTCTTTCCAAGTACAAAGTACAAGACCGTTGTAACTTTTAGTGGGTGGCTTAGGCCCACCACCTGGAACCCAGGGCACAGCAGCCACCTCAGGGATCCTTCAACAAAATCAGAGTGTGAACCCTTAGGGAGAGCTGAACACATCAAAATTGTGTTGTTAAACTATCATCTAAAGTTAGAACATGAAATCATGAACCTAATGGTGCTCAGAAGGCAGTAGATATAATAACAGCCCAGCCTGAGAGCCCACACATTAGAGATCTTAGTTTCTCTAAAATATATTTAGGAAAAAAAATGAATAAGAGATGTACTCAAAAATTTAGAAATATTTAAAGGGTTTGTGTTTACATTGGCTTCGGCATCCACAGACTGTTCTTAAATGCACATAGTTTTTAAATTGCCAGCTTGCTTCAAAATTTAAAATCTAAGGAAGCTAAGGAATGTTTGGCCTCATCAATCTTAAACAGGATAAATATATGTATATATATATATTAGAATGAAGTGTGCAAATGTTTGTTATTTGAGAGAGGCTCCAAAGAGTCTTCCTCTGAGTGGCTTGAGTGAGGAGTATGATTTGATTTAAGTTGATGGTAGATTATGTTTTGCTGCAACTTAGTCTATATCCGTGTTCCAATCTTTTTTATTCCAGCATTTTGAAATTTGCTGTGAAGACACAAATGTTTCTGCTGCAAAAGCCTAGTTGAGCACAATTGCTCTCTCAAGCTAAAATGCAGTGTATGTATTAGATTAAGCATATTCCTATGAAAGTATGGTGTTCCTTCTAAGAAAAATATCTGAGTCTAGTTTTAACTTTGATTTGGTTGGACAGAAGAGTTATTGTAAGGCTCCTGATATCAGTCTCTATAAGACTTCCTGGTCTCTTTTCTTAGAAAATGCTCCCCCTTGTTTCATTCTGTCTCATTCAGGTTTTTTTTTCTTCTTCTTACTTCTGTGCCAGGTAAATTTACTCCTGAGTAAGCTTCCTTTAAAGGAAACTGCAAAGGGGGGGGGCATAGATTAGGCTTACTATGCCTCTGCAAGTTCAGGAAAATTGTTCACTTTTGTATTCCTTTTAAATCAAATCTATGGCTGATTTAATTATTTGTGAGTGGTTATATCAATTGAATTAACTTTGCTTTATAAAAGATCCTCTCCCTATCTTAGGAAGAAAATGTTCACTTCAATCTTCCTTTAAAGATAATAACAGTCTAGGAACTTGCACTCTTTAGTCTAAGGAAGTAAACTCTCACTCAAACTAGCTTCAAGATCTGCTAAAAGGGTTCTGTATAAAGTTGGGTACCTTTATTTTCCTCTTCCTTAGTACATGGTAGGAGCATGGCTTATGGTCTCTTCAAACAGTTGTGTCTGTGTACATATGTATGTCTCTTTGGTAGTACAAATCTTGCTGTGAAAATCTTGCTATGAACCCTGCATTTTAGGGTTAGACTAGATGACCCCAGGGTCCCTTTCAACTTTCCCAATTTGTGGCTGTGTGGAGGGCCATGTGTCTGCAAGCATGTGATGAGTTGAAATTCAGCCCAACTTTGCTCTTCGTTTTTTAAAAAGGTGAGAGGTGAAAGCCGTGATGTTTTGAAGCAGAACTGGTGATATCAGGCATTTGAGTGATTACAGTGCTTATCATTTTGTCTATTATTTACAAAAATCAGACTTAAAAGTCTACTCAAAGTTTAAGCACATACAAATTCATATAATCAAGTAGAATGAGCCTTGACATATAGTCAGTAGCCTTCACCATCCTGTAAATAAAGGGCAGGAAAAATTTGTCTGCAAATGGTAAGGCTGAAATGACTGAGAATGTTAAACAAATCTTATAAATTCTGACTCTGGCCATTTTTTCCCATATATAAGGGCGTGGCATTGTTCTGCGAATGGCCAGAGGGATATTAGCCCTTTCCTGTACATAAAGGAAACAATCTCTTGCTTGGGCTGAAGGAAACATGATCCCTTAGAAAACTGCTAGCTTGGGTGAATACTTGAATTGCTGAGTTTCTCTTTTTTGTTTTAAAATCTAACCCTATTTTTTAAAATGTACTTCTTACCCTTCCCTTCCCTTATTCAAATGGTAATTTAGCCAAAAGATCCAACATTTTCAATAGTATAAAAGGTTTGCTGAGACATGAACTCTGCACATGCACAGAGGCTAGATCAGCTTGAAAGAAAGGGAGAGAGAGGAAGGAGGGGGAACTGTAGGAAGGGGGGAGAGGAGGTTTTTCCAGAGCTTCGGCTGCAGGGAGAAACTTATCCAAATTTCCTTATGTAAAACTTGGAACCATTGAGGGAAATCACCCTTAATGTGTCTTTTGCTCCAAAAGGGCTAAGTACTGGACCATCAAAAGTCAAGAGGTTGCCAAGTTTCAAATCTTAACATGCCAAATTCTTTTCACAGGTAAATTTAAAAGCACTCCCACTGACTTCTCACATGAAATAATTTTCCCTTTTAACAGGATATGTGAACCCCACTAACAAAGTGTTTGTCCCTTCCTTTCTCCCACAGCACAAATGATAACGAGGGGATGCAAACAGTGATTTAAATACTCTACAAAAAGTAATTCCATTTGTATTTCTTTTGTCTTTCTTCCCTTAAAGCCAAACAGTCACTGCATTTGTATTTCTTTTGTCTTCCCTTAAAGCCAAACAGTCAAACAAGTCTGAATCCCTGCTAGTTGATTTCCCTCTATCTCTTTGTGGCTTTGACACCTTTTTAGGTTACAAATAATCTGCTTTTCATTTATTAATCAGTTTTTCATTGGGTTGTTAGAATGCCAAAACAGATTACTTCAGGTTACTTCAGGTGTTTTTTTTTTTAAAAAATGTGTGTCTTAGCATTTATTTATTTTTGCTTCCTCATAGGTCATTGTGTGTGTGTGTGTGTTTTACTTTTGGGACATGTCCATCACACGTTGAAAGTCATTTTAAACCCTTTTCCATTGTTTTCCCACTTTTTCAATCCAGTAGTAATCTGTGTGGTTTTGATAATACCTTTGTATTATTTAATAATAATTCTTTTCTAAATCTGATGTTTTTGTGTCAAGTCTGTTTAGATCTGACTGGTAATCTAATTTTTTGCTTTCTTTTTTATTTTTTTAACCTTTCTTGTATTTTTACAGTTCTCTTTCTCTACATGTGGAGTAATTTTTTATTAAGTGAAAGAAAGCAAACAAACTTAGCAGATAATAACAGTAATTATATGGAAATGAGATAATAATATTAAAATGAGTAAAATGCTTAACATGCTAAGATTTTATTATTTGCAGCTAATAACTCAAGGAGATTTTCTTGGGGAGGGGCTTTTGCCCCTTCTTTTTCTAACTCTGTCTTTAAGTCCCCCCAAAACCCTGCCCCTCTCACAGGATGTCACTTCTACAGATGTGCAATGATGAAAAAGCAGCAACAACCCCTCAAACTCAGTTCTTCACCATCACAAGACCTGCAACAACAGACACCAGTTTTCAAAATGCCCACAGCTATCTCTTGAAAAGGATATAGACTGAGGGGGGAGGGGAGCTGACAAAGGGGGGAGGAGTTGAATTCTAAGGACATTGTCTCACTTTTGAACCTTAAGACTGTGCTCCAGGATTGAGAAGATCACAATTGTGTCAAGATATGCAACTGATATTTAATTAGTTTGTTTTGTATTATGTGTTCTTATGTAGGAAATTTGAAATGTGTCTTGACAGTGTGATTTCCACAAAGGGGGGCAATTTTTGTCTGTAATTGTTTTTATGTTTAATGTCTTATTGCTTACACACCAATGGAGAATTCTCATGCATTTTATACTTTCTAATAGCTCACGCTATTGTGTAGTCCAATGTTTAGATCAATTTATAACCACATTTCATAGTTCCATCTAGCGCTCTGCCAACTTTCCCTATCCATTTTAAAATGTGCTGAACTTTGTTTTGCCTAGGACAAGCTTCTGGATCCATAAAACACAAGATACATGAAGGTGGATATGCTTTGGTTTAGCAGGAGTGATCCCTTATAGAGTTAAATTGACTTATTTGGACAAATGCCCTTTTCAAGAATGGTTTTCTTTTAACAGTTTGTTTTGAAAAGTTGAGAACCATGGGGCAAGATAAATTCAAATTGGACTCAGTTTAAATTGGACAAGTGTATCCAGGCTGCAATTAGCTTTTTGGTCCTTAAAGTGCAAGTGAGCAACTTCCCATGACTGCAAGACCAGAGCCCATAATAATAAAATACCATAGAATGGCCAAGGCAAAGACATTTCTCTCATGACGTGTCCAAACCGGCCATGCAACATGGTTAATATGAAAGCCCTAAGTGGATTCACCAGGGATTGCCACGCCTGTAGCACTATGCCCGGTGTGAGACCACAGAAGAGCTAGCTTGACACCTGGGAAACACACAAAAATGGCGGGGGACAAAGGAAACTGCATTTTTCAGTCGTTACTGGACCTTCCTGCTAAATGTAAAGCATAGACCACTATTGAGAAAACATTTCTTCCAAGATGCTAGAATACCACAAGTAACTGAGCAACAAAATATTAATTTTACGTGATATCCTATGTCTAACTATGCACTGTTACACCGTTACATTTCTATGCAAAGAAGCATGACCTCCAAGTCCCTTTCAGGCTCACATGGACACACGCATCTGGGACGGAGAATAGCAGGTTAATATTTACCACCTTAAATTGTGCGGAGAAAAGGATTGCAAAGTAGCCACCTTTGCAATCTTATCTCCGAAGGGGGGAACTGTAGCAGGAAACCCCCCCCCCCATCATTCAGTTTGTACAGACTTCACACACACTCACACTCACACACTACATACGCTACACTTCTGTTATAAATTCATAGAAAATCAACCATACATCAGATTTGCACCGTTCCACTTTTATTCTACTCCATATTTCAAGGACTAGCTAAGGGGGGTGCCCTGGTGACGGTCAGCCATAATCCCCTAAGCGAGCAGTCACATACCTGGCTACTGCACCTGGTGGGGCATGATAAGCGAGATAAGCATCCTGATGGGCTCAGGCTCATCTCATCATGGACACAATGGACTGCATACGGTTGTATATTCAGAGCAGACAGCAACAAAAGGACCATGGCCGGATTCCCCTCAGGGGGAAGGAAACTGCACCTTTTCTTTGTTATTCACAACTGGTTCATGGGAGGGGGAGAAAGGAGGAACCAGCCAGGTGACAAGACACTCAGGTTACCACCACAACTCCTCCCTCAACCCCTCCTTTCTGTAATGTATGCATGATGTTTCTGGGGGTGGGCTTGACCTAGAGGAGGGGAATTTCAAAAGTTTTTATAAGGTCTTGCACACCATTGTTCTGGGTCTTTCCTCTCTCCTGCGGGTGAGGGGAACACCCTGCTGCAACAGTACAATAAAGGCCAAGCCTACAGGCCTTTATTTACTCTGGTTGGTGTCTTTACTTTTTGTCCAAGGGAGCCCTCGGATTTTTCCTGCAACAGTGGGGAGACATTTTTCTCCCCCTGCTCCTAATCACAGTGGGCTCACCCAATGAGTATGTACATCTAAAACTCTGTGGTCTGTTGCCGTGGGATGCAGCCACGACCGCTGCCAAATTGGGGGGCTCCATCATGTGGGGATGAGGGGCATGGTGTCCTCTGTGTGTATCTGCTCCTCCTTCTGAACCAGGGGAGGCTGTGCAGGCCTTGAGTCAATGCCCAGAGGCCGTGACGGGCTGGAGTGGAGTCAGCAGACGGAGTCTGGAGCCAGGAGGTGGTTCTCGTGTCCAAGGGATGGCCTGTTGTGGGAGAGGCTGTGCCCCTGCTGCAAAGGAACGAGTCCCTGATTGAAATTTGTGGCTGGAGGTTCATGGAACTGTAGCCTTGGAAGGGACCCGAGGGGTCATCTAGCACAACCACCTGCCATGCCAAATCTCTACTGACAGAGGGTTGGCTTGGCTTGGGTGGTGTGGAGTGCTGACGCCCAGGTATGAGACTGGCACACTACTCATGGTCTTTCCTGGGTGCAGACAGTTTGGCCCTGCCCACCCCATGCCTTAATGCAGCGGTTCCCAAAGTGGGTGGCAGAGCCCCCTGGGGGATTCCCTAGTGGGGTGGGAGTGTATAGGACCATCAGGCTTTGCCAAAGGTGATATTCCTCAACCAAGTTCACCCATTTGGCCGACTTAATTAAACTAGCTTTAACTGGGTTTTGAAGAAATGTGCAATGAATCATTTCTGTTCCAAATTTGACTGTGTTGTTATCTTCCTGAGCAGCTTGTGCAAACCACACTTCTGAATAATGCTTTTTATAGGGTAGGGAGGCAGCACAGGGGGTGAGTTTATGGAACTAAGCCGGGAGCAGCCCAACGAAGTCTGGGGTCGGCTGCTGTAATGTCCTCCTGCTGAGACCACGGCAACATGCTCTTTGTGAATCAGGCGCCTGGTTGGCTGCTTTGAGAACAGGACCCTGGAGCAGACGGGTCATTGGCCTGATCCAGCCTCAGGCTGTTCTCATGCTCTGATGAAGTTGCCCTGGAAGCTGCAGCTGGTGCAAAACCCCCAAGCGCTGTGAGGTGCTGGTGATGCATGTGCAAATCCCTGAATGGCCAGGGAACCCTCAGTGCTTTAAAGACGGCATCTCCCGGCCTCCACCGCTGGTGGGGGTGGGGTGTGTGAGAGAGAGACAAGACTCAAGTTCTCCTTCTTGGAGGCTCCATGATGACGGATTCTTCGCATTGCAGGGGGTTGGACTACGTGACCCTTGGGGGTCCCCCCTTGGTGATGCGTGTTTGTCACCATGTTTGGGCATGAAAGAAAGGAGATTTTGACTAAACATCTGGAAGAACCTTCTGATAGCAAGAGCTGTTCAGCAATGGAAAGGGCTCCCTCGGAAGGCGGGGGACTCTCCTTCCTTGGAGGTTTTTAAGCAGAGACTGGATGGCCCTCTGCCTTGGATACTGTAGTGAAGGTCCTTGAATTGCAGGGGTTGGACTAGATGACTCTTGGGGGTCCCTTCCAACTCTACAATTTGATGACTCTATAGAAGCATTCCTGTTCACCCAGGTCTGTATTCTGAGGTGAGGACAGAATAATTGCTGCACAGAAAATGTGTTTCCTTTTCCTTTTTTTGTATTTTTCAAATTATGTTGTAAGGCTGCTCTGGATTCTTTTGGGAGGAGCAGCAGGGTGGGCATTGTAGAATCACAGAATTGTCAACTTGGAAGCTTACAATCAGTGTGCAGAGCAGCTGTAGCCTGACACCTCCCAGATGCAATCCTGTCTGGAAAAGGATCTGGGGCCAGGGCCCCCACCTCTCTTGATGGGAGCGAGGAGACTCCGGTGTCTCACCTGCTGAGTCACGGTTCCTCCTGACCCCAAAGGGCCTTTCCTGGCAGGCACCCACTCTGGATGCCAGGTGTCCTGGACGGAGCCCAGTCTGTGCCTTTCCATTCCCTGAGCAGGGAGCCTGGCGCCAAAGGGACAGAGGGACCTTCCAGGCCAAGCCCCCACAAAAGAGCACCAGCCCCCATTTTCCACGGCAGCCCAGAGAGAGAGGGGGGCTTCCACCTCCCCCAGCCCGTTTAAAAGAAAAAGGAAAGGGTTGTATCTCAGTGGCAGAGCACTTCTTTTGCAAAATAGTCCCAGCTCAAACCAGGTAAGCTCTGGGGTTGGGGCAGGCGGGGGGCAAGGAGGAGCCCCTGCAGACCTAAGGATGCTAGCGGTGTTGTCATGAAGTGGGTCCCTACAGAGGAATGGTGGGAGGAACCAGGTGGGGAATCCCCAACGGAAGGAGGCGCAGAGCCTGGAAAGGGGTGGTGAGACAACGATGAGGGTCAGAGGGAGAAGAGGGAAAAGACGGGGTGAGGAGGTATCAGAAGCTGAAGGAGTAACAGGGTTTAAGTGAGCAGGAAGAGTCTGTGGCAGAAAGAAGTCCAGAATGAGAGGCAGAAACAGAAGCAGGAGAGTAGGAGGACAAAGGCCAAGAGGCAGAGATGAGTGGGGCTGGTGAAGACTCGCAGGTGTCTCCCCCTCCTGTGTGGGGCAGTTCCTGCCCAGTTGCTTTCCCTGAACCAGAAGAGGTATTAAGAGGGTAGAGCAAAGACAAGCGAGACAAAGGAGCCTCAGATTGCTTGGGAAGGACCACGGGGAGGAGGAGACTGAGGCAACTGGGGAAAGACCTTCAGTCCTTGCAACTGCCTCATTGGGGCAAGACCTGCCAGGAAGAGTTGACATGCTCCCTAGCCTGGCCCTCTGAGATGTTCTATTTCTTTGACTAAAGAGAGTTAACTGCACTGACTGACCTGCTCCTGACACTTGCCCTGACTGCCGCTGTCGTGCAAGGGTGGGGGGGGGGGGTTGGTGCAGTTGGGGGCCAGGGCAACTTGCCACCCCCCCACGTCTCACCCGATGGCCAGCTGTGGCCTCCCATGCCCCGTGGTCCAAGCACAGTGGGCAGCAAAAGAGGACAGGGATGTGACTGGATGACCACCCCATCTTCAGTTCTCCTCCCTCTCTCCCAACACCGAAAGCTGAATGCTGAAGATTCAGGACAGGTAAAAGGAAGGCCTTCCTTATGCAGTTCAAACTGCGGAACTTCCTCCCCCAGGAGGCAGCCATGGCCACCAACCTGGATGACTTTAATGGTGGAAGAGAGGGCCCTCAATGGCTCTGCTGGGGTGGCTCTGATCGGCAGCCGCGCTTCTGAATCCCAGTTGCCAGTGACCCCAGGAGGGGGGAGCTGCTCTCGTGCTCAATCCCGTTTGGGGGGCATCTGGTTGGCCGCTGTGAGAAGAGGATGCTGGGCTAGATGGGCCCCCTGTGGCCTGATCCAGCAGGCTCTTCTCACAGGGCTCATGGTCAGCTGCAATTCCTGCAATGCAGGGGGTTCGACTGGATGACCTTTGGGGGACCCTACCAACTTTATGTTTCTATGATTGTTAGAATCACTGAATCGTAAAGTTGGAAGGGATCCACAGGGGTCATCTAGTCCAACCCCCTTCAATGCAGGGATTTCGGCGAAAGCACCCATGACAGATGGGTGTCCAACCTCTGCTTACAAACCTGCAAAGAAGGAGAGTCCACAACCTCTCATGGGAGCCCCTTCCACTCTCAAACAGCTCTTCCTGACACGGAATCTGAATCTCCTTTCATGAAGCCTTGGGTTGGAGCCCTACCCTCCAGAGCAGGAGAAAACAACCTTGTTCCCTCTTCCATGGGAGAGCCCTTGAGATATTTGGAGATGGCTATCCTATTGCCTCTCAGACTCCGCTCCTTCAGCCGTTCCTCAACAGGCTTGGTTTCCTCTGCTGTCCAGGGTAAGGGGAGAGTCCCAGCCCCTGGCTTGTCTGCCTCAGGTGCCTAGTGGTGTTTGGTTGACCCGGAGGGGTCAAGCCTTGGCTGCGTGGGGGAAGGGGAAAGCAGGTGGCTGCCCCAGGGCGAGTGGAGGCCTGTCGAAGCCGCCCAGACCCCCGCCCGCCACCCCAGTCAGCAATTTTGCAGGCAGCTGACGAGGCATCCGAGAGAGAGACAGAGACGCAGAGGGAGAAACAGGCCCCGGCAGGTTCACCGTCTGGCCCCGGCGGGGGGCGGGAGGGGCACCGGTTGCTTGCCTGCCCCTCTCTGGGGGTGGGCGCCGCTCCTCCCCTTGCAGCTCCTCTTCTCCCCTGCCCCATCCCAGGCTCCAGGGCCGCCTCCCGCTCCGCTGGCACCGAGACACAGGCTCCTTTGTCCGCCTTTGTCCTGGGAAGGGGATCCGGGCGGGAGGGAGGCCGTGCCGCTCATTCATCCGCTCTGTGTGTGTGTGTGGTTCCGCTCCATATAGGATCGTAGAGTTGGAAGGGGACCCCAAGGGTCATCTAGCCCGACCCCCTGCAAGGCAGGAATAGCAGCCAAAGTCTCCCTGGCAGGGGCAAGCTCCAGAGACGGAGAGCGCCAAGCCCTCGAAGGAGTCCCGGGAAGGGCTTCCTCCTCCTCCTGCCCGCCTTGGCCTCAGCCTCCCGAGACTTGATTTAATCCTTTTCCCGGCAGGGCGTCGGATGGCGAGTCTCTGTCCGATTGTCCCCTACTAATCCCTCAAAGGGATTATAGCGCTGAGGGGTTTGTCTGCTGTGGGGCGGGGCGGGGAGCAGGAGAGGAAGATCAGGGCACAGATGGCTCCAGACAGGCCTTCTAAGAACATAAGAACATTAGAAGAGCCTGGGCGCTGGATCCGGCCAAAGACCCATTTGCCCAGCATCCGAGCCCAGGCATCCTCTTTCTTCCACTCCTGCGGCTTCCAGGAACTGGAATCTGGAAGCAGAGCCGAGCCATGGCCTAGCAGCCCTTCTGAGCCCCTTCCTTCTGCGTGGATGAGTCCAGTCCTCTGCTAAAGGCACCCAAGGCCTCCTGAGGGAGTTCCACAGTCTAACTCTGTGCTTCACGAAGAAGTCCTGCCTCTTTCAACCTTCAGCTTCACTGGATGCCCACAAGGAAAACTTTGTCCTCTTTCTCTGTGCCAGGCATCATTCTACAAACTTCTATTGTGTCGCCTCTTATTCTTTTCTCTAAACTAAAAAGTCCCAGACGCTGCCACCTTCCTTCTCAGGGAAGTCACTTCATTCCCCACGACCCTTTCAGTGGCCCTTTTCTGAAACTTTCCCGGCTCCAAAATATCATTCTTGTGGCCAGGGGACCAGAACTGCACACTGCATTCCGTTGCAGAACAGCCTCATGATCTCGGCAGCTTGGTTTTCAGTTCTTTTCCCACGAGCTCAGTCTTCTCTGCTCTCCAGGGTTTGGGGTGGAGCCTTTTCCCACCGGGAAATGCCAGCGGTGGCTGAACTGGGGCTTTCCTCCCGGAAAGTGGGTGCTCTGCCACAGTGGGTGGTGAGGTCCTTCCCCAAATGGCCCACCTCTGCTGCTAAGAGGAGCCTCCGCAAGGAAGACCTCGCGGTCCTTTCCTTGGTGCTGCGTGTGGCAGACCAGCCTCTCCACAGGGGAGGTATCTGCTGACTTGCTTCACAAAATGTCGCTTGATGGGAAAAGCAAGTGCCTCTCAAAGCAGCTTGCAAAAAGATTAAACATAAAAA
Organism: Podarcis tiliguerta; assembly: GCF_965153285.1. Taxonomy (NCBI): domain Eukaryota; kingdom Metazoa; phylum Chordata; class Lepidosauria; order Squamata; family Lacertidae; genus Podarcis; species Podarcis tiliguerta. The sequence goes on from NC_139546.1 coordinate 54,316,525, forward strand.
TAAAAACAATAAAATATAAAACAGTGAAATTGGGAAAAATTCACAATATGTTAAAGCTTACAAAAAAGTTAAAATACTAAGTTTCACACCAGCATTTCTTTCTTTGTATGCTCTATTTTATTTTGAAAAATAATACATCTAGGTACAGAATAATAAGAATGTCTCCAGGAGTACAGATATTGGTTATTTGTGAGTCAAGGAACAACAGGAAATATAACTTTTAACCCCGCCCTGACTCCCACATAGTTATTTTTTGTTTGCAATCCACACACAGTGCATTCTCTAGAATAACAGCATAACTCTATTACAAGTGAGACAAAGTATAAGAATAAGACCAGAAAATAATATTTAAACACATCATTAACCATCTTTAGGTGCCTGGCAAAAATGCTCCTCTTCAACCAGGCCCTGAGATCTTTTGAAGAAGAATACAAAAGGATAAGATCATCGCCAGTAAGTTCAATGAACAAGATGGGAATAAAGTACTGAAATATAAATACAGATGTTACGTGTTCCACAGTATGAGGGAAGATGCTGTGTATAGTCTTTATTAACACAACCAGGGGCGCCGACTTGCCACGTTGGGGGACACATGGCATGATGTCACAGGATGCATTCTGCCCCCACCCAGCGTCTGAGCACTTGTGCGCTGGGCCAGGTCAAGCCACGCGGGCGGCCTGATCCTGCCACTCTGATGCCGGCACTTGCGCACCAGGTGGGGATTGGGGATCGCGGAGACGGGCTCAGCACTCGGCCTCCTCCTTCTCCCTGCAGTCTGAATACCGGGCGCTGGTGAACACAACTAATAAAAGAGCTCCAAGTTGAAGGACAGCAGCATTTCTAAGCAGTTGTCTAACAAGAATGTTTTTAGCAGGCGCTGGAAAATATTATTATTATTATTAATAATAATAATCCCAGCTGGTTGGGTTTCTCCAGCCACTCTGGGTGGCTCCTAACAGAATATCAAACAGAATAAAACTTCAAACATTAAAAAAAACTTCCCTAAACAGGGCTGCCTTCAGATGTCTTCTAAAAGCCAGGTAGTTGTTTATTTCCTTGACATCTGGTGGGAGGGAGTTCCACAGGGCAGGCGCCACCACCGAGAAGGCCCTCTGCCAGAGCAAAGGCGCCTGCTCTCTCTCAATTGGCAGGGAGTTCCAAAGTGCAGGTGCTGCTGCACTAAACAATCCAACGCTTTCAACTGTGGAGTGGGGATTGTTGTGTGGCACCAGCAGGGGTAGGTGGGGCTGGACACAGTGCGTCTCCAAGCTGCTCTGTGCAGAGTTTGCTCCTCTTCTCCCTGGCTGGGTCTTCCTGCCCTCAAATCCACCAGATGGAGAGCTCACCCCCCCCCCACTTCTCTCCCCCCTCCCAGAATACTCTAATTTTGATGCCTCAGCTCATGGCCACCAGGAATAGCAGTGGCTGGCCTGGGAAGGCCACAGGAAACCAGCGGGAGGAAATTCTGCTTTGAGCAGCATTTGTCCCAGGCAAAAGCACCCAGCTGGGCTCAGCCTTTGGAAACAGTTTGCCGCAAAGCCATCGCTAAGGAGACTGTGGCTTGGACTGCTCTGAATAGCCATAAAGAAAAGAAAACACGTAGTGAAGACTTCCAAGCGGAGCCCAACGTGGATGTCCCCCCACCCCACTTGGAAATGTCCTGGCAATGCTTCGCAGGGATGCCTCAGACTCCTGGCCACTTCAAAATTGCAAATTGCTTTGAATAAAATAAGGAAGGGACGTTTTCTTTGAAATTGTGGGTCAGTTTCAGTCTGAGCAGGAGTGTGCACACAGCTTAAGATGAAGAGCTTTGTATAGGTCTTTAAGATTATGGTTTCTGATTTGATTTCATTTTGATGTAAGCTAGGACCCATCACTCCACATTGTTGTGAGTTTTTGGGGGGTGGAGATGGGGGGTGTCAGTCTGCATGGTGTTCTGATTCCTGTGGTTCTTGAAAAGAGGAGACTGAGAGGAGAGATTATAGCCCTCTTCAGATATCTCAAGGCCTGTTGCATGAAGGAGGGAGCAAGCTTGTTTTTTCCTGCTCTGGAGGGTAGGACCCAAACCAATGGATTTGGGTTACAAGAAAGGAGATGATTCTTGGATCCAGCGAGGGTTAATATGTAATGGAGGATTCCATTGCTGGGCTAGTCAGTTAAGTTTCCTAAGCCCTGTTTGCCCCCTAAGCATTCCCTTTGTCTAGACAAAGGCTGTTGGCCAGGGAGTTAAGCACCATGATCAGCCTCCCAAAGGAAGGAGCTGGGTTGCCAGGGCTGCAGTTAGCTGATGGTGGGCTAATGGGTGGGCTCACCTGGCCAGGATTCTGGAAAAGCAGTGTGTGAGCAAAGCTGGAAGCAGGCAGAAGCGGACAGGCAGAGACATGCTTGATTCCTGCCTGATGCAAAGGCTGTCTATGGGAGAAGGTTTTGGGGGTCTCTATGCTGTGAGCCCCTCCATCCTATGCTTAGGTTGTATATTTTGTTGTTTGTTAGTCGTGTTCAACTCTCCGTGACCCCATGAACCAGAGCATGCCTTGGAAACTCTCATTCAAAGCTTCTCCTTTTTTATGTGCATGGAGTTTTCTTTTTCTCCCCCCAATTTTTTTATTGGTTTTCACAGAATTATAAACAAACAAACACATAAAACAAACAGACATAAATCATAACCTTATTAAAAATTACACTTATTAACATTGTTAAGTGACTTCCTCGCTTCCCCTCGGTTGAATTTCAATGCATATCCTTTTAACGCTGATACGGAGGGGGGGGGGCACGTCTTCCCCATCCTCCCTACGGACAGCGGAGGGTCCGAGGCAATGACCTCAAGGGAGCCGAAAACCCCCCTGAGGACCCTCTTCGCCCCACACCGTCGCATAAGCACCACACTTTACCCCTAACCCCATAAATAAAGCGTCCTCTTCTATCCTTCTATTACGGGCGAAATAAGCCCAATATTTCTAAACCTCCCCTCGCCCTATCTAGATAGTGAGTAGACCGTAAAACTACGCTCTCCGTTGTGGTCTATGGGCGCACTTTAGCCAATCAGGACCATGCATTTGCCCGTGCAGAACTAGCTCAGCTAGCCTTGCACGCCTCATTTAACCTCTTGACAAGCTGCTGACAGCTCCCTGCTGGGAGAACAATGGAACCGAAACCCGTGAACTCGTAAAAGTGTCAAAACCAGTTACAATGTATCAATTCTGTTTCCGATTTCAATAAGCAATATAAAATGGACAAGAGGGAGCTAAAATCTTCAGAAAATCATATAAAATCAACCATAGCTCCGATTCTCTTGGTTTTGGTCTCGATCAACTCAGTCTCTCCAGGACTCCATGACACCTTCCCCACCTCCATAATTCCCCAAGCGGAGAGTCACGTACTCAGGAAGACCTTAATCTGACCTAATCACTCCGTCCAGCCCTTCCTCCGGGCAATGCCAGGTGGCAGACTATGTGCATACGGACTATTGTTCTCTCATCACCGGTACTCAGGATGCGCTTATCTATGCATATCCCGGACTCTGCATATCTCCCCCTCCTTCCCCTATATGTTAATCCTGTGTAACCCAACCTTCTCCAAATGTATTCATGACGTGAACTATGTAACCCAACCTCTCTTTAATGTATTCGTGATGTCAGTATGATGTATTTTGCACTGTATCATGGGACATGGAGGGAACTTTTAAAAGTTCTTGTCACCCCTTTCTCGGGGTTCAATCTCGTCTTGAACCTTGTTGCGCAATAAACTGGGATCTCCTGCAGCTTGCTCCTGCCTCCGGCTGTTCTCATTTTTCCTCCTCGGGGACCCGCGGACTTAGTCCGACGAGCTGGGTAGCAGAGCATCCTCGTGCCCAGATTTTCCGTAACATTTTCTGGCGCCCAACGTGGGGCGGAGGTTCTCCCGTGTTGCTGACCGGGGGCCCCGAAGTCTTTAGCCGGCTCCGGGCCACTTTGCCTGGAAAGACCCTTTTGGACCTCCGGCCATCTTCCGGGCGGTAATCTAAAGCCCCAAGAGTTCAGCCGGGGAGCAACGAGGAATCCAGCCGGCTCATTCATCGATCCCGGGATCACAGTTGAAGACGCGTGAGTATAAGGAAAAGGAAATCCAGTGCACTGGTGGGAAGGGGGTGGAAGTCTCCTGGCAACCAAATTCTCTGCCCTCCTCTCTATCGTTCTTCTCACCTTTCTCTTGGTCCGGTTAGCGAGAGAGACCGTGGACCGCTGCTCAACCCGAAGGGGGGATTCTGAGCTCTATTTCTTTCTCTTAAAACTCCAGTCAGCCGCACCAATTGGGAGCCCGAACGTAAGACGGAGAGACCCGACTTGAAAGATAGACGACTCTCCGCAACGGGTGTCCCCAGTTGAAAGCAAGGGGTTGGAGCTCTTTTTCCGATCTTCCCTAGCGTCCTAACCAGAGGCGGGAAGTGGTCTGGCTTTCTATCCGAATCCCAGCCGCACCGGTCGGAGCCACGTAACACGTGTACCGTGCGTGAGCCCGCTTCCGAAAGCAAGGGGGATTTTCCGTTCGAGATTCTGTCCAGGGACCACCCGATCTGGCACCGCACAGCGCGGGCGTTCAGTAGGGCCCCTTTTCCTGAGATTGTGACGATAGGTAGGAGGTTGCCAGGAAGGATAACCCAGAAGGATTGGGCGGGCAGAGTGGAAAGGAACCCCAGATTATGGAATAGTAAGTAAGGATAAGGAAAAGGAATAGAATAGTTGGAGCTCGTTAAAAACCCCATAGGAAGTTGCCAAGCAACAGAAACCCCAATAATAAACCCTGCATAAGCTGCCCAAACCCTTTACCGACCCCTCTCTTTCTCCCTTCTCTCTACCCAGACACGCGTGTAATACAACATGGGTACCCAGGCTTCCAAGCACGAGCGGGCTCACTCTGGGAAGAAGGCTTCCAGGAAGCCATCTCAGTCCCAGAGAGATCCCGACTCCCCTCTTGAATTCGTCATCACTTGCTGGAAGTCAGTTCCTGGCCATAAATTGCTATCCAAACAAAAACTAGAGGACCTCTGCAGAGAAATCTGGCCCGCCAATACTGCCTCTGCGAAACCAGAATTACGTTGGCCGACGGGAGGATCTTTTAACGAAGACCGGTTAAAGTACCTTAAAAATTATCTGATGGAAGAGAAGCCCCGTCAACTAGAGTATTTAGCCGCCTTTGAGGCGGTCAAGGGGCAGCTCCAGGCCCCGAAAGGAACTCCATCCTACCAGCTGCCCATCTTAAATCCTGGAAGGCAGCCTTTGCCCCCCCCCTACGAGGGACATTGCACAGACGAATCCATGGAGCGAGTCCTGATCCCCTTCTACTATAGAGAGTCGAGTCCACCCGGCCCCAGTGGCAATCTAGACAGCGATGAAGAGACAGGGGAGGACGGAGCGAGGGGGGGGCAGAATAGAAGGCTTACGCGATTACAAGCCAAAGCTCAGAAGCACACCAACTCGGAGGACTCCACTCCTGTGGAAAAATCCGCAGAAACACCAGGAACTTCTACCGAAAGTCCTACGGCAGTTCAGATGCCCCTAAGGGCTTTGCCGATCCCACCCCTACAACCCGACGGACCCCCCCGAATGGTATATACGCATCAGCCCTTCTATACGGCTGACCTGGTAACCTGGGCGAACCAAATGCCCTCCCTGAGAGACGACCCGGATAAGTGTCACCGTCAAGTTAGCGCCATTTTCTCCACTCATAACCCCACCTGGCCGGATGTCCACGTTCTTTTGAATGCCCTCTTTAACGAGGCTGAGAAGGCAGACATTCTGGCCAAGGCTGGAGACGCAATAGAGCTTCCAGATTATCAGCGAGGACGTCCAGAGGGTTTACAAGCTCTCTCTGCCCAATGCCTACGCATCGACCCAGCTTGGGACTATAACACCCCAAACGGCACGTGGTGTTTAAACCTATTCAAAAAAGCAATTTTGGACGGCATTAAAGCTGCTGGACAGCGTACCGTCAATTGGACTAAGGTCCAAACAGTACTCCAGGGACCAAATGAACACCCCTCAGACTACTACACCCGGCTGGTATCAGCTATCAAAACATGGGGGGGAATAGATCCCGAAAACTCCCAGCATGAGGTCATCATAAAAGGCTTCTTTAAAGACCAAGCCTGCCCAGATATTAGAAAAGCATTGAACCTTCAGATCGGGTATGACGGAAAAAGCATTAGTGAAATTCTATCTATAGCTAAATCAGTCTTCAATTCCCGAGATGAAAGAAAGCGAAAAGAGACCAGACCCGAAACGGAACACATCCTAGCCCTGAGCATGGACCCTAGCTCCACACACGGCAGGAACTTTCCTCGGGGAAAAGGGGTCCGGGGAGGAGGACCCCCCAATCCATACAGACAGTGGGGACCCACCACCACTGGGTGCTTCTATTGTCAAGAAGAGGGACACATAAAAAGGTTCTGTCCCTACCTAAATACCGCTTCCAACGGGGGACAAGGGTTTAAACCCAACCTCTTTCCCCCTGTACCACGTCCTAACATGACACAGGGATATGGAAACCACCCGTCTGCACCCTATGCCCCGCAAGTACCATCGATGCCCTACAATCCACAAGCAATCGCGAATTCCCTACCCCAAAATCAACGATCCCAACCAGGTCCAAAGAACCAGATGCCTGCCATAAACCCACCCGCTCACCCCTGGACCAACGCCACCGCTCCTCCTCTGCACCCACCAAATCAACCACCCCCGGACGACCAAGAGACTTATTGACAATTAGAAGGGGATCCCAACCCAACCCAAGCCATTTGTCCCGTCCTTGCTTTGTCACCGGAAGACCCAGTTTGTACTCTCGAAATTGACGGCCACCCCTATCAATGTCTGTTGGATACAGGGGCCACATACTCCACTTTAACTGACAGTCACCTGCAACCAGGGACTGAGACCAGGAAAGTCATGGGATTGGATGGGATACCCCGCACTTGCCCACTCTCACAACCAGCTAAAGTCACCCTCGGACCCTTATTAGCGGAGCACACTTTCCTTCTAACTAGCAGCCCTGTGAACCTCCTCGGCAGAGACCTCCTGTGCAAACTGAACGCTACAATAAAATGTTCAGGGGATGGCATCTACTTATACATGCCCGAGGATTCTATCCTCGCCTTCCAGGGCATGATACAAGAAGCGAAATCGGACCGGCAATTTCCGGAACTTCCCCCCGAACTGGAGAATGAATTACCCCCTTCATTATGGGGTACAGAATCAACCTCAGTAGGACTCCTAATATCAGCCACTCCAGTAAAGATCACATATAGAACTGATTTACCCTTCCCTTGCACCAAACAATATCCTCTACCCAAAGAAGCTATCGAAGGACTAACTCCTATGATAGAAGACTTTCTCGGGAAGGGGATCCTTGTTCCTTGTGCATCACCCTGTAATACCCCAGTTCTCCCCGTAAAGAAACCTTCTGCAGAGGGAGCCCCAGTCCGATATCGTTTCGTTCAAGATTTGAGACTAGTGAACCAATTTGTGATACCCCGCCACCCGGTGGTGGGCAACCCAAACTCCCTCCTAAACGCCATCCCAGCCGGAACAACATGGTACACCGCTGCAGACTTATGCTCCGCCTTCTTTAGCATACCTTTGGACCCCGCCAGCCAATTCCTCTTTGCCTTTACCTGGGGGCCCAGTCAATTAACCTGGACCAGGCTGCCCCAAGGCTACGTGGAATCCCCTGCAATATTCTCTGCAATACTGCACCAAGATTTGCAAGATATCCACCTACCCGCTAGCTCCGCCCTCTTGCTTTACGTAGATGATTTACTCTTGTGTTCTACTAGTGAGGAGGCTTGCAAAATAGACACCAAACACCTCCTTTCAGAGCTGGCACGCAAAGGACACAAGGTGTCCCCTAAAAAGCTACAATACTGTAAGCAAGAAGTGAAATACCTCGGACACATCCTGGGAGTAGGTACCCGGAGCCTAGCAACCGACAGGATCGAGGCTGTCACCAAAATTCCCCTCCCCAAGACAAAACGACAATTGCGCAGTTTCCTAGGGATGGCTGGCTTCTGCCGAGCCTGGATTGCTGGGTATAGCGAAATAACAAAGCCTCTGACCGCTATGACCCGCCAAGATCACCCAGACACACTAGTGTGGGAAGAAGATGCTTATAAGTCCTTCGAACGTTTAAAACGGGAATTGAGATCCGCTCCTGCCTTAGGCTTGCCAGACTACCGGATCCCCTTCAACCTGTTCATCCATGAACAAATGGGGGTAGCCTCAGGCGTCTTAACACAGCCCTTCCGAGACCAAGAAAGACCCGTAGCCTATTACAGCTTGCAACTAGATAACACTGCAAAGGGGGCAGTAAGTTGCCTGAGAGCTATTGCCGCCGCCGCAATCCTCCTAGAGAAAGCTCAAGAGACAGTCCTGGGACATGAAATCACCATCCATGTGCCCCACTCGGTCTCAACCCTCCTAACCCTGAGAGGCTGTCACCACTTCTCAAACTCTCGCCTAAACCGATATGAAGCCCTTCTGCTAACCCCATCAAATGTCACAATTAAACGGGTCAATTCCCTCAACCCAGCTACCTTGCTGCCCCTCCCTGACGATGGCACCCCCCACCATGACTGCGCCACTATAGTTCGCCAAGCTGAGAAGCCCCGGGAAGACTTAGACCATCTTCCCCTAGAAAACCCGGACTTAATACTTTACACAGATGGCAGCTCCAAAGTGATCGAAGGGGAAAGAAAAACTGGATATGCCGTGGTCTCTGATTTTGAAGTCTTAGAATCAAACCCCATTAACCCACAATATAGCGCCCAAGCCGCAGAGTTAATAGCACTCATCCGCGCTTGTGAGATCAGCGAGGGTAAACGAACCACTATATATACAGACAGCAAGTACTGCTTTGGACTCGTACACACCACCGGGCAGATCTGGCTCCAAAGGGGTTTCTTAACAGCAGCCGGCTCTCAAATTTCACATGCCGCTCTGGTCGAGAGACTCCTCACAGCCATCCATTTACCCAGTGCCATAGCAGTTGTCCATTGCAAGGCACACACAAAGGGGAGAGATCCAGTCTCCAGAGGAAACAGGCGCGCCGATAAAGCAGCCCAGATGGCCGCAATACGCCCTCCTAGTAACGAATCTGAGTTCCAAGCCTTACAAATCCCCGCTGACATAGACCTTAACGAAATCTACAAATCAGCCCCGGAAAAAGAGAGAACCATGTGGGAATCCGTTGGTGCAAAAGAACGGAATGGTATCTGGACCCTCCCTGATGGAAGGGTCGTCCTTCCAAAAGCCTGGATTCCAAAATTGGTGAGGATCTTGCATCAACAGACCCATTGGGGAAAGGGGAGGTTAATGGAACACGTCAATAGATTCTGGTATGCTCCAGGAATAGCAGTTGCGGCCACGGCAGCATCAAAGAATTGTATCACTTGCCTTAACTTCAACCCGAAACGTGAGCCCAGAAAACCACCAGGAGCCAGACCATGGGCTTTCGTCCCCTTTGAAAGCCTGCAATTAGACTTTATTGATTTGCCCCCGTGCCAGGGCTTCAAACATGCCCTAGTCATAATTGACCAGTTCTCCTCCTGGGTGGAGGCATTCCCCTGTCGAAAGGCAACCGCGACGGTGGTTGCGAGAGCCCTCCTACAGGACATTATTCCCCGATACGGGATGCCTCGCCGCTTGGACAGTGACAGGGGAACGCATTTCACGGCCGATGTAGTGCAACAAGTGGCTAGGGCCCTTCAGATAAAGTGGGATCTCCATACACCCTATCATCCACAATCCTCCGGCCAAGTAGAACGTATGAATCAAGAAATAAAGATACAACTAGGAAAACTTTGCAGGCTTACTGGACTGAAATGGGTAAATGCGCTCCCACTGGTCCTTCACAACATCCGGAGCGCCCCGACCGGACCTTTGAACCTATCCCCCTTTGAGCTCTTGTTCGGAAGACCCCCTCCCATCTATAACACCCTGTTTCCCCTCTCAGAACTTGAGGTGGGGGAGGCAGAACTTACTAACTATATCATTCAGTTTCAAAAACAGTTACAACGCCTCCACCATTACGCAGCTATTGAAGGACAGAACCTGCCGATTGACGTCCAAGCCCACTCTTTCCACCCAGGTGACTGGATCCTCGTCAAGGTCTATCAGAAGCTACCTCTCCAGCCCGCCTGGGAAGGGCCCTACCAAATACTTTTGACCACACCAACTGCTGTAAAGGTAGGAGAGAAAAGCGCGTGGCTACACCACACCAGGTGCAAGGCAGCACCACCACCCCAAGAAACACAAGAAAGCCTCGGGGAGGATTACACTTACGAAGCCCCGCCACCATCGCCGACCTCTTACATCGACGACGACGAGGAACAGACCGGACCAGATCGGGACCAGAATCGGGTCCAACAGACCGGACCAGATCGGGACCAGAATCGGGTCCAACAGACCGGACCAGATCGGGACCAGAATCGGGTCCAACAGACCGGACCAGATCGGGACCAAAACCGGGTCCAACAGACCGGACCAGACACCACCTCACCAACGTGGACCTCCGAAGTCGTTCCTGACACAGGCGCCATCAAACTACGCCTTAAACGCGTTTGACAGCTCGTTTGACAGCTCGTTTGACAGCGCGTTTGACAGCTCGTTTGACAGCTCGTTTGACAGCTCGTTTGACAGCTCGTTTGACAGCTCGTTTGACAGCTCGTTTGACAGCGCGTTTGACAGCACGTTTTGACAGCTCGCCTGACAGCTCGCCTGACAGCCCTCCTGACAGCCCATCGCCACCCACGATCGCCGACCATGGAGCTGATCCGCGCCTTTCTTGTCCTCGCCACCCTGACTAGAACTTCAGCTTTCCCACCAAATCACTGTACCGGATTACAAACGGACTACCACTTCCTGGACTATCACAAGGTCGAGACCGGTGGAAAGTCTAACCCTGACCGAATGGGGGACTTTGATTTTTGTCTCCCAGAATCACGAACCCTATTGCGCCATTCACTGGTACCCCGACTCACCGACAACGAATACTGGGAACTCTTTATTCGGGATAAAAACCTACAACGTATAGGGTCAGCTGTTCTCACCCTTGATCATCCGTATTACCGACTGAAGTGCCACAATGGGACCTATCTTCTCTACGGCAACGGGGAGACTACGAGGGGCCCAAACTGGACCGAAATCGAAGTAGGAGGGGCCACCCATGTGTACACGGACTCGACCCATCCCTCCGAAAACTTGATCTTCGGATTCCAGTGTCTCCTCATGAACCCCGAACCCCGGAAACCGCAACTTCAGGGACTTTGCTTAAGGCGGTTCTGCTGCCTGTGGAACCTTGGGGTCACCCACGACTGGAAAGGAGCTGGATACCTGGAAGGCTGGCACCACCCTGTGCACCCCTCACGTTCCCCTACCTGGGACAATGCAGGACCTCTGAGGTGTGGTGGCATCGCCAATGACAGGCGGCTCCTGAATTCTACCGACCCGCTCCACCCACTCGGTACTGCACCCCGACGACTTGGCACAGACCCCTCCTTCCCAGGGGAAGACCTCCTCTCTTCCTGGGAACAAAACTCATACATCAAGCTCCTTAGCCAGGTGGCTAAGGAAGCGCCCTACCCGGACTGCTGGATCTGTGCCCATGCACCCAGCCACCTCCAGCAGAGCCTCCCCCTCGTTCCGGTACCAGTGACTTTAGAGCAGTTCCGATCCGGAGACGTCACCTCCTGGAATCTCACTGCTTTGAACTTGACACATCAATATCTGTATCTTACCGGCCCCACGAAAGGACCCCTCTGCCGCAGCTTCACAGGCGAGGGCACCTTCATCGGCTCTAGTACCTGCACCTCCAACCTGGAAATCCTACCCTCGGGTCAGGCTGTCATCACCAGCGTGACCGGCTCCCAGACTTTCACAAATCTCACCCTTGCTTGGGCCGCTGCTGTCGGCCACCCGCCCACCTGGAAGCCTCAACCCACGGACTTCATGCTACTGCAAGCCTTTGCATCTGGCAGAATGGAGTCGTACCTCAGTGGCTTATTCTGGGTATGTGGGCATCGTGCATATACCTGGGTGAGCCCGCACATGTCTGGTTCCTGCTTCGTAGGATACATCGTCCCAGGAATTAGGGTAGTCCCACATCTACCACCCGGAAGACAGAGAAATAAAAGAGAGCAAAAACAGCTGTCAGACCTTTCCGACGTCGCGGCAAATGGAGAAACTGTGGGCCGAGCTCTCTTCCCCGCCTATGGGGCAGGATCTAACCATGTCGACATTCTCCGACTCACAGACATTCTCCTAAAATTCATGCAAGAAGCCACCCAGATCACTGACACCATGATGACAGAACTGTCTGAGGTAAGACAGCTAAGTTTGCAGACCAGGATCGCGACGGACTTTTTATTATCCAGTCAAGGGGGAACGTGTGCCTTAATAGGAACGGAATGCTGTACATATGTGACTGACCAATCCTTGAATATAACTGGACACCTGAACAACATCCATGAGCTGGCAGGGAGACTAAAAGATATACAACACGAGGGACTATCTGATGTGGACTTATGGGGTTGGTTGCCCAAGCTAGGATGGCTCCGACAATTAGTGAAAGGTATCCTTTTTACTGTCTTTATTGTTATCCTCTGCGTTTTGATACTCTGCTGTGCTATGCATTGCATCACCCCTTGCTGCTCCCTCCTTAGGCGCCCCGTCAAGTCTACCTCTTTCCCCCTCACTGCCTACTCCCGTTCGCAGAATGCCCCTATCTTCCCAGATTATATACGGATGAGACACCTGGGGGAAGGGGAATACGAAATTACCGAGATTTAGGGTGCGGAGAAAAGATTTGCAAGTTCTTACAGAACTTTGATGCAAATCTATCTCCGAATGGGGGACTGATACGGAGGGGGGGGGGCACGTCTTCCCCATCCTCCCTACGGACAGCGGAGGGTCCGAGGCAATGACCTCAAGGGAGCCGAAAACCCCCCTGAGGACCCTCTTCGCCCCACACCGTCGCATAAGCACCACACTTTACCCCTAACCCCATAAATAAAGCGTCCTCTTCTATCCTTCTATTACGGGCGAAATAAGCCCAATATTTCTAAACCTCCCCTCGCCCTATCTAGATAGTGAGTAGACCGTAAAACTACGCTCTCCGTTGTGGTCTATGGGCGCGCTTTAGCCAATCAGGACCATGCATTTGCCCGTGCAGAACTAGCTCAGCTAGCCTTGCACGCCTCATTTAACCTCTTGACAAGCTGCTGACAGCTCCCTGCTGGGAGAACAATGGAACCGAAACCCGTGAACTCGTAAAAGTGTCAAAACCAGTTACAATGTATCAATTCTGTTTCCGATTTCAATAAGCAATATAAAATGGACAAGAGGGAGCTAAAATCTTCAGAAAATCATATAAAATCAACCATAGCTCCGATTCTCTTGGTTTTGGTCTCGATCAACTCAGTCTCTCCAGGACTCCATGACACCTTCCCCACCTCCATAATTCCCCAAGCGGAGAGTCACGTACTCAGGAAGACCTTAATCTGACCTAATCACTCCGTCCAGCCCTTCCTCCGGGCAATGCCAGGTGGCAGACTATGTGCATACGGACTATTGTTCTCTCATCACCGGTACTCAGGATGCGCTTATCTATGCATATCCCGGACTCTGCATATCTCCCCCTCCTTCCCCTATATGTTAATCCTGTGTAACCCAACCTTCTCCAAATGTATTCATGACGTGAACTATGTAACCCAACCTCTCTTTAATGTATTCGTGATGTCAGTATGATGTATTTTGCACTGTATCATGGGACATGGAGGGAACTTTTAAAAGTTCTTGTCACCCCTTTCTCGGGGTTCAATCTCGTCTTGAACCTTGTTGCGCAATAAACTGGGATCTCCTGCAGCTTGCTCCTGCCTCCGGCTGTTCTCATTTTTCCTCCTCGGGGACCCGCGGACTTAGTCCGACGAGCTGGGTAGCAGAGCATCCTCGTGCCCAGATTTTCCGTAACAACGCTTTTCCAAATCACAGTTCTTATAAAGTTTAACTTGAAGATTAACATCCTTAGATCTTTTCATTTTGAAATTAAACATATTAATTCATCACTTAACTTATATAAAATCCTAAGCCAATTGAGTAACTGCAAGCTGTTTCCAGTTAATTTAATTTGACATATTTAACTAAGTAATCATTAAATTTAGTCCATTCTTCCTGGTACTCCTCCTTCTGGTTGCGAACTCTTCTGGTTAGGTCGGCTAGCTCTGAAAAATCCACCATCTTCATCTGCCATTCTTCCACCGTTGGTAATTCTTGTGTTTTCCACTTTTTAGCTAGTAAAATTTGAGCAGCAGTTATGGCATACAAAAATAATTTAACATCTTTCTTGGGCAATTCCAAACCTGTTATTCCAAGAAGAAAGGTCTCTGGTTTCTTTATTTCAATATTTTTTTCAATTCATTATAAATCTTTTCCCAGAAGTCTTTCACCTTGGGACAGGTCCGCCACATATGATCTTTGGATGATCAGACAGCAAGACTCTGTTGCACAGTGCACAGCATTTGAACCCCCCCCATCTCTCTATCCAGGCTGGGAAGAGGCAGTCACCTGCCAAGGCTCTTCCCCTTGACAGCTGGTGCACAGCAGGGCTGGATCGGGGGTGGGGGGGTGGGGGCTGGTGAGAGTCCTCAGGAGGGGCTGGGCAGAGAGGCCTGGGAGGCTGCACGTGGGGCCTGGACGGAGGCGTCTCTCTCCCCCACAACCCCGCTCACACGAGTGCTGGAAAGGAACCTCTCCCTACCACTCCCAGGTCGTAAGGAAGCCAAAGGTGGTGCAAAGTCCTTCCCGGATGCAGGAGAAGCCAGGCGGGGATGAGTGGCGTGTGCACCTCAGAATGGGACCTGGACAGCTTCCAGGGATGGCATTTGCTTTGCGCAGTCACTGCTGTAGGGCCTGTGACTCTCTTTCCTCATGAAAACAACCCCCAAAGTATCCAGCTTGACTTGGTTGTTCAGTCAGAATCTCCTTTTTTGCTGTTTGAATCCATTTGTTCAGCTCCTATGTACATATGTATGTATATACAGTGGTACCTTGGTTTATGAACTTAATCTGTTTCGGAAGTCCGTTCGTAAACCAAAACCGTTCTTAAGCCGACGCTCGCTTTCCCTAATGAGGCCTCCCGCTGTCAGTGCCCTTCCATCATTCGGATTCTGTTCTTAGACCAAGGTAAAGTTCTCAAACAGGAACATTACTTCAGGTTTTGCGGAGTTTGTAAACCAAATTGTTTGTAAACAGGACTGTTCTTAAACCGAGGTACCATTGTACAGAAGAATGTAAGAAGAGCCTGCTGGGTCAGGCCAGTGGCCCTCCAGTCCAGCATCTCCTTCTCACAGCGGCCAAAGCCTTGTCCACAAGCAGGATTTGAGCTCAAGAGCAACTCTCTCCTGCCTCGGTTTTGAGCAACTGGGATTCAGACCACAAGATCCCGACCACCGATGGTGGAGGCAGAGCAGAGCAATTGCGGACAGAAGCCATTGATAGCCATCTGCTCCATAAATTGGTCTAATCTTTTATGACCACCACTGCTTCCTCCTAGGGGAGGGACTTTCACATTTTAATGGTGTGTTGGGTTAATGGTTAATGCCTTGCGTGTCTGGTGGTGCTGGGGTGTGTGTACTGGGAGAAGAGACCCCCCCCCAGTGAGCTCACCTGCTCCTTCCATGTCTGTGGCCCCCACGTGGGCACCTCGCTCCCTGGCACAGTCACAACACACTTCCCAGAGCAATGGATACTGAGGGTGCTGCAATATATGGCCACTGCCCCACACTTCCATGTATGAAAGAGTTAAGCAGATATAAGACCTCAGGCTGCAAGGGGCTTAGTTGGCTCTCAGCAGCCTCTGCGCCCTGCTTCTCAGGGAGATTTTAAAGCCTGCATCTTTGCTAACCCTAATATTGCATGATCTTTTTCGTAAGGAAACAAAGTACTATTCTTTTTAAGTAGTTTGGAGCCTCTCTTTTTTGTCCTTTGTTTTACTGCCAGAGAATAGAGGCATGTTTGCTGTAACTTCTGGCAACTATGTGAGTAAAATACTGCCTTATTTGCAAAGTTAAGTGAAATATACTCAGAGTCGCAAAGTGATTTCATGCTCTTTATTCAGCTCATAGTGGTGAGGAGGAATGAATGAATGTCCCCTCAAAGTATCTGCTTTATATACATTATTTACACAATGGGCTGCACATGATTGGCTAATTCTGGAATTCTACTGTAAGCCAATCAGGTTGTGGATTCACTTATATCTGGAGCATGATTGGGTGGTTCCTGCCAACCAATCAGACTGCTGCATTCTGAATCCTATTGTTCTAGGACCAATCAGACTGCTGCAATTTGGATCCTATTGTTCTAGGACCAATCAGATTGCTGCAGTTTGGATCCTATTCAACTCAGTACATAACATTAAGTGTGTGATTTATTGTAGCCTAAGCACAAGGAGGGCACAAGGAGAAGGGGACGACAGAAGACGAGATGGTTAGACAGTGTTCTCGAAGCTACAAACACGAGTCTGACCAAACTGCGGGTGGCAGTGGAAGACAGGAGTGCCTGGCGTGCTCTGGTCCAGGGGGTCACGAAGAGTCGGACACGACTGAACGACTAAACAACAACAAAGCGTTTGTTTAAAGGCAGGTGACGAAATCTAATCAAGTTTAAATGTGCCTGGAGCAATCGCCATTGCGCTGAACTCTGCTGCTGGAGAATAGGCATATATTTTCCAACTCTCACTTTCCAACAGGGGGCGCCTCCCACTTGCACAATATTTGTGGGAGGGAGATTTCCCAAGCAGTATATCCCCCTCCCCATCTCAAGGCTGAGCTGCCATGGGGTGGAGAAGAGCCAAGCTGCTGCAGGGGCGACATCTCTTCCTGCCCCCGTTCCCCTCGCCCCTGCATTTTAATCGGCTGTAGGATCGCTCAGCGCCTTACTTCAAACTATAGGGAAGGAGGACGGGGCCGTTAATCCACTGAAAGCAAGGCAGTCAACCCCCCAGGCAGACTCTCGAAGGAACCGCGGGAGCTTTTGCTCCGCGTGGAATATGGCTCGACTCAACACTTCTCTGGTTACCCGGAGGTTGTCCTCCTGGGCCGCCCGGGCAAAGGCAGAAGAGGGTTCTCCTCTCTCTGGAGGCTTTTCAAGAGAAGTCGCGAGGCCACCCGTCAGCCGTGATTCCTTCGTTGCTGCGGGTTGGGCTAGATGGTCCTTGGGGATCCCTTCCAACCTTAGGATTCTATGATTCTGTGATTCATTGCAAGGTTTTAAAAACAGAGGTCAGGAATTCGTTAGCTGTGATTCCTGCATTAATGTAGGTGGCTGGAGAAGATGGCCCTTGGGGGTCCCTTCCCACTCTGCCATTCTGTGATTCCAATACGGTACGTCTCTCCTACGGGGGAAGCGCACTTTCCGGCGCTGGGTCCTCCCTGTCGCAGCAGCGCCCCTTGCCGCTTGTGCGGGGAAGCTCAACCGCAGACTCCTCCGGGCCCCCTCCGCTCACCTGGGAGGATCCAGAGCCGGGCGCTCGCTCGCTCGCTCGCTCGGGGCTGGAAGAGGCACGTGAGGTCACGCACAGGACAGCTCCCTGCGGGACAGGAAGGATGCGACCCCCACAGACCCCCGACTGGCCTCGCTCCAGCCGCTCCTTAAGCACTTCCAGCAAAGGCAGCGCCTGCTCCGCTGTGGAAGCGGCTCCGGCCCCAGGAAGCATCGCAATGCGCTTATAGCAGAAATCTCGGGCGCGACGGCAGGTGCAATAATGCTGAGTACATTTCTGTTCGCCTCGCCTCAAGAAGGATGTTGCAGAGTTGGAGGGCGTTCAGGAAAGGCAACCCAAATGACGCCCATGTGAAGAAAGGCTGCTTTATAGTTTATAAAAGGCGAATAAGACGATAGAAGTGTATAAACTAGTGTATGGCATGGGAACGTGGAGACAGCGGAGAACTTTCCTCTCTCCTTCTCCTGGTACAAGAACTCGTGGGCATCCATTGAAGCTGAAGGCTGGAGGATTCGTGACAGATGAAAGGAAGTCCTTCTTCACGCAGGCAAACAGGGGAGGCAGCGAGGGCCACCCGCCTGGATGTGACCTGTCCCGCTCTGTCTTCTGCGTGACTGACAACCCTCCAGGGATATCGGGTGAGCTCTCTCCCGTCTCCCTGCTTCTCCACGGTAAACACACCCAATTGTTTCAGGTGTTCTCCAGAGGTCACCCACCCACACCCCTGGCCGACTCTTCTGGACATGCTCCAGCTTCTCAGTGGCTGGGGGTTGGACTAGATGACCCTCGGGGTCCCTTTCAACTCTACGAGTCTATAATTCGTCGCCCACGTGTGGAGAATGAGAGACTGCGGAGGTGAATGTTTTAGGGGGTCTGGCCAGCGTCGGCGGCTCATTGGCCAGAGCAGCAGCACAATGGAGCCTCCATGATCAGAGGCAGCAGACCTAGCAGAAAACAGGCAGACAGGCAGGGAGGGGAGGGCTGCCCCCGCTGGACACCCAGAAGCAGTTGGCTGGACGGAGAGGACTCCGTGGACGGATCTCCTTGGGTCTCCCCAGGTAGAAGCATGGAACCGCAGACTTGTAGAGTGGGAAGGGGCCCGCGAGCCATCTAGTCCAGTCCCCAGCACAGAAGCCACCCAGTCGCCCCGATGCAGTTTCGACGCGCCTTGGCGAGGGGCCTTCCAGACAAGTGGAATCCAACCGCTTCGGCGTCCGCTTGTCACTCACGGACCGGGAGGGGGGAAGCAGCTGGGTCCCTCCGTCCCTCGCCCCCGCAGGATCGCAGTCCCTCCCCGCCCCCGCCGTCTTGCATCCGCCCCTCTGGCCCGGCAGGAGAGGCGGGGGGCGCTAGGACCCCTCCCTCCCTCCGAGCCCCCCGCGCGGCCCCCATTGTCTCTCGCCCGAAGGGCCGGGCGGCGCTAGGGCCGGGCGGCGGCGGCGGGCGCGGGCTGGCCCTTGCCATTGTCTCCGGCCGTTTGCTGCGCCGCGCTGCGCTCCTTTGCGCGCTTCTCGGCGGCGGCGGCGCGCTCCTTCCCCGGCCGGCCTCGCCCGCAGGGGCGCTTCTTCCTCCATGGCGCCTCTGCGCCTGCTCCTCCTGCCGCTCCTTTGTGCCGCCGCCGCCGCTGGCGGAGAGACGCGCGGGGCGGCGCGGAGCTGCGCGGAGAGCCGGCAGGCGCTGGCCGGGCGCGGCTTCGCCCTCGCCTCGCTGCCGCCCAGCCTCATCTCCGGTAAGCGGGCGCCCCGTCCTGGCACCGCTGGGGGCACGGGCAGCAAACTTTCCTGGCCGTCTCCAGGACGTGGATCAGGGAGAGGGGCGTCTCGCGTGGGTCCCCACCGCCCCTCTTCTCCGGGTCTCGGAAGGAAGTTGCGAGGAAGGCTCCCCCCACGCCCCCCTCGCCCGGACGAGGCGGCCGCAGAGCGAGCAGCAGGGCTCGCGCCACCCCTCCCCCCCTCGCGCCCGTGGGGACTGTCCCCTGCCCCGCCATTGCCCCTTTTCTCTGGGTCTTTCGGGCAGAAGTTGCGGGGAAGCCCACCATTTTCCAAAGTCCGACGGGACGTTTTATCCGTCTGCCCATTCAAGCCTCGTGGAGGGACGCTTCCCCGACCGAGGGACCCCTCACAGGCAGCCAACGCCCCCCCGCGCCCGTTCGCTGCCTCTTCTCTGCCTCCTCAGCGCTTCAGAAGCCCCTCTCCACCTCTCCTGTCCTCTGGAAGGGCTCTCCCTGTTCTGTGGAGTTGGGGGCGGCATCCCCTGTGCTAGCAAGGAAGAGCACCCCCAGCCCCCCCCCATTTCTCGTAGCTTCTTTACTGTACCTCCAGACCACCTCTTTTTCTCCAGGCAAGTTCATGGTGATGCCCCTAGTTCTCTTTCTCCTCTCCGTTTTCTCCTCACAACAACCCTGTGAGGTCCGCTAGGCTGAGAGAAGGCAGTGACTGGCTCTGGAGGTTGCTGAGTGGGGGAATTTGAACCCTGGTCTCTCCCAGGTCCTAGATGGACACGCTAACCACCAGGCCACCACTCTCTTGTGCTTATGTGGCCACCACTCTCATGTGTTTATGTGGAAAGTGCTCCTGGCTGCAATTTTGCCACACACTCCAAAAAAACCCACTCTCTGAGACTCCTGTGTTGCAGGGGTTGGACTAGATGACCCTCAGGATCCCCTCCGACTCTACAATGCTGGGCTGGGGAGGCTGCCACCGCCTTTGTTCCCCCATGAGGGGTGGGGAGCACTTCCCTCCAGCTGTGGGGCCAGGCAGGCTAACAGCAATCCTCTTCCCCCCCCCAGGAGAGCACCTGCGCATCTGCCCCCAGGAGTACACCTGCTGCGCCAGCGAGACGGAGGAGCGCCTGAGTGAGCAGAGCCGGGGGGACCTCCAGGGCCTGGTGGGAGAGGCAGCCGGCTTCCTGCTCAGCACCCTAGGCTCCCGCCAGCGCCGCTTCCAAGGTGAGGTGGAGGGAGGGTTCCAGCCCCTCCCTGTTCCCTTTGGGAGACCCCAGAGGCTGTGGGACCCCCAACCCACTGGAGGTCCTGACGGGCTGGATGAAAGTTATCCCCCACTCTATGCCAGAATCTGCTCCGGATCCTTAAGAAAGCGGGGGGGGGGCACCTCTTGGCCAATGGAGCTCCTGGGGTGAGGTGGGGGGCCTTTTGCCCTGAGCAGCAGAGGAAGCTGGTCTGCCACCCCCAACTTGGCTTGTTGCCTCCCCACTCTCCTGGTTTCCAATTTCCACCCAACTGCACACCCGCTTTGCACCCCTAAGTTGTGCAATGGGGCGCTGCAGCTTGTGGCTGCCTGGAGGCCTTTGTCCTGCACCCCAAAGGGGGGCAGTAGTGAGGGAAGCGCAATGTGCACATGCTCAGGAGAAGGCTCCTTTTCGGAGGCAGAGTTTTGGCTCAAGCTACCTTCTTCCTCCTCTTCCTTTTCTTCTTCCTTTCCTTCTTCCTCTTCCTCCCCACATCTCCCTGCCCCCACAGACTTCTTCCGGGAGCTCCTGGCAGGGGCAGAGCAGTCCCTCCAAGCCATGTTCACCCGCTCCTATGGGCGCCTCTATGCCCAGCATGCCCGCCTCTTCCAGGGGCTCTTTGTGGAGCTGCGGCGCCACCTGCAGGGAGCACGACCTGGACTGGATGAGGCCCTGAGCGACTTCTGGGCCCGCCTGCTGGAGCGGATGCTGCCCCTGCTCAACCCCCAGTACAGCTTCCCTGAAGGCTACCTGGAGTGTGTGGGGCACCAGGCAGAGGGGCTGCGGGCCTTTGGGGACAGCCCCCGCCAGCTCCGCGTGCAGGTGAGTCCACCCCCTGGCCCTCCTCTCCCCACCCTCCCTAGGACGCCACAACACCCTCTTGCTTCTTCATTTGACCTATAGTGAACCCATGGAACTCCCTCCCACATGAGACAGGGACGTCCACTAACTTGGAGGGCTTCCAAAGAGCATTGGACAGATGCACAGAGGAGGAGAGAGCTCTCAGGGCCACTGGCCAGACTGACCCTGCTCTGCGTCCACATTTAGAGGCAGCAGGAGGGGAGAAAGGCTATTGTGCCTGGATCCTGCTGGCAGACTTCTTACGAGCATCTAGCTGGGCCCCTGGCCTGATCCAGCAGCTCTCCCCTCATGCACTTGCAAGGGATGGGCTCAGGCCACAGGGACCCCCTCTTCTCTGGGGCTCATGGCAGCCCTCAGCTGCGGGGCAAAAGGCAAAGTCGGGCTGGAAGGAGGCCAGAAATGTTGACTGAGGCGTCCCTGACTTTGTGTGCAGGATCAAGAGCATAAAAAGTTGGCTTCCAGCTGTGCCTGAGTTCTCCACCAACTCTGGGCACAGGTGAATTACCCATAGATCCAGCTCCCAGCCACTGACACACACACACTCATTCCTGCATGGGTGGGGCTGCCATATCTTGAAGAGCAAAAAAGAGGACAGCCTGAGTTGCTTGGGCTGGCCGTGGTGTGCACAGCAGCCCGCACCTGAGCCAAAAACAAACAAACAAACAAAACCGCACAACGCAGAAATAAATAAATATCCCCCCAACCCTGAACCTTTGTTTTAAAACAGTGTTTTTCAACCTTTTTTGGGCAAAGGCACACTTGTTTCATGGAAAAAATCACGAGGCACACCACCATTAGAAAATGTTAAAAAATTTAACTCTGTGCCTATATTGACTATATATAAAGTAATTCTCTTGAATAGGAATCAAATAAACACAAAGAAGCATGGTTTAACATTCAAGCATGGTTTAATATTTTTTTCTTTAATGGCAAACAAAAACGTTGCGGACCGTTCTCTGCTCAGCGGGGATCGATCCGCTGATCCCCGCTGAGCCGGCGGATGACAGCTCTGTCTCCGCACTGTGTGCGGAGAGGGAGATGTCAGAGCCCCTCTGCTCTCTATGGGGAATCGGATGAGAGCGGACCGCCTGTCCGCTCTCATCGGATCCCATCCGATCTGATCCCCACCCAGGACGGATGGAAAATAGGGTGGACACAGTCCGGCGCCCGCCTAGTGGGTGAAAATTTGACTTCTTTTTTTTAATCTTTCAAATTTTTCAATTTTCCCCATGGCACACCAGGCAACATCTCGCGGCACACTAGTGTGCCGCGGACCAGTGCTTGAAAAACACTGTTTTAAAATGTAAAAATTCCCCCAAAAGAGGACATATCTGGGATTTCATATGGCAACCTTAGCTCTGCATGACTGTGGGACAGGTGGGCGGGAGGGTCGGGTGTGGGTGGGTGGTGCAGGGTTGGCCCCCAACATGTTGGCACCTGAGGCAAAACGCAAAATTGCCTCTCACCTCTTGCCCAGAGAAGGCAGGTGAGCGAAGATCTACAGCTGGAACAAGCTGGGGATGAAGATCTACATCGGGAACAAGGCAGGGGGAGAGACCAGCAGCACCTCCAATGGCCAGGAGGCCACTGCAGCACTGGGTGGAGGGCAGAACCTGCCTCCAGGGAGTGCACCACATTCGTGGCAGCAGTGGGCCATGCATTCCTTGGAGTCCGGATCTGACGCCCCTGTGGGACCTGCCTCACCTTGCCTCAGGGGTGGGCCATCCTGGGCTGTGTGCATGCATGCATGTGTCCAGCTGCTCAGCTGCCCTTCCTGGCTGCTCTGTCCTGCTCCCCTGCAGGTGACTCGCGCCTTCATTGCTGCTCGAGCCTTTGTCCAGGGCCTGGCGACCGGACGAGACGTGGTGGTCCAGGCGGTCGGGCCTGGCGACCGGACGAGACGTGGTGGTCCAGGCGGTCAAGGTGAGAAGCCTGACATGGGTGAGCGGCCCCCTGCCTGGAAGAAGGTTACACTTCTGCAAGCATCTTGCTAGAGGGAAGGAGCCTAGATGGGCAGGATTTATTATTATTATTATTATTATTATTATTATTATTATTATTACCTGCCCCCACCCAGCCGTGCTCCCTAGCAGTCAGCTTTGCTCCACTGCCCACACCCCACATTGCTGACAAAGTCCTCTCCAAAGGAGCAGCAATGTTGGGAGGATATCAGATCAGTCGCTTCTGGCTTGCAAATATCTCCAGGGAAAAGGAAGGACTACTTCACACAGAACCGTTAACTTCGAGTGGGAAGGGATCCCCAAGGGCAGCGCAGGAATCCTACTCTGGCTCCACAATCTGAGGCAGTGGTGCTTCTCAATAATACCACTTGCTGGAAACTGCAGGGGGGAGAGTGGCTCTTGCGTCCGAATCCTGATTCTGGGTTTCCTGCAGGCATCTGCTTGGTCACCATGAAGTCCCTCTTTGGCCTGATGCAGAAGGATCTTATGATGTTCTTCTGAGGGTTTCATCTGTAGACATAAGAAAAGAGAGACGGGTGGGGGATGTAACGGACAATGCAGAGCACTTTTCCTTTGCTGCCATCACAAAGAGTTTCTCTGAGCACATGCAGAGAGTTTCCATTGCAGGTCTCCCTTGGGGGACTCTGGCTGGCCAACTGAGAGAGAAGGCTGGGCTGGAGGCACCACTGGCCTGATCCACAAGGCTCCTGCAAACCTTGCAATTGCCCTAAAGCCGGCAACGGATGCGCCTGGGAGAGCATTCCTGACACAGGTGGTGCTTCTGGCACCTCATAGAATCATAGAATCATAGAATCATAGAGTTGGAAGAGACCACAAGGGCCATCGAGTCCAACCCCCTGCCAAGCAGGAAACACCATCAGAGCACTCCTGACATATGGTTGTCAAGCCTCTGCTTAAAGACCTCCAAAGAAGGAGACTCCACCACACTCCTTGGCAGCAAATTCCACTGTCGAACAGCTCTTACTGTCAGGAAGTTCTTCCTAATGTTTAGGTGGATTCTTCTTTCTTGTAGTTTGTATCCATTGCTCCGTGTCCGCTTCTCTGGAGCAGCAGAAAACAACCTTTCTCCCTCCTCTATGTGACATCCTTTTATATATTTGAACATGGCTATCATATCACCCCTTAACCTCCTCTTCTCCAGGCTAAACATGCCCAGCTCCCTTAGCCGATCCTCATAAGGCATTGTTTCCAGGCCTTTGACCATTTTGGTTGCCCTCCTCTGTACACGTTCTAGTTTGTCAGTGTCCTTCTTGAACTGTGGTGCCCAGAACTGGACACAGTACTCCAGGTGAGGTCTGACCAGAGCAGAATACAGTGGCACTATAACTTCCCTTGATCTAGATGCTATACTCCTATTGATGCAGCCCAGAATTGCATTGGCTTTTTTAGCTGCCGCGTCACACTGTTGGCTCATGTTAAGTTTGTGGTCAACCAAGACTCCTAGATCCTTTTCACATGTACTGCTCTCAAGCCAGGTGTCACCCATCTTGTATTTGTGCCTCTCATTTTTTTTGCCCAAGTGCAATACTTTACAATTCTCCCTGTTAAAATTCATCTTGTTTGTTTTGGCCCAGTTCTCTAATCTGTCAAGGTCGTTTTGAAGTGTGATCCTGTCTTCTGGGGTGTTAGCCACCCCTCCCAGTTTGGTGTCATCTGCAAATTTGATCAGGATGCCCTTGAGTCCATCATCCAAGTCGTTGATAAAGATGTTGAATAAGACCGGGCCCAAGACAGAACCCTGTGGCACCCCACTAGTCACTCTTCTCCAGGATGAAGAGGAACCATTGATGAGCACCCTTTGGGTCCGGTCAGTCAGCCAGTTACAAATCCACTGAGTGGTAGCATAGTCAAGACCGCATTTTACCAGCTTCTTTACAAGAATATCATGGGGCACCTTGTCAAATGCCTTGCTGAAATCAAGGTAGACTACATCCACTGCGTTCCCTTCATCTACCAGGCTTGTAATTCTGTCAAAAAATGAGATCAGGTTAGTCTGACATGACTTATTTTTCAGAAATCCATGCTGACTATTGGTGATCACAGCATTCCTTTCTAGGTGCTCACAGATTGTTTGCTTAATGATCTGCTCCAGAATCTTCCCTGGTATTGATGTTAGACTGACTGGGCGGTAATTATTTGGGTCCTCTCTTTTCCCCTTTTTGAAAATAGGGACAACATTTGCCCTCCTCCAGTCTGCCGGGACTTCGCCTGTTCTCCAGGAATTCTCAAAGATGACTGCCAGTGGTTCTGAGATCACATCTGCCAGTTCTTTTAATACTCTTGGATGCAGTTCATCTGGCCCTGGAGACTTGAATACATCTAAACTAGCCAAGTATTCTTGTACTATCTCCTTAGTTATTCTGGGCTGTGTTTCCTCTGCTGAATCATTTCCTCCAAATTCTTCAGGTCGGGCATTGTTTTCTTTATTGGAGAAGACTGAGGCAAAGAAGGCATTGAGGAGTTCAGCCCTTTCTGTGTCCCCTGTTTGCATTTCACCATCTTCTCCTCTGAGTGACCCCACTGTTTCTTTGTTCTTCCTTTTGCTACGAACATACCCATAGAAGCCTTTTTTGTTGCTTTTAACCTCTCTAGCAAGCCTGAGTTCATTCTGTGCTTTAGCTTTTCTGACTTTGTGTCTACACGTGCTGGCTATTTGTTTGAATTCCTCTTTGGTGGTTTCCCCCCTTTTCCATTTTTTGTACACATCCTTTTTTAATCTTAACTCAGTTAGAAGTTCTTTAGATAGCCACCCTGGCTTCTTTAGGCACCTTCCATGTTTCTGTCTCATTGGTATTGCCTGAAGTTGTGCTTTTACTATCTCCCTCTTAACAAACTCCCAGCCATCATGAACTCCCTTTCCTTTTAGTATTACTGTCCATGGGATCTCACCCAGCACTTCCCTAAGTTTTATGAAGTCGGCTTTCTTAAAGTCAAGAAATTGAGTCCTAGTATGCTTGGCTGCTCCTTTCCGTTGTATAGTAAACTTCAGAAGAGCATGATCACTTGCGCCTAATGATCCTTCCACTTCTACCCCATTAACCAGGTCATCGACATTGGTTAGGACCAGATCTAAAATGGCTGTTCCTCTTGTTGCTTCTCCCACTTTCTGGACAATGAAGTTGTCTGCAAGGCCAGTGAGGAATCTGTTTGACCTTATGCTCTTGGCTGAGTTTGAGATCCAACAAATATCTGGGTAATTGAAGTCCCCCATTACTACTATCTCCCTTCCTTTTGCATGCTTGGCCATCTGTTCCAGGAAGGCATCATCTATGTCCTCCGTTTGGCTTGGGGATCTATAGTAAACTCCCACAATGAGGTCACTATTATTCTTCTCTCCCTTAATTTTGACCCAAATGCTCTCACTTTGGCTTTGAGGTTCTAAATCTTGGATCTCTTCACAGGTATACACATCCCTGACATATAACGCCACTCCTCCTCCTTTCTTGTCTGGTCTGTTTCTCTGAAATAGATTGTATCCCTCCATTATTACATTCCAATCGTGGGACTTATCCCACCAGGTTTCAGTGATGCCTATTATGTCATATTTAGTTTGCTGTACCAAGAGCTCAAGCTCATCTTGTTTATTTCCCATGCTTTGTGCATTAGTGTACAGACATTGAAGTCCATTAGTCATTCCCCCGTGTCTCTTATTTAAGGATTTTTTCCTCCCACCACTAGGTCTGCTTGCTGTTTGCTCCATTTGGTCTATGACATTTGGATGATCATCTTCATCAATTAATACACACCTACCTTCAGGAGCACTGTCTCCCTCCCCCACATTAGTCAGTTTAAAGCCCTCCTGATGAGGTTTCTTAGTTTTTTGGCAAAAACATTCCTCCCAACCGTTGTGAGGTGCAGCCCATCGCTTGCCAGAAGTCCATCCTCAAGAAACTGCAGTCCGTGATCCAAGAATCCAAACCGTTCCTGTTTACACCATTTGCGAAGCCAGCTGTTTACTTCCACTATTTTCCTCTCTCTCCCTGGGCCACGTCGTTCAACTGGGAGGACAGATGAGATGACAATTTGTGCATTTAATTGCTTCAATTTCCTGCCCAGAGCCTCGTAGTCTCTTTTGATCTTCTCTTTTGACCTCGGCCCTCTTTCCCTGGGAACCTGCACTAGACAGTGGGCGAAACATCGGAGCTCTGATGACAGGGGGGGTCAAATGCCAGGTTTGCCTAGTGGAGAATGCTGTGAAGGTCAATAGGCAGGGGGTTCCAAAGGGTGACCTCTCTGGGCTGCCAAATGCTCAATCTGTCCCCCCCCCCATTTCTCCCCCCAGCTCTCTCCCAGCGGAGAGTGCCGCCGTGCCCACATGCGCCTCTCCTACTGCCCCCTTTGCCGTGGGACTCCGGCCCTCAAGCCCTGCAACGGATTCTGCCTCAACGTCATGAAGGGCTGCTTTGCCAGCGCAGCGGAGCTGGACCCCGAGTGGGAGCGCTTTCTCGGTGAGCACCCCCCCGGGGGAGGGGACGAGGGCTGGGGGAAAGGCTGGCAGTGGGAAATGGCAGGAGGCAGGGTTGGACGAGGGGAGAGCTTGCCCTCAAGTGGCATTTTAGTCAACTGCGAGGCAGAGTGGTGCAATGGGCATAGCCGAGTCTTGGGCTTCAGCTGAAGAAATCTCTGATCAGCCGGGGAGCTCCCTGGAGGCCTTGAGGGTCAGCTTGCCATATATCTAGAGGGGACTTCTTAGATTGGTAGAGCTGGAAGGGGCACCAAGGGGCATCTAGTCCAACCCCTGCCATGTGGGTACCAAAACGAATGCCAGCCTGGGTTTATTGGTAGAAAGGCAAGATGAAAGTCTGAGTCTGGCTGGCTGTTCCGCTCAGTGCAAGTAGACAGGGTCTTTGGGCGGGGGGGGGGGGCTCTTTCCCCTTGCCCCAACCTAGCCCCCTTGGCCCACTCCCTCTTTCTCCCTCCCAGATGCTTTGACCCAATTGGCCGAGCGCCTCGGGGGGCCCTTTAACTTCGAACTGGCGGCTGACTCCATCGGAGTGAAGATTTCGGAGGCGATCATGTTCCTGCAGGAGCACAGTGTCCAAATCTCAGCCAAGGTTTGTATGGGGGGACAGGGAGAATCTGACTCCTCTGCTCCTTATTATGCCAACCCACCTGCAGGCAGGCTCAGGAGCACACCTGACACAAATCCGGAGTGGAGCCCCCAAGATGCTTGGATGGCGCTTCGTACGCCTCATTCCAGCATCTCCTGCAGCCAAGCAGGTACCAAACATCTTGCTCTGCTTTCCTTTGGAGCCCATCAGCAAGGCTGAGATGGGGGTCTCTTCTTCAGGGCAGCCCAGGACTTCCAGGCACATGGCCCTGGCTTGCGCCCTGGGGAGGTCACTTCAGCACTAGCACAGTGGTTTGACTTCACCCCTGGAGATGCACTCCATTATCTCTTGAGACAGACAGATGCCAACAACCTGCAGACAGACCAGCAGAGGTTGGGCAGGCATCTGTCAGGGATGCTTAGCTGTGATCGCTGCCTTGCAGGGGGTTGGGATAGATGATCCTGGGGGTTCTCTTCCAACCCTACAATCCTAGGATTCCCTGTCAGATGCCCATCCAACCTTTGCTTAAAACCCTCTGAAGAAGGAGAGTCCTCCCACCACCTCCCCAAGTAGTCCCTTTTAATGCCCCACAGCTCTTCCCCTTAGAAAGTCCTTCCTGAGGTTCAGTTATAGAATCATAGACCTGAAGAGTTGGAAGGTACCCCAAGGGGCCATCTAGCCCACCCCCTGCAATGCAGAAATTTCCACTGAAGCATCCAGGACAGAGTCTGCTTCCCCTTCCTTGCCGTCTGAATCTCCTATCTGAGCTTTGGTCTCCTACCAGCTCTGGCAGCAGAATGCCTTTGGCCTTCATGCGGACTTGAGAGAGCAGCTCAGGATGGGTGTTTCTGGGGTGCTTGTGGGGGTCACCTGTGCCTTCTTCCCCCCTCAGGTGTTCCAGAGCTGCGGCAGCCCCCGCCCAGCCCCCGCCCGCTCTCGCCGCTCCCCCCGGGAGGAGGCCAAGCGCCGCTTCCGCACTTACTTGCCCGAGGAGAAGCCCACAACCGCGGCAGGAACCAACCTGGACAGGCTGGTAGGTATTGTGGGGACCCCCCCCGGCTCCACCTGCATGCTACGTCCCCCCAGAGCTCCGCCTTGAACTCGCGCCTCTTCTGCCTTGTCAGCCTTAGCCTTTTGCATTCCAGGAGATGCTGCCCTTTGGGGGGGCGCACTGTCCACCCTGGGACAACTCAGCACCACAACTCTGCATCTCGTGGTGTGTATAAGAACAAGCAGACAGCTTGTTGCAACACTTGGGGCTTCTTAGTTTAGAGAAAGGGCAAAGAGGCCGCAGAGATAGGAGTTTATAAAATTATACAAGTCATGGAGAAAATGGATGGAGAAAAGCTTTTTCTCCCTCGCCCCTAATGCCAGAGCTTGTGGGCATCCTATGAAGGGGAATGTCAGAAGATTTGGGGCAGAGGAAAGGAAGCCCTTCTGCATTAATCTCTGGAACTCTGGAACTCCTTCTCCCAAGAGGCTGTGATGGACACCAACCTGGATTGCTTTAAAGGAGGACTGGACAAATTAATCCTCCCCTTCTCCCCCCCCCCCCCAGGTGTCGGATGTGAAGGAGAAGCTGCGTCTAATGCGGCGCTTCTGGGTGATGCTTCCCCACGCCCTCTGCAGCGACGAGAAGGTGGCCGCTGATGTCACCAACGAGGAGAGCTGCTGGAACGGGCAGGCGAGGGGCAGGTGGGGTGGGGTTGGACCCCGCTAAGGGTGCAGGCAGGGAGAAAAGGAAAAGCTTGGACTCAAGGGGAGATGGGGAGCAGGGTGGCTGGATTTCTCTCCCCCGCCTTGAGGCTGGAGGGGACAGGGGGCACTTGACCCCTGAGGCTTTTGGGGATACATTTGCACCCAAGCCCCTGAGCATGCCTGTGAACCTGGTCATTGGGTGCAGCAAGACTTTCCCCATGCAGAGCTCAGGGCATCTTTTCAGCCACCATGAGAACAGAAGGCTGGACTAGATAAGCCTTTGACATGACCCAGCGGCATGGCCTTTCTTAAATTCTTACAGATCCTCCAGGTCCAACGGCAGTCTCTCTTGATTCCTGGGTTCTTAGAAGTACTAGGCCACTGTGAGGACAGGATTGTGAACCAGATGGGCCCCTTTGGCCTGATCCAGCCACCAGGCTCTCCTTAGGTTCTTTTGGGGCTGGGTGCTCGGTGCATTGTCCGCCTAAAGGCTCTCTCCCCGCACCTTTCCCTTCCCCCCCTCCCAGGTACCTCCCAGATGTGACGGGTGATGGGCTGGTGAACCAGATCAACAACCCCGAGGTGGAGGTGGACATTTCGCGCCCTGACATGCCCACGCGGCAGCACGTCCTGGCCCTACGCAGTGCCACCTCCCGCCTGGTGGGCGCCTGCAATGGGCAGGACCTCGACTTCCAGGATGCAGGTGAGGCCTACAAGCCCCTTCCGGGCACCCACTCCCCCCTCGCCTTGTTGGGAATCGGAGGAGAGACCCACACAGCAGGAGTTGCCCCCAGTTCCAGTCACCACACTGGCAGCCTAAAGTCCAGAAGATAAGGCTTCAGTAATACAGTGCCTGATGTTCATAGATAGACATTCAGCTTGGAGGCTTTGCAGATACAAATACAGAAGTAGCTGCAGCTTCAAACGTAACATGAACTTGGACTCACTGGCTGACCAATGAGCTGATGTGCCTTGATCATTGAGGTAGACCCAGGTTTCCAAACTTGGGTCGCCAACTGGTTTTGGACTACAGTTGTTATAATCCCTGGTCATTGATCCTGCTAACTAGGGATGATGGGAGTTGTAGTCCAAAAACTGCTGGAGACCCAAGTTTTGGAAGCACTGGTGTAGACCAGTGTTTCCCAGCCACTTTCTGACCGTAGTCCCCTTCCAGCCTTGTTTCCTTCCTATGCCCCCCATAGACGTAGCCAAGGGGAGACTGGAGGGGGGGCAGCTGCCTCCCAATAAGAAAAAATCAACACAAACAAAAGCCTGCCCCCCCCATCAAAAATCCTGGCTATGGCCATGCCTGCCCCCGTCCTACCAGTAGAAAGGTAGCTATTTAAATGTTTTGTTGTAAATAGAACATGTTTTATTTATGATGTTTATAATTTATACAAAATAGAATCACATAAAATGATAGGAACATAATAAAATATTGCTGGAGCAGAAAAACAGAATCATGGAGCTGGAAGGGACCCCAAGGGTCATCTAGTCCAACCCCCTGCAATGCAGGAAACTCAGCTCAAGCATCCAGGACAGACGGCCATCCAAGCTCCGCTTAGAAACCTCCAAGGAAGGAGAGTCCATACCTCCTGAGACAGATCCATCTTCCATGTATTTGTATTTGGCCTCAGTTATTTGACACAAAGGGGGAAACCCACAGATACAGTCCAAAAGGCGCACAGGGAGTTCTATATATATAGGAGAATGTTTAAAAGCAAGTGGTCCTCACTGACCTGGTGCAAAAAGATATTGACATCTGGAGGAGCCCTGGCTGCCTAGATAAAACACTCTAGCCTCCCACACCCTTCACTGTGGCTTTCCTCTGAGTAGACACTTAGTTATTTACCAGCTGCAAGTCAGCAGCACCAGACAAGCCCCCTTGGTTAGGTGCTGGGTGGATTTCACTGCCGACTGGCCCTGCAGCCCTTGGCAACATCTGAAGGCCCTGATCCATCAGGCACTGGGGTGGATTGCACCCTGCGCCTTGCAGAGTCAGGCCCAGGCGGCCAGCGGGCCCAGCACTGGTGGCAGCAACAAGCAGCTCTGGAGCTCCCAGCCCTCCCCAGTGCCACCCCACTTGTCTGACCTGGGGTTCTAGATTGCAGGCTCTGCTGGTCAAAACAGGAGCCTCAGCGACCGCCCTCCCACATCAGAAACAAGCCAGGACCCCCCCACACACACACACTTGGGATGGGCTAAGAGGATAGCCAGCCAATCAGGATTTTTTTTTTAAGTCCCCCCCTTCACTTCTCATTTCCCTCTGTGGCCCCCTAACCTCGCGCTCTGGCCCCCCATTTACATGATTTTCACCTGTGCCCACCTTGCAATATCCTGGGGGGCCTTGGGCCATACGGCTCCCAAATGGGAAACATTGATGAAGACAGCTGACTGACCTTGCACCTACAAGGGGGGAAATAAATTCAGCCCTCCAACACCCCCCCCCCAACCCCAGCTCCCAGGGAAGCCTTTGTCTCTTAAAATCACAGAACCGTACAGTTGGAAGGGACCCCAAGGGTCATCTAGCCCAACCCCCAGCATAGCTGTCTAGCAATCAGTTGGTGGTGCCTAGACAGAAAGGGGTGGGAGCAACCTGCCCCACCCCCGTCCCTCTCTGGCAGGGGCTTCCCAGCGAGGGCTCATCCACATATCCATTTGCCCCATGGTTGTGGAAATGTCAGCTGGGTTTCCTGTGTTAGGAAAAAAATCTAGGTGCGAGGCTGCTCAGTCCCCCAGCTGGTCGTCTGCCCGCAGGTCCCTGCGGAATAAAGGAAGGAGTCCAGCCAACCGGAGCAAATAGCTGTAGACCAAAGTTTATTGCGCAGTAGGTTCAAAGAGCAAATTTTGAACCCCAAGGATGGGGTGACAGAGACTTTTAAATCTTTCCCACCACATCCCAGAATACAGTTCAAAGGGGAGGAGTTAACCTTGGCAAACATGTCCAGACAAGTCCTTGGAACTGTGGGAATGTTCTGGGGTGCAGGAGAGGATATATTGACTAATTATATCCTTATCCAACTTGTGCTAACAAGTTCCCAAAATATCAGCAGAGTTTATAGACATTCCCCTTTAAGTTCGCAACGGTAACGCTTGCACAGGTTCGCTAGAACCTCTATAATAATTACTCTGGTAATTTCCCCTTTGTTCCCTCTTAAAATACAAGACACAACACAGTCTTCATAAAAGTATGAAAGAGTTTACTCACGTTCTGTTCACAGTATGATCCCAGAAGGCACACAGACTTAAAAAGGTAAAATACACTCAGAATCTATCTTATGGAAGATAGTCCCTTAGTCCTCTCTTGGCTGAGAGCCAAGAGAGCATCCTTAGATGTTTCCTCATCGAAGGAAGATGGCAGAGAGAGATAGATGGCTGCCTGCCCTGTGCTTTTACATTTACCTGCACAGGTGAGGCCACACCCACCTCTGGTCACATGCGGAGGAAGTCCGTCCCCAGGAAGTTTACCTGCTTGCTGGACAGACATCCCTCCCCATGTTCTAACATGTACACTCTAGGAATGTTGTCATTGACTGCTTCTATGTTTACATCCCACATACCCCTTCTCAGGCAATACAACATACACAAAACATAAACAACTTTATTCAACCACCCAGAGTCCCAGCTTGACACGTAGATTCTGGAAACTCTCTCTTGGTAGGGGTTTCGTCAGGATGTCAGCAGTCATCTCTTGGGTGCTGCAGTAGGATAGTTCCACTAGTCCATCCTGGATCATCTGGCGTATGTAGTGGTATTTAACCCCAATGTGTTTTGTTCTGGCCAGGAACTTCTCACTCTGTGTCAGCTTCAGGCAACTTTGATTGTCCTCCAGCAAGCTGACAGGCCCTTTTCTCACCAACCCAAAGTCCTTTATGAGTTGATCAAGCCAGGCGATCTCTCTGCAGGCTTCTGTTGCTGCAACGTATTCTGATTCTGTGGAAGATAATGCTACACAGCTCTGTTTATAACTGCCCCATGAAACAGGTCCATCACCAAACATAAAAACATGACCACTTGTTGATTTATAATCAGCATTATCCCCAGCCCAATCCGCATCAGTATACCCAACCAACTTAGGGTCTCTGACGGCTGGTAACCTTAATTTACAATTCATGGTACCCTTCAAATATCGCACCACCCTCTTTACACCTGCCCAATCATGCTCAGTGGGAGAATTCACCTTTCTGCTAAGAATCCCCACAGCATTAGCTAGGTCAGGTCTACATGTGGTAACTAAATACAAAAGTTTACCAATCGCCGACCTGTAGTCATTGTTGTCTGGCAACTGCTTCGAATCCTGCTGATTCTTCAGGAAGTCAGTAGCCATCGGTGTAGCAACTGGATGTGCGTCTTGCATCTGCATGTGCTCAATCAGCTCGTGGATCTTCTGTCTTTGGCTGAGAAGAAATGAGCCGTCCTCTTCTCTTTCCACCTGGATCCCGAGGTAGTACTGGACATCTCCTAGCTCCTTGACCTCCACCTCTTTGCTAAGGTGTTTTACTATCTGTGTATAGTCTTTCTCACTTGCTGTGGCAATAATCAGGTCATCAACAAATGCTAGGATATATGAGAATTGTCCATTGTTTGACTTACTGTACAAGCACTTGTCAGCGTCGCCTTGCTTGTACCCAAGTTGCGTCAGCATTTTATGCAACTTCTGGTTCCAGGCTCTAGCAGCCTGTTTAAGTCCATAAAGTCCTTTCTGGAGTTTGCACACTAAATGTGCCTCATGTGGTTTTACAAAACCTTTGGGCTGTTTCATGTAAATTTCTTCTGAAATCTGCCCATGTAGAAAAGCGGTAGCAATGTCTATGTGTTTCACTCTCATTTTCTTGGAGGCTGCAATGCTTAAAAGCATTCTTACGCTGCTGTACCTCACGGTTGGTGCAAAAACTTCATCATAGTCTTCACCAAAACGCTGTGAAAATCCCTGTGCTACAAGTCTAGCTTTGTAGCGCTGCACTTCTCCTTCTGACCCCTTCTTAACCTTGAAAACCCATTTACTGCCAATGGCCTTCTTACCGGGAGGTAGCTCAGTGAGTGTCCAGGTCTTGTTCTGATGCAGTGCATCCATCTCCTCCTGCGCGGCCTTCCTCCAGAGACTGGCTTCAGCACCTGGCATCTCCTGTATCTCTTCCCAAGTGGAAGGTTCCTGTGGAAACGCCGACCCTGCAAAGTAGGACAACCGTAATGGTGGGACACCTTTGGTGGTTCTGGATGAGCGCCTGACCTCTGGTTCTGCGACCGCATCAGCTTCCTCATCCTCCTCCAACGCAGGCATGTCCCCATCTGAGTCCTCATCTTCGTCTCTGGTGCCGCCAGGGTTCTGGTCCTCTGCGTCTTCTGGTGCGTCACCTGTAGGGGGCGCTGCAACACTCGAAGGCAGATAATTACTTTGTGGGGTCTCAAAAGGGAAATATACAAACTCTTGAGTCCTTTCTGACTCATCTGAAGAATCCACAACAGTGTTCTTAGTGTCTACTTTTCCATATTCGTCAACATAAACCGCATGGTATGCATTTGTCTTACCAGTTTGTAAGTCCATAATTCTGTATCCTTTGCCTCCAGAGGCGTATCCCACAAGGATACCTGCTTTTGCCCTGGAGTCAAGCTTGTGTCTGTGTTCCTTGGGCACGTGGAAGTAACACGGACTTCCAAACACACGTATGTGCGACAGATTGGGAGCTTTCCCATGCCAAAGTTCAAATGGTGTGCGCTCTGCACCTTTAGTTGGCAGTCTATTCTGCAAATAGACCGACGTGTATACTCCTTCGGCCCACAGCTTCTGTGGCAAACGTGCATCCTTTAGCATGCACCTTGTCATATCCATAATGGACCTAAATTTTCTCTCAGCTATGGCATTCTGCTGTGGTGTGTAAGGAATTGTGGTTACGTGTGCAATTCCTTCCTTGGCCAGGAGAGCCTGCATTTCATTTGAGCAGTACTCACCTCCATTGTCACTCATTAACACAGCTGGAGCTCTCTGGAATTTATTCTTGACCATGGCAATGTATTCCTGGAGCT
The DNA here is from genome assembly GCF_965153285.1 of Podarcis tiliguerta. Lineage (NCBI taxonomy): Eukaryota > Metazoa > Chordata > Lepidosauria > Squamata > Lacertidae > Podarcis > Podarcis tiliguerta. The sequence goes on from NC_139546.1 coordinate 54,352,631, forward strand.
TGTCCACTGTCTCACTCTTCTCTTTGAGGAAATATACAACACAAAATCTTGAAAAGTCATCCAGAAATATTAAAATATATCTATTCTTTCCCAGTGAGGGAACATTCATGGGTCCACATATGTCAGTGTGCACTATGTCAAGCACTTTGTTGCTTCTTTGTTCTGCACAACGTGGAAATGAAGGTTTTACAGCCTTCTCAGTAATACAGCTTACACACTTTGCTGGAGCTTTGTTGCTCTGCTTTACCTGCAAACCTCTTACAAGATCTCTTTTCTGTAGATCCAGAATGACGTTGGTGTCTCTATGTCCAAGCCTTCTGTGCCATAGGTCCAGATCTGCTTCATTCTTCTGGCTGGAATGTGCCACTTTTGCAGACTGGTTCTCTGAAAGATCAAGCTCATATACACCATTGATTAGCTTTGCTTGAGCAAACACTTTGCCATTTCTAGTCACTTTACATTCTCCATTTCCAAATGTGACCTGGAAACCTTTCTTGTCCAATGTGGACACGCTGATTAAATTGCAGCTCAGCTCTGGAACATACAAAACTCTAGAGATTGTGTTCTCAATGCATTCATTGTTTATATTGCATTTCAGACTCATGGAACCTGCACCTTTTGCTTTAACAATGTTGCCATCTGCAATCTCGATTTCAGATCCTTCTTCATCACTTATCTCATTAATCTCATTAAAATAGTCCTTTTTATATGAAAAGTGTGAACTGGCACCTGAATCTAAAATCCATTTATTACGTTTATTTTCACGATTCTGGACAGCTAAATTCCTTTCTTGCAGTAGCCATGTGCATTCACATTTCCCCTTCTTTTCCCTTTTTGGCTGAAAGGGGTGGGGTTTCTTTGCTTTAGGAGCCCTGCAATTCTTTGCAATGTGTCCTTCTTTGTTACAATTGAAACAAATCACCTTCTTAGGCATCTCTTTGGACTTTGTAAATTGCCTAGATGCATAACTGCTGTCCTTCCTTCCAGCATTTCTCACTGGAGATTCAGCTCTATCTCTGCATTCTTCTTTTAAATAACCAATCAAGTCTTTAAAAGTCAGACCTTGTCTATGATCCATCAAACTTACAAATGCGCTAAAGCGTGGTCCAAGCGATGATAACAAAAATGCTATCTTTGTATCTTCATCAAAAGCTTTGGGAGTCAGATCAATTCTTTGAATAATCTCAGTAAACTTGTTGATGTGCTCTGTGAATTCCTCTTTTGAATTCATCCTCAATCTGGTTAATTTACACACCAGGTTTCTGAAGCAGTTTATGCTAGATTCTCCATACACACGCTCAATATCTCTTAAGATCTGAGACGCATCATCTGTACTATTTATTAATGATAGCTGCTCATCACGAAGTCCACTCAAAATTATGTGTCTAGCTTCGCTGTTCATGCGTTTCCAAGCACTTATCTTGGCTAAAGCTTCCTCAGACGATCCCGTAGGTTGAGGGTTTAAAGCTTCCAAAATGTGCTTATAATCTAAACACGCTATCAAGCGCTGCTTCCAGTGCATAAAATTGTATTCATTCAGCACAGGCATTCCTAGCTTTGCATCACTATCAAAAGCTGCTCTAGCCATCTTAAAATCCAAAATTTGAAAATTCTTCAAAATTTCAAAATTTCTCAAAATTTTAAAATCAAAATCTCAAAAATCTCAAAATGCAAAACAATTCTTCACTGCCTTGGGTCACTGTGAACTCTGAGGGAAGGGGGGGGGTTGCTTAATCCCCACTGCACAATGGAACAAAGGACCATGTGCTTACCAGGAAGTTAACTCAGAAAAATACTACTCAACTCAAAATCACAATCCAATGCAATCCTTCAAAAATACGCAGAAATATGCAATACTGGGCCCGTAACCCTTTGTGGGAATGTTCTGGGGTGCAGGAGAGGATATATTGACTAATTATATCCTTATCCAACTTGTGCTAACAAGTTCCCAAAATATCAGCAGAGTTTATAGACATTCCCCTTTAAGTTCGCAACGGTAACGCTTGCACAGGTTCGCTAGAACCTCTATAATAATTACTCTGGTAATTTCCCCTTTGTTCCCTCTTAAAATACAAGACACAACACAGTCTTCATAAAAGTATGAAAGAGTTTACTCACGTTCTGTTCACAGTATGATCCCAGAAGGCACACAGACTTAAAAAGGTAAAATACACTCAGAATCTATCTTATGGAAGATAGTCCCTTAGTCCTCTCTTGGCTGAGAGCCAAGAGAGCATCCTTAGATGTTTCCTCATCGAAGGAAGATGGCAGAGAGAGATAGATGGCTGCCTGCCCTGTGCTTTTACATTTACCTGCACAGGTGAGGCCACACCCACCTCTGGTCACATGCGGAGGAAGTCCGTCCCCAGGAAGTTTACCTGCTTGCTGGACAGACATCCCTCCCCATGTTCTAACATGTACACTCTAGGAATGTTGTCATTGACTGCTTCTATGTTTACATCCCACAGGAACAAGATTAGCATAAGCAGACATGGCGGGGCAAGACTCATCTATAAGATTAGCATAGACAAATATGTCTTAAGTACCCACCACTCAAAAGTACAATAGAAGTTCCTTTGCATGTCTGGAGCGTGAGGCAAGTCAGGTGATGAGATTTGGCTTCCCTTGGCTAACAAAGAGCCCAGCAATTGTCACCTCTGAGAACTTCCTGGAGTCCTTTTTCAAGGGGAAAATAGCTTTGGAATGGGGGGAACTGGGAAAGGAGATGATTTTATATTATTTTTAAAGCTAGGTGACCTCCCTGAGCTGTCACGTTGGAAGGATATATTCAGGCATAATATTTGTAATATTTAACTTTAAAGATGTGTCCCCCCCCCCGTAATTTCCGTAACACCTGCAGATTGGCGCTTGAGAGGACAAGACCTTTCTACCCTCCCCTCTGTTTTCTGTTCCAGATGAGGACGGCGGGAGCGGCTCAGGTGCTGGGTACAGCGAGGACCGGCCGGCCTTGGGGGCTGGAGCAGGGGGGGCTGGGGGTTCCCCCGCGGGATCCCGCCCTTCTTCCGATGCCCGCCCACCTCGCAGGGAGCGGCCTGGGAAGGGCTCCTCCTCCTCCCGACAGAACCAGAGTGGGGGGCGGCCAAGCAGTGGGGCTGGGCTGCCCCCCACAGGGGCCACTTTGCAAGCCAAGGTCTTTTTCCCCCTCTTCCTGCTCCTCCTGCTGGGGGGCTGGTGACCCCCACAGTGGTTTGGCATCTCAAATGGCTGACTTCCTCTGGCATCACCCCTCCCCCAACACCACCAGGAAGGGGGGAATCTCCCTCTGCATCCAGTCAAAGGGGGGCTGGGTTGGGGCTCTCATAAACCCCCACTCACTTGTCAGGTGGGGGTTTAATTTTATGGGATTGACAAATAGAGTCGGGGGGGGGGATTGGGAGTCAAGTCTTGTAGGGTGGTTTTTTTTATCACTTGGGGAGGAAAACCAGGGTTTTTTAAAAATGGGGGCTGTAAGGAGAGGCCTAGCAATGAACTTTCACTTCTTTTCTATACCTTTGAGTTTGCCTCTCTTTTTGGTGGGGATCTAAGAGGGGGTGGGGTGGGTGAAGGGAAGGGGGGAGAGGGGGCAGACAGCTGCCCCCAATTTTCTCCCTCTCAGAGGAGGGGGACTAGCAGCTTGTAGGTGAAGAGGCAGCCCCCTCCAACTAGGGCAGGGACCAGACTTACATTTCTGCCCCCACCCCATAGGCTGTCGATCCTTCTGTGGACCTTCCAGGGCATTGGGGAGGGGGTTCCCAAAGCACTGAGAAGCCCCCTTTTTTAAGCACAAAGGAATTTGTCTTATTTTCTGGATCTGTTTTTTCTTAAATTATGGAATAATAAAATATTTAATTTATTGATGTCCTGCTTCTGCCTTGTCTCCTGGGGTTCTGGCAGCAGCCTCCTTGCCCCTCCCCCTCACTTCATGGGTCTGGGGGGAGTGTGGGAGCTTGTGCTCTGCAATTCTGCCCTTCCCCTTCCTGCCCAGACCCCAAACACAGGATGGAGGGCGAGGGCTGGGTCAGATTCTGCTCTTCTTCCCCCACCTTCTGGTTGTGGGAAGAGGAAGTGAGATGACGTCTCTGCGGACGGGAAAATGGTGGGCGGCAACATGTGCCTCAGTCTCCCTTTTGCTTTAGGCCAGTACAGATGCTGCGTGAGGCAGGTGAGCGAGGAGCCTCTGCCTGCCTCATCCAGGACAGGAAGGCGTGTGGACAGACCCCTGACCCCCCCTGCCCTGCCCAGGGCTGCGAGGACTGTTGTGCATGGCCCTGAGTCTGCCAAGCGTGAGACCAAGGTGGGCAAAGGGGCTTTGGGTGGGTCTGCCGGACTGGAAGGGGAGGGAGGCCTGGATAGAGTGTGGTGCTGATAATGCCAAGGTTGCAGGTCCGATCCCTGTATGGGGCAGTTGCAGAATCTGGCATTGCAGGGGGTTGGACTAGATGGTCCTCTGGGTCCCTTATGATTCTGTGAGGCTGAGCAGCTCCAGGGTGTGGCTGGAAGAATGTCAGGAGAGCCTGCTGGATCAGACCAAAGGGGGGCCCCTAGCTCAGCATCCTGTTACCCCAGTGGCCAAATCCCCCTAGGAATCAAGGTAGACTGCCTCTGGATGGGGAGGTTCTGTGAGAACCAAAAATAGCTCTACTGGATCAGGCCACAGTGGCCCAGGAATCGAGTTAGAATCATAGAATTGTGGAGGACCCCCCCAAAGGTTTGGGGGGCTAGGGTTTGGGGGGCCTCCAGGCAGTTGCATTTCCTGTGTTGTGGGGCGTTGGACTGGATGACCCTTGGGGATCCCTTGGATGACCATCTGCCATGGATGCTTGATTGGAGACCCCTCCCTTGCCAGGGTGAATTCCCTTCCAACTCTACGGTTCTAGGATTCTATAGCTTTGCCGTCTCCATATAGCAAAAAGCCTGGACTCTGGAGAGAAGTGGGCTTGTTTGGCAAGCGGTTCAGATGGGCTTGATTGTGCACCTTGAATTTGCTGGCATGTGGTTGAATTTGCTCCTGAAACTAATGGCAGAATTTGAGAATCTGTGACGGATTCTTTAGCTGTGATTGCAGGGGGTTGGGCTAGATGACCCTTGGGGTCCCTTCCAACTTTACAAGTCTAGGGTTGTAACTGGCATGGGCTGTGATATTATTTGGAGCTGCCAAATATTCCACATTGCAGTTTGTTGAGGAGGGCAGTGAGGAGTGGGAGTGAAAAGGCAGGTCCCCGCAGGAAGGCCACCTTCTCTTTGAAACACTGGTTTCAGGAGGAGAGCATCCAGGACAGAGCTGCCTCTTGCCCCCAAGTGGATGCCAAACTCTTTACCTTCCTCCAGGAGTGCCAGCTTGGCACCGAAACTTGTAGGTGCCGGGCCCCTTCAGGGGAATTTTGTGGGTGCTTGGGTCTGAGGGCCCCAGAGAGTTGGCGCCTGTGCCCTTCTCCCTGGCCTGTTCTGGAAAAGGCAATTCAGCACGAGGTGAATAATGAGGCTGGAGGCAAGTGAAACGAAAACAAACTTAGCTTTTACTAAAGGTTTTTGCAAGGCCTTCTGCCTTGGTCAGATCACACCTGGAATGCCATACCCTCCAACATTTCACTGATGAAAATAGGGACATCACATTCCATAATGATATTTTTACTATTTATACCCCAGACATCATACTGGGTTGCCCCAGCCACTCTGGGCAGCTTCCAACATATATAAAAACATAATAAAACGTTTAATACTAAAAAAGCCCCTTCCCTATACAGGATTGCCTTCAGACAGCTTGGGGGGGTCAGATAACTCCATACCCTCCAACTTTTCTCCAATGAAATTAGGGACATCTTAAGGAAAAGTGGGACATTCCGGGATTAAATCAGAAACTGGGAAGGGTTAAATCAGGGATGTCCCTGGAAAATAGGGACACTTGGAGAGTCTGGAATACTGTGTCCAGTTCTGGCCACCACAATTTAAGAAGGATGTTGACAAGCTGGGATGTGTGTGGAGGAGGGCAGCCAAGCTGATCAAGGGTCTGGAAACAGCCTGATGAGGAATGGTTGAAGGAGCTGGATAATATGTTTAGCCTGGAAAAGAGGAGACTGAGGAGATATGAGAACCACTTTCAAATATCTCAAAGGCTGCCACATGGAAGATGGAGCAAGCTTCTTTTCTGCTGCTTTGGAGGGTAAGACTCGAGGCAATGGCTTCAAGTTACAAGAAACGGGATTTGGACTAAACATCAGGAAAAACTTTCTGACAGTAAGAGCTGTTTGACAGTGAAACTGACTCCCTTGGGAGGTTGTGGATTCTCCTTCCTTGCAGGTTTTTAAGCAGAGGTTGGATAACCATCTGTCATGGATGCTTTAGCTGAGATTACTGCCTTGCAGGGAGTTGGATTAGATGACTCTCACGGTCGTTACCTGCTCTACAGTTCAAAGATTCTGTTGTGGTTATTGTGAAGCTGAATTTATTTTGGGTTGGGTGGGGTGTGTGTCTACTTTTAAGGCAGTTTGAGAATTTAACCCAAAAAGCAGACAAACACACCATAGGAAAATGTGTCAGCCTGAACCCGGCGCTGCCTGTTTCCTTCACTCGCCTCTAAGGTGGCTTCTTCCGGCCAGGGGCGAACGAAGGCTGCATGACACCCGGGGTGGCAAACCACTATGTACAGCGCATGTGCGGCATCGTTACATACAGCACATGTGTGCAACGCTGCACATGTGCTGTACATAGTGGTTTGCCGCCGGCACCGGGATCCTCTGCTCACAGCTGCAGCTACAAACGGAGGATCCTCCACATGCGGCTGTGGCAGCGCAATGGCTGCTCGCACTGCAGTGAGCCCCCGCAGGGTGCCTTTTTGTCAACCCCCCCCCCAGACATGGCACCCAGGGCGCACCGCGGCCCCGCCCCCATTGTGACGCCACTGCTTCTGGCCCAACCACAGATCAGCTGTCCCCTGCATCGCCTCCTGTCTTCTGATCTCAGCTTGTTCTTCTTCCTCCACCACTATGCAATTTTTCTGATTTTTAAAAATATTTTTAATTACTTTTCAAAGAAAGGCTTCTACATGATTCTGCAGAATACAGTGCTATCAAACAGAATCTGATAGTCATATATGTTTTTCATTGTTAGAGAAAAATTCCCTGGCTCACTTGGATTGTCAAACAAAGACTCCAGCCAAAATTATAGGAGCAAAACAGCAGCCAGTAGGCCTGATCTTTATTGTTGCAACAAGACTTCAAACTACCACATAGAAGAAGCTGGAAAAAGTCCCAAAGGATAACTCCCCTTTTTTATAAGTTTCCCAAATTACCCATAACACCCTTAGTAAAACATAGTTATAAGAATTTTAAGGTCTTATATATAAAAAATAGATGTTCATAAGTGTAGCAAGCTGTAATGGTTCTAGGGGTTGCTCGTGCGTAAGTTGCCTTTACTCCTGGCTAGGTTGCATGGTTGAACCCTTTCTGTCAGGACAGCCTCAAGATCCGTGGCTGCCTCAGTCGCTGGCAGAATCCGTCAGTAGGCATTTCTTAAACCGCTTCCAACATAGAAGCTGTTTGACGCCCAGTTTCCTCCCCCGTTGCCTGCGTGAAAGTTTTCTGCGCAAGGCGCGTGTGGGCAACGGAGTGCTAGTGCCCTCTCCGCTGAGAGTCCGGGAGCCACCTCTCCGATTCCTCTATCTCCTCCCCTTCTCCACTGGTGTTGCGCTGATTACCTTCCCCAGCGGATGGGCTATCCCTCCTCCTCCTAGGACCTTCTCCACCATCGTCTGGGAGCCTCCTCTCCGCCTCCCGCTCCGATGGCAGTTCCCTGACATCCACCTCCCCCCCAGGACCCCCTCCACCCCCGGCCCGACCTTCTGACATAACCTCGTCCCTGTCCTCGACCGACGATGCGGGGAAGCCCCTGAAGGAGCTGTCGTCATCCTCCGAGGATTCAAAGCCTGCTTCCCACCCGCCCCGATACCTTCCTGTGGGGTGAGTCTCCGAGCTTGCTTCTTCTTCCTTGGACACCTCCCCTCCCTCCTCTTCGGAGGCAGGAAAACCCACAAAGTCCTCTTCGTCGTCTGTAGTGCCAAACTCCTCCTCCCAGAATCTCACTAGTGGTTTTGGTTTCCGTGGATACAGGTTGTGGAATTCTTCCACTAGACACCTGTCCGTGACCACCTCAGCAGGGACCCATGTGTTTTCTGACTCGGGTTCTCCTTCCCAAGCTACCAAGTACTCCACCTGGCGCCCTCGCCACCTTGAATCGAGTATTTCCGTAACTTGGGTATGGTGTTCCCTCTCCTCTACCTGCAGGTGGGTGGTGACTCTTCCTCCCTGCTCTGGAAACTCCCGCCCCTCCCTGTACGGTGAGAGTAGGGACCTATGGAACACCGGATGTATCTTCATGCTGTTAGGCAGTTTGAGCTTGAATGCCACCGGGTTCACCCGCTGTGTTACCTCAAATGGTCCCAGCCTCCTAGGTTGCAACTTCTTGCACCCTCCCTTTAGGGGTAACCCCTGGGTTGACAACCACACCCGGTCTCCCACCCGTATGGTCTCCCCCTCCCGACGGTGTTTGTTGGCTTGTCTCTTGTAAACTTCCTTGGCCCGCTCCAAGTTCCACCTGAGTTGCTGGTGCAAGGCCTCCATTTCTTCCACAAACTGCTCTGCCACCGGTACACTCCATCCTTCCTCCCCCCTCCCCGGGAAGGCCCTGGGGTGACACCCATAATTGGCCATGAACGGGCTCATTCCCGTGGATACATGTTCAGCGTTGTTGTACGCAAACTCAGCCAGCGCCAACTTCTCTACCCAATCGTTCTGTCTCTCGCTGATGTAGCAGCGTAGGTATTGCTGGAGTATCCCATTTGCTCTTTCTGCTTGCCCATTGGTTTCCGGGTGTCGCGGCGTCGAGAAGCCCACCTTGACCTGCAGCAAGCTCATGAGCTTCCTCCAGAACCAGGAAGTAAATTGTTTCCCGCGATCTGAGATGACTCTCAAGGGAATCCCATGCAGTCTGAAGATGTACTCCACAAATAACCTGGCTGTTTCCTCTGCCGTCACCGCATGTGAGCAAGCGATGAAATGGCACATCTTTGTCAGTAGATCAACTACTACCATGACTGCTGTTTTCCCCCTCGACTTGGGCAAATCTGTCATAAAATCAATGGAAACCACCTCCCAGGGTCTTCCTGGCGTGGGTAAGGGTTCCAGTAACCCTGCAGGAGCCACCCTCTCCCCCTTGGCCCTTTGGCAACGGTCGCACCCCCGTACATATTCTCGCACATCTTCCCTTACCCTTGGCCACCAGAATTGCCTGGTGACAAGTAGCATAGTTTTGTGTTGCCCGAAGTGGCCCACCGTGGGGTTATCGTGGAGTTGCTTGAGTACCCTTCCGCTCAGGGTCCCCCCTGGTACATACAGCGCCCCCTTGTAGTACAATAGCCCTTCCTTTTCCTCGAACCCTCCCTGGCTTTCACTTCCATCTCGGAGTTCTCTGATCTTGGTTTGAGCGAACTCGTCATTTCTAATAAGCTCCCGCAGTTCCTGTTTCCCAACCAACGCTCCCCCACACAGCCATCGGTCCTCGGGGATCACATGTCGTATCTCCGGTGGTCCCTCTCCTTCCATGTACTCCGGCTTGCGGGAGAGCGCATCTGCTCTCACGTTTTCTTCTCCTGGAACGTATCGGATCTCGAAGGAAAACTTGGAGAACTCCTGTGCCCATCGAATCTGTCTCTGGTTGAGCACTCTCGCGGTCCTCCAGTATTCTAGGTTCTTGTGATCAGTGCAAACCTGAATCTTGTGTTGTGCCCCTATTAACAGATGTCTCCTTCGGCGAAATGCCGCATAGATCGCAAGCAGTTCACGGTCATACACGGTATAGTTCTGCTCCGACTTGCTCAGCTTCCTCGAGAAAAAGGCACACGGTCTCCAGTCCCCTTCGGGCCCCCCCTCCAAAAGAAGTACCGCCCCAATGGCTCGGTCGGACGCGTCGGTTTCCAACCTCATGGACTTCTTCAGATCAACATGCAGGAGCTGCTCCTCCAAGGCGAATGCCTTCTTCAGTCTTTCAAAGGATTGCTGGGCACTTTCTGTCCAAGCGAACTTCTTCTTGCTGCTTAGACAATCTGTGATGGGTGCTGTCAAGTGAGCGAAGTTCTTGATGAACTTCCTGTAGAAGTTGCTGAACCCTAGAAACCTCTGCACGTCCTTCCGGGTCTTGGGTGCCTTCCACTCCAACACCGCCTGCACCTTGCTTGGGTCCATAGCTAGGCCCTTGTCAGACAACCTGTACCCCAGAAATTCGACTTCTCTGGCGTGGAATTGGCATTTTTCCAGCTTGACCCACAGCTGATGCTTATGCAGTCTTTTTAGCACTTCCCTGACGTCTCTGACATGTTGCTCCTCATTGTCCGAATAGATTAGGACATCGTCCAGAAAGGCCATGCAGTTCTTGTACAGCAGAGGCCCCAACACGTGGTGCATGAAAACTTGAAAGCAGGCGGAGCCTGATTGTAATCCAAATGGCATGACTAAGTACTCAAACGCCCCCAGGGGGGTGAACATGGTGGTTTTCCATTCGTCCCCCTCCCGTGTTCTAATCAGATTGTACGCTCCCCTGAGATCCAGCTTAGTAAAAAATTTTCCCCGCTTCACCTGTGTTAAAATGTCATCAATCCTTGGCATTGGGAAGGTCACTGGTTCTGGAAACCAAGTTCAGCGCCCTATAGTCCACGACCAATCTGGGCTGGTTAGTCCCTTTTTGTCCACAAAGAACATCGGGCTGCCTCCCACCGCCTTGGATTCCCTTATGAACCCTCTCTGCAGATTCTTGTCGATAAACTGCCGCAACTCCTGCATCTCCCTGTCAGACATAGCATACAGCTTACCCATTGGTAGTTGCGCCCCTGGGAGCAAGTTGATTTGGCAGTCAAAGGGCCGATGGGGGGGTAGTTTGTTTGCCTCTTTCTCGCTGAAGACTTCCCTTAGGTCAGCATGTTGTGTTGGCACCTCCCCTTTCGTTCCCACTGCCAGCCCAGCCACCCTGGCCACAGTCATTCTTGGGGTTCCCCCCCCAGACAGTGCTCCAAACAGTACGTTGACCCAAAGGTGACTGACTGCTGATGCCATGACACTACTGGGTCATGCAGTGCCAGCCAGCTCATTCCCAATATTATTGGAGGTCCGGCCAGTGTGGCCACGTGAAAGGCGATGGTTTCAGTGTGCCTGGAAACCCTCATTCGCATTGGTGGGGTCTGGTGTGTCACTTCCCCTCCCAGAAGTTCCCTGCCATCTATGGTGGTCACTTGCAAGGGAAAATCCAAAGGTAGTAGGTGGAGTTGGTGCTCTAGGGCAAAGTCCCTGCTGAAGAAATTACAGGAGCTGCCTGAATCCAGCAACCCCTCAAACTTGACTGGGTGCCCATTCGGGAGTTCTAGCACCACTTCTACAGCTATAGCTGCTCTGGGGTGCTCAGGCTGGGGAGCTTTTATTGGTTGTTTGCCTGGCTGGTGCTCCTCTTGATTGGCAGCCAGGCACTTTCGTTTCCCTGCGCCTGTTCTTGCTCCTCCTTCTCCTCCCCGCTGGCAGCAGCCCCCACCATCCCTTGCCAAGCCTTCCTTTGAGGGCAGACCCTGGCAAAGTGTCCTGGCCGTTGGCAGAGAAAACATTTCTTGGTCGTCTTCCAATCCTTTCCCTCCCTTTTGCGACCTTCGCTGGACTTTGAAATCCCGCTGGCTCGAGCACCATCCACTTCCATTGGCTCAGGAGCCTGGGAAAGCTGCCTTGGTATTTCAGGAATGCTGTAGTCAAGGCAACGTTCCCCCTTTCCCTCGTGCTTCTCCTGAGCGTGCGCTTCCTGTCGTACTGCAATCGCAAGCACAGCCTTGGTCAGCTGATCCATGGACTGCGGGCGGGGGGCCCTGGACAGTTCGTCCTTCACAGCAGGAGACGAACCTTCCTCGAACAGCATTTGTACTGGTTCCGAGTCCAAACTCCATCCGAGCCGGTGGATCAGCATGGCAAAACGTGACCAGTATTCTCTAACTGATTGGTTCCCCTGCTTGCACCCCATCAGCTCCCGCCGAGTCACACTTTGTGCCACTTCACGTGAATACATCGCATCCATGGCCTGGAAGAATTTCTTAAGGTCCTTCAGGGCCATATTCTGCGTTGCCATGAGGGGCCTAATCCAATCCCGTGCCCCCCCCCGGAGATGCCCCACCACATAGGCTACTCGTTCTCCATCGTCCGCAAAGTCATTATGCTGCAGTTCCAAGGCATACTCTATTTCCGTTCGGAATGCATTATAGTCTTGGGGGTCCCCCCCAAACTTCTGTACCAACCCTGGTACCTTCCTTGCGATGGGGGTGGGTCTGACCTGTGCATCCAGAGCCCGCCTTTCATCCAGGCGCGCCGTTAGGAGAGCCACATGCTGTTCCAAGTCTCGGTTTCTCTCAACCAGACTTTCCCCTCCAGCTGCTTGCTCCTCCTGACCTCCGGCTCCCCTGGTAACGCTCATGTTGTCGCTCCTCTGAAGCTGCGCATAAGCAACGTAAGGGACTGACGGGTTGCTGTAATGGTTCTAGGGGTTGCTCGTGCGTAAGTTGCCTTTACTCCTGGCTAGGTTGCATGGTTGAACCCTTTCTGTCAGGACAGCCTCAAGATCCGTGGCTGCCTCAGTCGCTGGCAGAATCCATCAGTGGGCGTTTCTTAAACCGCTTCCAACATAGAAGCTGTTTGACGCCCAGTCTCCTCCCCCATTGCCTGCGCGAAAGTTTTCTGCGCAAGGTGGGTGTGGGCAACGGAGTGCTAGTGCCCTCTCCGCTGGTCTCCTGCGAAGAGTCCGGGAGCCACCTCTCCGATTCCTCTATCTCCTCCCCTTCTCCACTGGTGTTGCGCTGATTACCTTCCCCAGCGGATGGGCTATCCCTCCTCCTCCTAGGACCTTCTCCACCATCGTCTGGGAGCCTCCTCTCCGCCTCCCGCTCCGATGGCAGTTCCCTGACACAAGCAAACACATGTTGTTGTTTAATCGTTTAGTCGTGTCCGACTCCTCGTGACCCCATGGACCAGAGTACGCCAGGCACTCCTGTCTTCCACTGCCTCCCGCAGTTTGGTCAGACTCATGTTTGTAGCTTCGAGCAAACACATACAAATATGTTGATACGGAAGGGGGGCATGTCTTCTTCAGCCCTTCCGCCAGTCACCAGAGGGTCCAAGGCGATGACCTCTAGGTCACCCAGCCCCATATGGACCCCTCAGCCCCTGTAGGAGTGCAAATATCCAGAGATGTAGTGATCAGGTGGGATTACCATGAGGAATTATAAAATATACATCAAGCCATCGTGTCCATGATGAAAGCATTGTGTTGACTGGGTTTGATACATTGACAATAATTTCTGATTAAATCCCATAAGATTCTACATTCATGTCCTTTTCATGCCCTTTTGACTCTACTGCCTATTTCTCTCCCCTCACATGTCACATACACAGCAGTTCAGCAGTTGCTTCGCCAGGCAGGCATCCTGGGCCATAAAGATTGTGGGCAAGCTTATTTGAAGTAGCTCTCTAATGTATACTAATCTTAGGATGTTAATCTTAGGGCCAGGAAGGGGATACTGATTGCTATCCTCCTGGCCATCCTTCTTATCATGTGTACTGATTGTTTATGACCTCCGGGGTTGCCAGATACTCTTCTTTGGAGTTCTCAACTTATTTACCCCAAAAGTATGCATGGATAAAAAGGTAAAGGTACCCCTGCCCGTACGGGCCAGTCTTGACAGACTCTAGGGTTGTGCGCCCATCTCACTCAAAGAGGCCGGGGGCCAGCGCTGTCCGGAGACACTTCCGGGTCACGTGGCCAGCGTGACATCGCTACTCTGGCAAGCCAGAGCCGCACACGGAAACACCGTTTACCTTCCCGCTAGTAAGCGGTCCCTATTTATCTACTTGCACCCGGGGGTGCTTGGATAACTAGTGTTTATAGGTTAACTTTCTCCCCACGTGGGTTTGTGGAAATGCTCAGAAGAAATCTGATTGGTTCTTACGAACACTCTGTAAAAAGTTATTTTGTGAATAAAACGGCCTGGGCTGGGGGCTGCGAGGATCGGACGGACAAGCACAGAGAGACACAATTATATGCACCCTTCCCAGAGTCTTGCTGGTTGAAGCCTCTGTGTGTATTCTTATTAATCAGAGTTCAATCCTTCCTTTACTTTGCGAACGCAACAGCCCCCACACTGTTACATAAGCACCACACTTAACCCCGAACCCCATAAATAAAGTGCCTTTCTCCCTTCCCTACATCCATTCGCTAGAATAAGTAGACCGGGCGAAAATAAGCCCGAAACGCCTTATGTCTCCCTTTCGCTATGCCCGCTGTATTGTTTCCATTAGTAGACGTTGTATACTGACATTTTGTATCTCTTGAATGGGTGCGTTCTACCCAGTCAGAACGATGCATTCCCCCCCCCCCCACAGAACTAGCTCAGCTGAGCTGTTGCACGCCTCATTTAACCTTTGACAAGCTGCTGACGACTCCCGCCTGGAGAACAATGGAATCGAAACTCGTGAACTCATAAAACTCTCAAATTTCGCTACAATGTATCCACTTTGTTTCCAATTACAATTGTCAATATTAAATGGGCTAAAATCTTTAAAAATTCATATAAAATCAACCGCAACCCCGATTTTCTTGCTTTTGGTGCCAATCGGCTCAGTTTCTCTAGGACTCCATGACACATCCCCTGTCCTCCATAATCCCTCAAGCGAGCTGCCATGTACTCTCAGGAAGACCCTAATCCTGTCAAATCACTCTGCCAAGCCTTTCCTCTGGGCAATGCCAGGTGGCAGACTATGCATACTATGGACCATTGTCTTCTCATCACCGGTACTCAGGGTGTACTTATCTGTGCATATCTCCAGCTCTGCATATTCCCCCTCCCTCCTCCATATGTTAATCCCATGTAACCCAACCTCTTTATAATGTATTCATGATGTAACCTGTGTAACCCAACCTCTTCTTAATGTATTCATGATGCAACCGTGATGTATTTTGCACTGTACCCTGGGACATGGAGGGAAGTTTTAAAAGTTCATGTCACCCCTTCCTCGGGGTTCAATCTCACCTTGAACCTGTTGCGCAATAAACTTGGATCTTCTGCATCTTGCTCCTGTCTCCAGCTGCGCTCATTTTCCTCCACAGGGACCCACGGACTTAGTCCGACGAGCTGGGTGGCAGAGCAGTCTCGCACCCAGATTTTACCATAACATTGCAAATCACATGTCTGAAACCCACAGAAAAGTCCTGAAACCATTTTCTGTCTCCCAAAACGACCTCAAATATTTCTCTGCAAGGTCAAACGAAATGGGAAATCTCCTCATTGTCTCTGTGCTCACAAATCCTGCCTTAAGGGCACATTTAAGGTGTGAATAGGATGAGCCTGTGACCTGGGTTCAGGAATTAAGTAGTTAAAATAACAAAAGAGTGGCCAAAACCCAGATAATGCAATCAGGTAAATGGCAGACAGGAAATAAACAACACACTCAGGATTCTGTTTTAGGCCACCCCCTGTGATGTATGTATGATGTATTGGGGGAGGTGGTCCTGGGCTACACCCCTTCTGTGATGTATGTATGATGTTTCTGGGGGTAGTCTGGAGTTTGAGGGTGGGCAATTTAAAAAGTCTATATAAGGGCGGGCACACCTTTGTTCTGGGTCCCTCCTCCCTCCTGCGTGTGGGGGGAGCACCCTGTTGCAACAGCTTTAACAAAGATCAGGCTTACTAGCTGCTTTGCTTCTCAATATTCTCTGGTTGGTCTCTGTTATTTTCTCCTACCAATAGAGAACCTACAAAAGGACTCTGTATGGGCTCTTGGGTACCCTATAAGGGAAAAGGAGCAGTTTTTTCTCATAACACCACCATACATTTGTCATAACTGCGTCATAAATTGGGAGTGTCTTCTGGCAGAAACCTGAGCACCAGGCTTGCCCTGTCCCTCACATGACCTCTACCTCCTACCTGTTACGGAAAAATTCAGGGGGCAGGTTTACTCTACTGCCCAGCTCTCCTTGTCAGCAAAAGAAGGAATCTCCAGCCAAGTAAAGAAGCAAATCAGCGGTCAGTAGACCTAATCCTTATTGTTGCAACAAAGTTCAAACACACAGAGAGTAGGAACCCCAAGCATGGGGTTGCACGAACCTTTAAGACCTTCCCTCACTTCCCATAACACATTTCCAGCTACGTCATCAATACATCACCAATGTGTCACTAAGAAGGAGGGAATCTTGCATGGTAACAGGAGTCCATTATTCAATAAAACTATTTAGACCTATCCTTTCCTGAAGATGGGCTTTGTGAACACCTGGCTTCTGCAAACTTCATCAAGGGATATCTGTCTGGTCCATTGTTATCTTTTCCCTTGTGAGGTGGGAGGTGTAAGTGACTCTATGCCTCAGGGATTTTGGAGGCTGGGGAAACCCTGGATTCCCCACTTCCAGAGGAGTCATTAGCCATTGGAACCAAGGAAATGGGGCAAACTGTTGAATTTTGGTGATTATTTGATTCTATATTGGATAGTCAGGGGAAACACTACAATACATGGTATCCACTTATTGCTACAGTTTTATACACTACTTTTTAGAGGCTGTGGTGGGGACTTGGGATTTTGGGGAAGTCATTTAGCTCCCCCCCCCCCCGGTTTTAACACACCCTTTAGGTAAAACAAAGGTAAGTATTTACATGTTCCTTTTTCCCAGTGCAATCCATTGAGGTTGGATGTGCTGTTGGGCTCGGAATGAATACCTGTCTGGCACTCAGGTACCAGGATGTCAGCAATTATCACCCAGGGAGTGGTCTGCTGAGTATGTGGTCTCACACTTCAGGGATTATGGCTGCCCCATGCCATATCCCAAGCTTCTCCTCTGGTAGTCATTTTCCTTCTGATTAGAACAATGTTGGAATGGTGTTGTTGTAAATAAAAATATGCCCTTTTCCCTTATGGGGTATCCAAGAGCCCATATAGAGTCCTTACATAGGTTCCCTATTGGTAGGAGAAAATAACAGAGGCCAACCAGAGAATATTGAGAAGCAAAGCAGCTAGTAAGCTTGATCTTTATTGATCTGTTGCAACAGGGTGCTCCCCTCACACGCAGGAGAGGAAGAGGACCCCCCAGAATTGCTGTGCCAGAGCTTATAAAGACTTTTGAAAATCCCATTCTCTAGATCAGTACCACCCCCAGAAACATTATGCATACATCACAGAAGGGGTGTAACCTAAGACCACCCCTCCGATACATCCCACCTACATCAGAAATTTAAATGTTTTTCTCCTGTCACAGTTTATCTCCTGTCTGGCAAGTTACTTGATTGGATTGCCTGGGGTGCCTGGCCATTCTTTTGAAGTGGTAAAATACTTATTTCCTGGGCCAGGTCACAGGTTCACACCTTATTCAAACAGACATATCCTTGAGACAAGATTTGTGAGGAAAGAGACAATGGGGAGGCTTTTCCAGTTTAACCTTGCAGAGAAAGGATTTGGTCAGTTTAGGAATCAAAATGGTTCCAGGTTGGTCTTCCTGTGTTGATCTGTGTATGTGCAGTTATGAACATTACCATATATCTAATACCATAAAATTCCTATCACAGTGTAAATCCATAATTATAGTGATTTTATATGAATTTTATATGAATTTCAAGTTTTCCCGTTGAGCCAGTACATAGATACATTTATCAGTGAATTGTTACATTTGGTAATGTGTAGCGGTGGCTCTTTGTCTTTGCCTCGTAGTGCGGAGAGGCAAAGCTGGGGGGGGGGGAGGTCTCATGGAATAAAACCAAAATAAATAAACTAAAGGCATGTGAATGTGCAGAAGGGAGGGACTGTAATTATTTACTGAAGAATGCAAAGTTACCTTCCCTATAGCAAGGGAGGGTAAATGAAAGTATTCAAATGCCCAAAGTTTTTCCCAAAACTCTAGCGGTGGTCCTAACCTCTATAAGCAGGTGCCCTTTCAAGTCTTTACAATGCAGATATTTTTTTAAAATAATATTTTTTATTAAAGTTTTTACATAAAACTAAAAAACAAAAAAGAAGTACAAAAATACAAAGGTACAAAACGACAAAAACAACAACAACAAAAAACAAATAAAAACAATTCCATTTTCATAATATTCCTTGCATTTACTTATTTCCCAGACTTCCCCACACCTCCCCTCACTGCATTCCAGTTCATATATTTAATCAGCAAATCCCTTCCCTCTATCTTAACTTAATCTTTATCTTAATATCTTAATATATCTTAGTCTTTTCTTAATATCTTAATATGTTAAACCTTTTAATTTTACACCTTTTAACCTTCGAATTTTCCATACTCCTTCACCACTTTGTTGCTAATAACCTTTTAAGTTCAATCCGATGTCATTCTAACATTCATTAATCTTATAATATTTCTGTAAATAGTCTTTAAATTACTTCCAATCTTCATCCACCGTCTCTTCTCCCTGGTCTCTGATTCTGCCAGTCATTTTTGCCAATTCCATGTAGTCCATCACCTTCATCTGCCATTCTTCCAGAGTGGGTAGTTCTTGTGTCTTCCAATACTGCGCAATAAGTATTCTTGCTGCTGTTGTGGCATACATAAAGAAAGTTCTATCCTTCTTTGGCACCTGTTGGCCGACCATGCCCAGGAGAAAGGCCTCTGGTTTCTTCGGGAAGGTGTATTTAAACACCTTTTTCATTTCATTATAGATCATTTCCCAGAAGGTCTTAATCCTTTACAATGCAGATTTTGGTTACCCTCATCAGATGTAGGTAAAAGTGCTAAAACTGAGAAGCTGGGATAATGTGGCAGTTTAAGATCTTAGTGATATTTTGAACAACTGCTCCCTCTTTTCTAGCTCAGCTGATGCACAGCTGCCAGACAGGTCCCTATCCCAAAGTCCCTGTTGCAGGAAGGGAGCCTGAGGAGCTGAGGCAGATGGTGTTGGCAAAGGACTGCGTCCTAGACTTGATGGACAAAATAGAAACCGATGAATCCCTGTGCCTGGATGGCATCCACTCCAAAGAACTCAGATGCAAAATTGCTGCTTTTTTAAAAAACAAAAATGTACGACTGGCCCCTCAGATCAGCCTCCATCACTGAGGACTGGGAATTGGCCAGTGTAACACCATATTTCAAAAGTGATCCATGGGTGGGGCTTTTGGAAATTACAGGCTTGTTAGCTTAATGACTGTCCAGAGGAAATTGATGGAAAGCATTATTATAGAAGAAGAAGCCTTGCTGAAGCAGAGCCAGCATGGCTTCTGCCTGGAAAGTCCTGTCCTGCAAACCTTTTGAAGTTCTTTGAGTGTGTCAACAAGTATACTGGCAGAGGTGGTTCTGTCAACGTTGTCTTTAGCAGGGGCTTTCTTTCAGCCAGAACTCAGCTCCAGCACCTCTCAAGTGGGCGCCATTGCCATTATAAGATAATAAGGGACGCATTCAGAGTGAGTTCCAGCACCTCTTTTTCTAGAAAAATAGCAATGGTCTTTAGGCTTTCAAAAAGTTTTTCATGGGAAGCAGAGAGCAGGAATAAATGGACCGTCCTCCCAATGAATAGCTCCAAACCGGGTGAATTGGGAGTCAAATGGCAAATGCAGACCGTGCAGTGCATGCACACCAGAGCAAAAAATCTGAACCTCATGTAGATGTGAACAGGGTCTGAATTGGCGATGACCAACCAGGAACAAGAATTTGGGGTCCTAGCGGAGAGCATGATGCAAGACACTCAGGTTGGAAGTTCCTCCCCTCCCCACCACACTGACACGAAGGAGCTTCAGCTGTTGAATTTCTGCCAAGCCGGCTACTGTTAGAGGCCCAGGAGGAAATGTTACCCCTCCTGACGTCAGTCCAATGCGCACTTTCTTGGGAGCAAGTCCTGCTGCATCTGGCAGGGCTTGCCTTCAAGCCAGCACACACAGGATTGCGCAGCGCGGAGGGTGCTTAGCACCTGCCACAAGGCGGGCTCTTTGGGCTCATCGCCAACAGCTAAGAAGAGCTGGATTCGTCATTCAGGGTTAATGCTCAAAAGCTTACAAGTCCCTGATTAAATCGCAACAATACAGAGATGACGCTTGATAAAGGAGGCAGTTGGTGTATGATTTCATTATCCACAATTAAATGAGTGACTTTGGAAGGGGCCACCTGAAATCTTGACATTTTCCAGAGTTACCCTTTCCCTGGAATTTACTGCCAGTTCTTCACATAGCACCCAGCAGGCTCTTCTTATGTTCTTGGCTAGAAATTGGGGCTTTCGTGCTGTGGCTCCAGTCGCCCGCAACCCTCTCCTGGCTGAACTGGTGCTCTTGAGAGCCAGTGTGGTGTAGTGGTTAAGAGCGGTAGTCTCGTAATCTGGTGAACCAGGTTCGCGTCTCCGCTCCTCCACATGCAGCTGCTGGGTGACCTTGGGCCAGTCACACTTCTTTGAAGTCTCTCAGCCCCACTCACCTCACAGAGTGTTTGTTGTGGGGGAGGAAGGGAAAGGAGATTGTTAGCCGCTTTGAGACTCCTGAAGGGGAGTGAAAGGCGGGATATCAAATCCAAACTCTTCTTCTTCTTCTTGCTTCCAGAAGCTTCCTCAGACACCTTTTCTCTCTGACGGAGCTTCCTCTGAAGTGTGACTTAGCTGTTTTACGATCCAGACTGAATTTGTGTGATCTGATCTTTTAAAGATTTGCTTTCAAACTGCTATGTATGTGTTTACTTCTATTATATATTTTGTTATGCGATATTTTCACTGTACACTGCAATCCACTTAATGGATTCTTAAATACAGGTAGTATAAAACTGATCCCTCCTCAAACAACTCATTTCTTCCTCTTGGAAGATCTCCTGTTGGAGGTGAAGCTGTAGGCATGAGCTGCCTTGTGCTGAGACAGGCGATCTTGAATCCTGCATTGCAGGGGGTTGGACTAGATGGCCTTCCACCTCCCAATTCCATGGTTCTATCTAGCTCAGTATCAGTTTCACTGACGGGCAGCAGCAGCTCTCTAGAGGCCTTTCCATAGACACACCAGGGACCGAACCCGAGACCTCTTGCATGCAAGACATCTGCTCTGCCAGCCTGTCCCTTTTATTACCTACATTAAAACCTGCCTTGATCATGGTATTTTGGGCCAGGGCCACTATCCAAGCATTGCCAGGAGAGATACGCTTTGAGGATGCCCCAGAATGCCAGACCAAGTCCACAGCCCCCCCTTTTATGTGGGATATGCTGGTTTTAAAAACAGCTTGTTTTAATGGGTCCTAGAATCATAGAATCATAGATTTGGATGGGTTCCCCAAGGGTCATCTAGTCCAACCCCTGCAATTCAGGAATCTCAACTCAAGCATCCAGATGGGCCATCCAGCCTCTGCTTAAAATTCCTGGAAGGAGAGTCCACAATTTCCTGAAGGAGTCTGTTCTATTGTTGAATAGCTCTTCCTGTCAGAAAATTATTTCTGAGGTTTCTGCACCTGCTGGCCTCTCTCTCTCTCTCCCCCCGCCCCCGCCCACAGCAAGAGGGGGGATTGCCACACAGCTCAGGGTTCAAATCCTCACATGAAGCCAGTCTCTACCTCTCAGCCCAACCTGCCTCTCAGGGATTAATATATAAATAATAATAATAATAATAATAATAATAATAATAATAATAATAATTCCACCTTGAGGTCCACAGGAGGTGAGCCCTGGCTACTTATGTACAACATTGACTCATGTGGCTGCCTGCCCAGCCAGAGGAGTGGCTTTCCAGCAGCTGCCCAGCCTCTCCCTGGTGGTTCCCGTTCCCTGGAAAATAGAGCTTTGCTCCTCAGGTGCTCCTTTTGAGAAGGCAGTCCAGGAGGAGACACCCTCTCCTCCTCCGCCCCTTCTGCAACTGTTCAGAGTTGCTTGCCCTGCAGACAATATTGGGGCATTCCTCCTCTTCCTCCTCCTCCTCCATGGGCTCTGCCTCAGTTGCTGTGATGGCACCAGAGATGGGGCTGGGAAGGGGCCTCTGAGGAGGCCCTGGAGGAGGAGATCTGCTTGCAGAAGTCCCTTCCCTGGCAGGCGGCCATTGAGGTGGAGATCCAGTGCAGGAAGGGAGAGTCCTCCTCTCAAGGTCCATAGCCTGGCTGTCAGAGTCCCACTGCACTGGCTGTCAGAGTCCCACTGCAAGGTCCAGAGCGGGAGACAGGCGTGTCCCTGGAACCAAGGCTTCTCCACTCCCTTCCTCCCTTCACCTGGGCTGCTCTCTGCTCCTCGCAGGTTGCGCTTGGCCTCTTTGAGGGTGAGACACTCCCACCTTCGTGCCCTGTCAGCACAGACCGTCCTGCAGAGGAAGCAATGAGGCACCTGGCCAAGAAGACTTCTGGGGGCTGCCGACCAGCTGCCCTTTTCTGCTTTGGACTAACCCTCCTGCTGGTGGTGAGTCAAGGGGGTTGACTTGGGGAGTAACATGCTCTCTAAAAATACCAGGCCTGGGTGGGGGTAAAAGCTGAATGGAGCCCTTTGGGAGAATGCAGTCTTTCGAGGGGCTGGTGGGTGTTTTGGGGGGGTGGGAGCATTGTGGTGGTTTGTGCATCTTCTGGGGCTGCTGCTGGTCACTGGGCTAAGCCATGTTGCCCCCAACTAAAAAGCCCCTGCAGGGAGTGGGGAGGGCTCAGTGGGGTTGACTTTGGGGTGTGCTCAGCCCCACTACTTGCATTCGCCATCAAGCCAGACAGTGTCAGACATGCAACCTGAGCGGGGGTGGGGGTGTCCCATCCTGAAGTTCCCACAAGAACTTACAAAAGACCCATTGGGGGGGTGTCTCTCCTTCCTTTGAGGTTTTTAAGCAGAGGTGTGTGGCTATATGTCTTGGATGCTGTAGTTGAGATTCCTGCATTGGGGCGTTGGACTATGTGAGATATAAAACACCGGCCCCAAGACTCTGGGTCCTGGGACCTTTAAATAAAAATTTGAGCAAAATTGGTGAAGCAGCAAAAAGTTAGTTTATTGATTACATATACATTTCTTTCAAGATTTGGGTGTCCCAAAAGCAGGCACACCCCAGTTTAGTAAAACACAAGTTTATATCACCTGTTCCCCATTGGGTGGAGGCACACAGGGGTTACAGTCTTATCAGGACCGCCTAATTAAAATATTAAACTCTCTGCCCCTATTGACATCTCCCATCCCTCTAAATCCAGGGACCATCACTCTTAATTACTTTTACCCAAGTAAGGAAGTGTGTTCTCATGCATTTACCCAAGCGATGCAGCCACATCCTGACCACCCCTTAGGCGCACATGATTTATATCCAGTTCTACCCTGTTGAAGTGTCTAAACCACATTCCAGCAGTAAGCCACCCTGTTTTCTGGCATTCTAACCCCCAGCCAGTAAAGATAAGTCCCCAAGCGAGTCTATGGTTTCTGAGTTGTTGCAACATTCTGCTCAGAAGCTGCAACTATTGGAGGCCTTTTGACCTTTTATGCTTTTATGAAAAAGAGACATTTTTATTCCTTACAGACCAGATAACCCTCGGGGTCCAGTGGCTTAGTGTGGGGGGTGCAGGGGGGGCCGGCCGCACCGGGCGCAACATCTGGGGGTTAGGGTTAGGGGGCGCAAATCCACGGGTTAGGGGGCGCAAAATCCACGGGTTAGGGGGTGCAAATTACTTGCCCCGGGTGCTGACAACCCACGCTACGCCACTGTCGGGGTCCCTTCCAGTTCTATGATTCTATGAGCTGCCTCTTGGTTTGCCTGGAGTGCTCACATTTTGCTCAGTAATGTTTCAGGGGCAAGTGAGCTGGGTGCCAAAGGGAATGAGATGTGGAAGAGCCCATCTCTCGGGGAAAGGGGTTGGGCTGAGTGGTCTTCTGAGTTCTGAGGGGGGACCTTGTGCTTTGCTGGCCACTTGGGTGGGCAGGGGGGAAATGCAAAAAGCTTGACTGACTGGTGGAGATGAGAGGGAAGTGCTGCTTAATCTCCCCCTCCAGCTCTTCTCAGCCAGGGTTCTGGAGGTGCACATTTAAGGGACACGGCTTCCCCCCAAGGATCCTGGGAGCCATAGTTCACCCCCAACTGGACCAGATTTCCCCTCACCCAAACAAAATCCAGGAATCTTTGAGGGGAGTCGTGTGGTGCCTCTATCTAAGTTGGCAGAAGTTACTTAAGCCTCTTCCTTTGGGGTCAAATGCACTCTGCAGTGGTTTGCCCTCGGAATCCCTGCTGGATCTGGAGCTTGGAGGGGGGAATTTGTCCCCCTGCTTTCCCTCTCCCTTTGTAGGAAGAGGACTTGCAGAATTGATGGGTGTTGCTGTGTGTTTGGTGTGTGTGAGGAGCAAAGTAAGAGCAGTCCAAATTGGGAGTTAAGATTAAAAAGGGAAAAGGTAGCTTTGCTTTAAAAATAAAATCAAAAACTTCCTTACAGTAGCTTCTTGTGCAGGGTCAATTTTTTGAGAGAAAATGTCTCTTGCTCCCTCCCCCAAAGGAAACTGGGAAGAGTGTGTGTGTGTGTGTGTGTGTGTGTGTGTGTGTGTGTTAGCAGGGGCTCTGCCTCCGGGCACTCCCCTCCCCTCCTTCCCTTTGGCTCTTCCCAGGTCCTTCTTGGAAGGCTCTGTTCCTGCTGGGTTGCAGCAAATATAATAAGCGGTTGTTGGGCGTATGATGGATGCTCCTTCCATTTCCGGAGCCGCACCTCAGCCTCAGATGTTTGGATTGCACCTCCCTGCCTTCCATAGTTCACTCAGCCCCACAAGGGCACCAGCGGAGCTTAACCAGGAGATGCCCTGCCCCCCTCTGCCCTGCCCCTCCTTCCTGCAGGGCTTGGGGTCCCAGTGGGCTGCGGAAGGGTCCCATCCTCAGGGTTGCGGAGGGGGGGTCTGCTGAACCTTGAAGGAGCTCAGCTTTCCTCCCGTCTTGCTTCTCTCTTGACTCATGGCTTCCCGGGGCTAAGGAGAAGCAGGGTCAGCCTGGAATAATATTGTGTTGGATAATGGCTGGTGGGAAAGGGCTTAGGCAGGACCCTCTCCTCTACGCTCTGCTGCCCCCCTCCCGCCCTTCAGACTGCTCAGGCCAGATAGAAACCTTCTTCTACTAAGTAAGACGTAGGAAATGCCGCTAAAACAATTTTGCTTTATCCCAAAGCTGTGGAAACTTTAAAGATATCCAAAAACGGTGTTTTTCTTGACTGAAAGTTACTCTGGCTGCTACTTCCTTCTGCAGCTCTAGCAGCACTTCTTGCAAAGAAACAGCAACGTCTTTTTCTTGTTTATTTCTCTAGGTCACTTCTGTTTTCTTCACTTCTCGCTTCTCTCTCTGGCCCACCCAGTCTCGTGCCGTACCCGCCCCATTTACACGATTTTCAACTGTGGCCCCCTTGGAATATCATGGGGGGAGGGCCCAGGGAGCCATATGCCCCCCAGTTGAGAAACACGGCGCTAAAAGATGGCCAGAATGCAGAAGCCTAATACAAAAAAGCCATAAAAATCCAAATCTGTCAGGAGCATCCATCCATCTGCCCTTCAGCCTCACTGGAGGCACCTGGCGCACAGCGGGAATAGACACCCCCCTGCGCAAAGCCCGGGTCTGGGGTCTCTCCTCGGTAGCCAGCGGGCGTCGTGGGGAGCGCGGAAAGACCCGGTGCAGGATGTGAATGGCCATGTTTATGCTGTGAACCGCCCTGAGATCTATGGATGAAGGGCGGTATACAAATTTAATTCACCACCACCATCATCTTCGAGGGTGGGGGCTGGGAAAAGAGAGGGGGGTTCTCCCTTTCTAGACCTCTTTAAAATATGCTCGCGATGGCTCCTGGCCACAAAGGCTAAGCGTGGCACTCTACAGAGGCAGCTATGCTTCTGGGTGCCAGCCCTGCCAGAAGGGGAGACTGCCCTGCGCTTGGAGCCTGCTCGCGAGTTTTCCTTCGAGGCACCCTAGAGCCAGCAGCCACAGGCTCTTCCGCCGCTCTGCTGCCCGCCTGACGGCTCTCCTTCGGTCTCCGCAGGTGCTGTACTACATCATCGCCACCGAGGAGCCCCGGGCCCAGTCGGCGCCCCCGCCCGCGCGCGACCCCCGCCCGACCCCGATGCCCTCCCCAGAGGCCCGTGAGATGCAGGCGCTGCTCCAGCTGATCGCGTGGCCGGCTCCCTCCGAGGCCGCCGACGTGGCGTTCGCCAGCTCCACCAGCCCGGAGAAGAGCGGCTACGCGCTCCTGCACGCCCCGCGCAACTACACGGTGGGCGACACGCTGCTGGTGCGCCTTGAGGCGCGCGACCACGCCGGGCGGCGCAAGCTCTACGGGGGCGACTTCGTGCGCGCCAAGGTGCACTCGCCGGAGCTGAAGGCGGCCGCGGCCGGGACGGTGCAGGACCACGGCAACGGCTCCTACACGCTGGCCTTCCCGCTGCTGTGGGCGGGCGCCGTGCGCGTGGCGGTGCGCCTCACCCACTCCAGCGAGGCCGTGGCGCTGTTGCGCCGCATCCGCCGCTCGCAGCCCTCCACGGTCGCCTTCTCCGGCTACTTCGCGCAGCCAGACCAGCCGGGCAAGGAAGAGGTGACCGAGTGCAACGTCCACCCGCCGCCCGGGCCGGCCTGCCAGTACGTGGACCCGGGCACCGGCGAGCGCTGGTTCTGCGTGCGGCCCCAGGCGCACCCTTGCGCGGCCCTTGTGCGCCACTCGTCGGGGCGCTACAAAAGCGTGCTGGCGCCCAGGGAGAAGGCTTTCTTTGCGAGGTGAGCGGCGGGGAGGGTACCAAGTCGCCCAGGAGGCTTGTTAGACAGGTCTTTCAAAGAGAGAGGTGGGGGGGTTGTTTCTGCTTTTAATAAGGTTTTGTTAAAGCATTTTCATAACAGAGTAAGAGAAAATAAACTAGGTGAAAACAAACAGCGAGAGAAAGAGAAGAGAAAACACCAAAGGAAAACAAAAAGAGAAAAGGAAAGGAAAGGGGGAAATGAAAAGAGGAAAACAGAGGTTTCTTAAAGACTTCTTATTTTTTGGCTGTCAGTTACATAAAAGAAAGTATTCAAAATATTCACTCTAGAATGACCTACAACTGGCAATATTTCCCGAAACTTCCAACACAAATGTCACAGATTAATTCGTTTTCCTTTTTACACAAGGAAGGTGTTCTCTAATTATTGTTATTAATAAACGTTAGCAATCGTTTTTCTCTAATCAGACATATCAGCTTTGTTTCCAGCAACTTCAACAACCTCCATATTAAACATTAATAAATACTTCCATCTTTGTCTACACAAGAGTCTCTCTGCTGTAATCATATATTTTTAAAAATTCCACAGTTCTTTTCTAATGTTTTGAATTATTTTTATATGCAGTCGACAGACAAAGAATCAGAAGTTCTCCTTTTTTCTTTCTTCTTTTCTTTCCCTCCTATTTTTCTTTTTCATTTTTGTTTGTGCTTTTATTTAGATCTGTTTCTTTTATCTTTGATATTCTCAAAAGATATTTGATATTAATTTTTGTATATCCCCACCCCCAACAGAATCTTTTGAAGAAAAACAACAGAGCAGGGTGGGGAGGGCAGGGCAGGGGAGGCGCCCCTCCATCTCCCAGGGGCCACCTGGGCGGCTTCTGCAGAGTGTCTCTCTGGGCCCTGACTCCAAAGCCATCCTGTGACCCTTTCGTGTAAAAGCAGCAGGTAGGAAAGGCAGAGACGAGGCAGCTGAAGGTGCCTGAGGGAGATGCACCAGCACGGTCAGTCAGTAGCCGGAACCAGCTGCTGGCGGGGCTCTGGGGGGTGGGCTCTGGGGGCCCTTGATGCCCTTTGTTCTTCCCTAGGGCCAGGAGTTTCCCAGGAGAAGCGCAGCCCAGGCAGCAGCGCCTGCAGGACCCCCTCTTCCCCTTCCCCACTTCTCATTTCTCTCTGTCCACACAGGGCTGTGACAGACCAACCCATCCCAGGGAGTGTGCCTGTTATCCAGGTGCTGTCCAAGCCCCAGCAGGCCATCGGTGAGTTGCCAGGGGGGTCAGTTGCCCCCTGCTGGTTCCTGGTCCCTTTATTACCTGGTCACATATTTCTCTAACATATTTCAAGTCTGTCAATCAAGTTGGCTGGAAATACTTGATAATGGATGTCGGAGACATCCTTTTGAAATGGTGAATTCCTGTCTCTTTGGACAGAGTGGCACTTTTTGGGCCTGGTGGGAGCTGAGCATCTCTCTCCTTTGCCCACTTTCCTGCAGTGACGCCACCCCCTCAGCCGTGCCGCCCTGGCCTTGCCCCCACCAACCCAGCGGGCTTCTACTACCAGGACACCTGGGTTTCCTTGCTGTGTTCCAGTCGGCCCTTCACTACTCCAGACTCGGCCCTCAGCTGCCTGAAAGGAAAGATCGTCCACATGGTTGGAGACTCCACCCTGCGCCAGTGGTGGGAGTTCCTGGTGGGATTCATCCCTTGTGAGTGCCTGCTCCCCTGGGGTAGTGGCAGGGGGGACACTTTGGGAATTCAGGTGGAACCAGAGGCAGGGCTGAGCTGAGGAGACCAGGCAAAAAGAAATGGAGGGAAGAGGACAATGAGCAGGGGGTACGGGGGAGGTCCCATTTGGTCATGCCGGGTGGAAAGAGGAGGAATGGATGGCTGGGGCTAGGAGAAGCATGGAAGGGGCCAAAGAACTATATTTTACCCCACAGGAGTCTCGAACCCATGACCCTGAGTGAAAGATTCTTGTGCTCTACCAACTGAGCTATCCAGCAACTCTTCAAACCCTGGTCTCTCCAAGGTCTGAGTCCAACACTCTAACTGAGCAGGTTCTCAAAGGGTGTGGCGCACCATAGTGGGGTAGCAGGAGAGGACAGCAAGTGTGGCAGAAGATTCAAGGGCAATTCGAGAAATGCTTAAATTATAGTATAGTACAGCATCAAAATCATTTTTTGCATTTGCAGAATATGGATAGATATATTTTCCAAATGAGAGCAAGAGCCTCAAGAAATGCTGAGGACAATCCAACTTGGGTTTTCCAACACATTTCTTATTAATGAAAAAGTTTGGTGTGGCGGGAGTAGATTTTTATTCCAAAAGTGCAGCCCAGAGAATAAAGTTTCAGAACTTTACTCCTGAGTTGCAGAAGGTTGGAGTAGATGACCCTTGGGGATCCCTTCCTACTCTGTGATCCTAACCACTACTCTAGCCGCTACACCCCCTGTCCCTGTGAGGGTGGGCAGGACCCAGAGCAGGAGAACCCAGGGATGTTTGGGGTCTGAATCTCTCTCTGTTCCCCCCTCTCTCCCTGCCCCTCTTGCCAGCACTCCAGCAGATCGACCTCCACGTCACTTACCAGTCGGGGCCTCTCCTGGCTGTGGAGGCCACCCGGGGCCTGGTGCTGAGCTGGCGTGCCCACGGTCTCCCTCTGCGCACTGGCAAGACCATGATGGCTGACTTGCACTACCTGGCCAACGAGCTGGATGCGCTGGGCGGTGGCCCTGACACCGTGGTGGTCTTCACACTCTGGGCGCACTTCACCACCTTCCCCCTGGAGGTCTACGTCCGGCGGCTGCGCCGGGTGCGGCAAGCTGTGGCCCAGCTCTTGGCCCGCAGCCCCCTCACCACCGTGGTCATCAAGACGGCCAACACCGGCTACAAGTCTGTCTACGGCAGCGACTGGCTCTCCCTGCAGCTGGACCACCTGCTGCGCACCATGTTCGCCAGCCTGCGTGTGGCCATTGTGGATGCCTGGGCCATGACCTCCTGCCACTACCTGCCTGACAACATCCACCCTGGGAAAGTCGTGGTGAGGAATGAAGTTGCCTCCTTCCTCTCCTACGTCTGCCCGTGAGACTGAGCCAGGAGGGAGAGGGAAGGAGTCCCAGGCGGGGGTCTCCAGATGCCAGATGCCTTGCCACACTCTGCACAGCGGCTTGAAGATCCCCTACAGTGGGGAAAGGGGCCTCCAGAAAAGTGGGGGGCACCCTTTCCCCCCGGCCACAAATGTTATGGGGAAAATGGGGGGACTTTGGGTCCCTGGAGGTCTGCTGTGGTCAGAGATACAAATGGAAGGAAGCAAGGCAAGCTGCTGATCTGTATTGGTCTGTTGCAATAGACCAGGGGTCGGCAACCTATGGCCCATGGGCCACAAGTGGCCCACAGGGGTCATTTAACCGTCCCATGAGCCCCCCCCCCGAACCGAGCCACCTGCTCGACAAGTCCCCACACGCTGCGGTAAACTGGTGTAGCGCAGCATGGGGACTCGCTTTCCCAATGCTTGAAATTGCATCTGTGCAGACGCAGACGCTGGAAATTGCGTCTGCGCAGATGCAGATGCCGGAAATCACAGGCACACACACACGCAATCCAGCCCACGGAGGGATCTCTGCTGGAGTGAACCGGCCCAGGCAAGGTAAACCTTGCCAACCCCTGCAATAGACTCGCCTCCGCCTGCCCCACTTGCAAGGAGGTGAGGGAGCCCTGAACAAAAGCACGTTACAATTTTTAAACCCTCAGAGAGTGACTGCCCTGTCACAGAAAGAACACCCCAACACACATCACCAGTACATCACAAAATTGGCTGCACATGGAAATCAGATCATGCTCAGAGTCCATATTTCTCCAACGTATTTCAAGTCAATCAAGTTGCCTGGAAATATTTAATGGATGTTGGAGACATCCTTTTGAAATGGTGAATACCTGGACTCCATAATCCATTGCCAAGGACAGATATCTGCTCCTTTAACAGGTCTGCTTGGCCATTCAATAGATCCTTGTCAAATCTGTTCACAGAGGGGCAACCTATTAGGAATTCCCTGCTCTGTGTCTTGAGGGAGTCTCTGAGGTTGGCTAGGAGCTAAGCATGGCTGCTGTACATTTTCAGACATGAGGTTTATGCAGTTTATGCATTTTATGCATTTTTTCATCTCCGCCAAGCTAAGCAGTTGGCTCCTTATCTCTCTCGCCCTGACCTAGCCACCGTGATCCACGCGACGGTCACCTCCAGACTGGATTATTGTAACTCGCTCTACGTGGGGCTGCCCTTGAGACTGACCCAGAAACTCCAGCGGGTGCAGAATGCTGCAGCGAGACTCCTTATGGGGTCGTCGCTGCGAGATCACATTCATCCGGTACTATACCAGCTGCACTGGCTCCCGGTGGAGTACAGGATCAGGTTTAAGGTGCTGGTTTTAACCTTTAAAGCCCTATACGGCCTAGGACCCTCGTAGCTACGGGACCGCCTCTCCTGGTATGCCCCACAGAGAAACCTACGGTCTGCAAAGAAAATATCCTGAAGGTCCCAGGCCTCAGAGAGGTTAGGCTGGCCTCAACTAGAGCCAGGGCTTTCTCGGCTGTGGCTCCGATCTGGTGGAACGCTCTGTCACAAGAGACTAGGGCCCTGCGGGACCTGACATCTTTCCGCAGGGCCTGTAAGACAGAGCTGTTCCACCAGGCCTTTGGTCAGGGCGCAGCCTGACCCCCTCCTCTGGCAATCTGCACAGAATCTTGCTTAATGGTTGCCATCAATTTGATTTTAACTAATTTTTATAATGAAAGGTTTTTAGAATGTTGGATTATTTTGATTGTTGTTAGCCGCCCTGAGCCCAGCTTTGGCTGGGGAGGGCGGGGTAATAATAAAATTATTTATTATTATTATTATTATTATTATTATTATTATTATTATTATTATGTGGGTGCATTTACCTTGTGCACTTAGGAATGTGCCTTTTATTTATGACACTTTAGAATTCACAAACACAGTCTGGAGCTCTGGGGGACCAAAAGTGTCCTCTGTTATGAGATGGGTGGGAGGAAGACTGTTACACTTGTGGCTTTTGGGCCTGATGATCCCTTCAATCCCAGAAGGGCCAGCTAGGTCTCCCCTGAGAGGCACTGGCGCCTCCCTCACACCACGCCAGTCACACTGCTGTCCTCTTTGGCTGCCCACTGTGCTTGGACCTCAGAGCATGTGCAGTTAGGCTGTATGATGCCTGTGTCGTAATTCCTGGATCCAATAAGGGTCAACATCTAATTGAGGATTCCTTTGTTGAATTAGTCAGGTAAGGACCATAATGACCCCTAAATATGGGTCACTAGTATAAGAATGGAATGGCTTTGTGTCAGAGGGCAGACAGGTAGATCCCCTCCCTTACCTGGCTGGTGGTGAGAAGGACAATGGCCAGAGCTGGGTGTGTATGAGCTGGGCTGGAAGCAGGCAAGAGGCCAGAGAAGGAGAGACGTGCTGGATCTTTGCTGGAATCCAATGCTGGGAGAAGCAAGACCTTCTTGGGTGTCAGTGCTGGGAGCCCCAGCACCCTACGCTCGGGTTGTAGATATGTGTAAATAAGCCACACATCCTGAAGACACCATGGTCTCTGCTGGCTTTCATTCCAACCAAACTGAACCCTGGGTATGTGCCTGGAATCCCCGGGGACTCTCAGCGCTTGGAGATTGGGGTGGTGTGCAACAGATTAGTAAATGAAATGAAACAGAATGATAAATGATATGAACCTTATGCAGGAGTGGCATAGAAAATTGAATTGAAAGGAAATAAGGCAAGATGAAATATTTAAGAATAAAGTTATTTTCACATGATTATATTAAATGCAACTTAATTTGCACGGGAACTAATAAGTAGCAAGCACAGAGCTATCAGTTACAGCAAATAATGCAACTCCTGACTCCCTCCAGCCCATCTGGTTGTGAAACTAATCTAGGTTTAGATCAGTAACAATCCATGGCTGCCAGCCTCATAATAGCATGTGAAGCAAAGCAGGCACCAAGGCAGAAAAGGAAAAACAGCCAGGGAAACCTACCCCCACCAACTGCCCTGGATTAGCAATGTTCCATGGAGGGAACTTTGAAGCCCCTTCAGTGCCGCTTTGCCAAAGCGCCTGACACCTTTGTCTTGGATCCTGGCTGCTGTCCTGCTGCCCAGTTGTAAGGCCAATGTCTCCATGAACCTTATCTAAAGCAGCCAATATGTGCACATGGCTCCAAGCAGTTTGTTAGACACAAAGGAGGTCTGGTGTCCTTCATCTTGATATATCATGGCTTCTCTGCTGTGTGCATGACGGAGACGTAGGCCTAGCAGGGCCCAGATTAGCAGTCTTCCTGCTTGCATTCATCTGTCTCTGGTTATCTCCCATGTGGACTACTGCAATGCTCTCTACGTGGGGCTACCTTTGAAGGTGACCCGGAAACTACAACAACTCCAGAATGTGGCAGCTAGACTGGTGACTGGGAGTGCCCACCGAGACCATATAACACTGGTCCTGAAAGAGCTACATTGGTTCCCAGTATGTTTCTGAGCACAATTAAAAGTGTTGGCACTGACTTTTAAAGCCCTAAACAGCCTCAGTGCAGTATACTTGAAGGAGCATCTCGACCCCCATCCTTCTGCCCAGACACTGAGGTCCAGCTCTGAGGGCCTTCTCGGTAGTGGCGCCTGCCCTGAGGAATGTGCTGTAAGCCATTCAGAGTGTCTGGGGAAACCGAGCCAGATGGGTGGGGTAATAATAATAATAATAATAATAATAATAATAATAATATTCTGTTGTGGTTACATCAAGCCCTTCAATGTCACCCAGGGGTCAATGAGTCCATGAAGAAAGGCATCTGCATATGTTCCAGAAAATATTTAACATCTACACACCATTCAAGTGTCCTGAAGCCATCCTGGTTTCTGATGTGATCCCAGAACCACTGGCAGAGGAGCGGGGTGAGCGCAGAGCCCCCAGCACCATCGGGGAGGGGGTATCATCGTGGCCACCCCCGGACACACACCACCCCCCACTGCGCCATGTGCTACGCCCCCGGGGCGTGTCCCATGCCCCCACAGGCAACGCACCACGCCCCTCAGGACACGTGCCAGCCATGCCACCGCCTGTTATCCGTCCCAGGTGCCGGACCATGCAGCTTCGCCACTGCCCAGAACATCCCTGTTTCCCCTGGCAGCTTGGGCAGCTCCTCTCAGTTGCTGGAGAGCAGGGGAGGAGGAGGAGAGGCTGCTGTTGCCCAGTCCCGCATGACATACTGGCTCTGAGCAGCAGGCAGAGGGAAGGGCCACCCTGAGTGGGACTAAAGGGAGAAAGAGCGGAGTACAAGGAATCTTGACTTTAAAAAAAAAAAAAAGCTTTGTGCATCCGTGTCTAATCTTGCCCCTTTCTAAAATTTTGTTATTGCTGAGTGTTTGTCTTCTTGTAAATTTACCAATCAAATCAAATCAGAATTAAGGGGTTTTCTCAGGATGGTGGAGGGTGTCTGTGCTGGGTCCTGTTGGTGTGGTGCTGGTGGCACTCACCCTTCTTCTGATAGGAAATGCTCTACAGGGGGAGGAACAAAAAATTGGCATTGAGGAGGGTCAGTTGGGAGAAAGAAATGTCCCTTTTTCATCATCTGAGGATTAGTGGAGGGCCTGCATCTAAACATCTGCATCAAAATATAAACAGCCTGAAAGTTTTCAAGTTAACACTTGAAAAAGATAAATATGAGCAAAAATTGGGTTATGTATGAAAAATTAATAAAAGAGGAAGGAAATAAATGGAAAATGAAGCCCTATGAGGAGGTAAAAGAATATGTTTTGACGTTTGTTTCAATTCAACCGTAAACTGTGGGTTTTCCCTGGGAACGTGGTAAGACCAAAGAAGAACATCTTGGACCTGTGACTCGAAATCACGGCTGAAGCCAAGTGTGGACGAGCCCTTAGATGAAACATTTGGCATCTCAGTGTGACTATTCACATTGTCAAAACAAAATTTAAAAATTCCTTTCAAACTTAGTTGGTCTCTAGGGTGCTACTGGAAGGAATTTTTTTATTTTGTTTCGACTATGGCAGACCAACACGGCTACCAATCTGTAACTATTCACACTGTGTGAGAAGTTTTAATCCTTTCCGTCTCTTTCCCCAAGAGGGACCATATCCTGAATACCTTCTCCTTTCAGAATAATTTAATTGCTTTGTCAATACATAAAGGGCTTTTCAAAACAAAGACTTCATATTAGGAAATGAAACATCCTCCTCCTCCTCCTCCTCCTCCTCATATTTATTTAAGAACCTAAGGAGAGCCTGGCTGCTGAATCAAGCCAGTGGCCCATCTAGTCCAGCCTTCTGTTCTCACAGCGGCCAACCAGGTGCCCCCAGAGGGAAACCTACAAGCAGGATGGGAGAACAAAAGCCACTCTCCCTCTGGTGGCTTCCAGCAACTGATGTTCAGAAGCATTGCTGCCCCTAACTAGCGAGGTAGAACAACTCAATGAACTGCATATTGAGCATTCAAACTGACTGGTTTGCAGACAAATCTCTGGTCTGAGCAGCAGGGCTCTTCTTGTGCTCTGGTCTGGAAGGGACTCCCAGACAATCACCCAGCCAGCCCTGATCACGCCCAGACCTGCTCTGCTTCAGCCAGGACAGCAACTTGATCTCAAACTTCCGCTCACACTTGCTGGCAGCAGCAGAGCGTGCGTTCCTGGCACCCGGGGGTGCGTGTGCCAGAGGAGGGGGTGTGAGTGCATCAGGGGCACAGAGGGTGGAGGAGCCTGTGGTGGCACCCTTGCCCTCATTGCCAGAGTGACCATTTGCCCTGGAGCCAAGCAGGGCCGCCCTGCGCTGCCCCCCCTCCCCAGCAAACACAGCACTTTGTGGGCATGGAGCAAGGGGTCCCATGCAGGCACCTCCAGCATGACGCCTGCATGGAGGGGGCTCCTGCTTCATGGCCTCTCAAAAAACTGTGCCTGGGACCATGGCCCCTCTGACACCCCCAGGCTACACCCCTGCCTGCTGGTGTCTGCTTTGACCCCTTTCAAGGCCAGTAATGCTCCCAAACTAGGACAGAAGGAGATGCCTGTTTTATTCACAAAGATCCTGAGCTGCAACAGCTGGACAGAGATGCAAGGATGCATGGAAAAGATTTGCCTGCTACTTTCCATCCAAAGTCCTCAAAGAAGCTTATGGCAGGAGGGGTACCCAAACTCCTCTCCTCATGGGCTGTTTGAAAATGGCTGAGGGATTTAGCAGGCCACTTTTGTTCAGCTTATTGCAGCCTTTGCCATGTTCTTTGTTAGATGCTGTGTGATCTTTCCTTGCATTTTTATTGCTTGTTTTATATCTCACACATTGTATTTTACCATATGCTACACAATTCAAACTGTAATACAATAAAGTACAAAGAATAAGAGAAGGAACTAAAATGCAATTAAAAATCAATAGGAATATTTACTGGGATAGATGTACCTGAGGGATAGAACCTTATCTATTAAGAGGCTTAATATCAGAGTTATAGGTTTGAGTCCCGCGTTGCACAAGATTCCTGCATTTCAGGGGCTTTCTGGTTTCTGCCTGCTCCCCAGGGCAAAAAAAACCACTGTGATACACTGGGGGAGGTTTCCTGCATTTATAAGTGAAATAAAAGAATTTTGCCTTTAGCCACCCATTTATTACATTTCAAACTGGGGACCCACAATATTCAATGATATCAGACAGTTCCGTGAAAGAAGGTGCTTCCTTGGAAAAGTCAGATTTCTGATCTGTAATTAGTTAATTTATGGTAAATAAAATCCGGGGCAGGCTTGGGCAGGCTTTGGATGTTAGAGGGAGAAACACTGGGAGAGAAAAAGGAAGAAGTTGAGAGGAAAATTAAGAAGCTGGGAATAGAGTGTAGATATAGGATAAAACAACAATAACAGGGCATATTTTATACAACTTAATTGCTTTTTTAAGTTTTCTAGAGAATTATATTTACTAATCTTGACACTATTTTCTATGCGGAAATTTGACAAGGATCAAACTTTGAACCCTGATTTTTACATAAATTCACAAAGGTAAGGTAAAGGTAAAGGACCCCTGGACAGTTAAGTCCAGTCAAAGGCGACTATGGGGTGCTGTCAGAGCTGGCTCCTGGTCCCAGCTCACAGAGGACCAACGCTAGCCGGTAGTAAAGTACCAAAGTCTTTATTGAAGTATAGTTTCCATTTCCAAACCTCAGCGTCCCAGCTCTACGTCTGGAGTCTAGACCGGCGAAGCTCCGTCTGAGTCTCCGCCCCCTGTACACCAGTTTAAGACTCTAATCTTACTCCACCTCTTCCTTCTCTCTCTCTTCCTCTGGGTCCTACTACCCCCCGGGGTCTCCTCCCTCCTGGACTCTTCCGACGCAGACGTTGACCCCTCTGACTCCTCCCCCTCTCTTCGGCAGGCTTTAGGACCTGGCTCCCTACCCGGGCTGCCCACCGTGCCGCCCTCCTGTACATTTGAACTTGTGCGCGCGCGCGTTTAACTTTCCTGATGACCGTTTCCTCGCTCCCTGACGAGGGTGTGGTCACTCCTGCCTCACGTTCTCCCGCTGCCCGCGCGCCACCTGATCCCGATGCCTGGGACTCCTCCCCCCTACTGCACTCTGGGGGGGACGCTGGTCCGGATTTCCAGCTGCTGCTCTCTGAGTCCCCTCTGGCCCCTTCTTCCCGAGGTGTCCCCCTGGGCACTCCTCTTGCCCTGACTATGGGGGCCCCTTTCTGTGAGTGGCACTGCTTGCAGCGTGCCTAATTGCAGCTGCGGGTCATCCTCTTCCCCTTCCGGGCTAGGCAGAATGCAATGTTCCGCACAATAGGATGAGCCGAAGGTCAGTTGGCGCTGGGACCACGCCAACGCTGGGCTATGCCTGTGCAGCCAACTCATGCCCAATACTAGAGGCGTGTCTGACCGTTTGGTGACATTGAAGCTGATGACTTCCTGGTGATTTCCAATCCGCATCACCATCGGTGGTGTTTGCTGTACCACCTGCCCCCCCCCAGCAATTCTCTGCCATCCACCGTGACAACCTTCTGAGGCATCGTGGCTGGCAGTAGTGCTATGTTGTGCTGTTGAATGAAATCCAGTGCTATAAAGTCTGCATTGCTGCCAGAGTCAATGGTAATCGGCACTTCCATAGTGAGTCCATTAGGTAGTTGGAGCGATGCTGTAAGCTGCACCACTGGTTTGGGTGGGAGGGGGTCTGTGGGCTGCAAAATCTCTGGGGATTGCTTCACTGACTTGTCTGGCTGGACCCCAGCACCTCTTCCTCCAGCCAGACTGTGTCATTTCCCTGCTGCGTTGCTTCTGTTACTGTTGCTGAGGCTGCAGTGTGCTTGTGGAGCCTCTGGGGACACTCTTTCGCCATGTGCTGAGCACTGTCGCAGATGTAGCACTTCCTGTTCCCTCTAGGAGGCTTCGTCTTGACTGCTCCCGGTGTTAGGGCTCTGGTAGCTGACTGAGCCCTAGCACCTCCAATCTCCATTGGTTCTTCTCCCCCTCCCTGCGAGGGTGTGGATTGCGCACGCGCTGCTTCTTTGGGAGGGAGGGGAGGTGCTCTGGTTGGCGCCCTTCCCCAACGTCCTTCTTCTCTGTACCAAGGACGTTCTTCCAGATGCACCCCGATCTCCAGCGCCCTCTGGACCACTTGCTGAGTGGTCTTGGGTCTCTCCCCCCTTGCAATCTCGGCTTTCACATCTGCATTCAAGCCTTCCCAAAAGAGGTCTCTCACTGGAGCAGAATCTTTGTCCCATCCCAGCGCATGAACTAATCCAAAGAATCGTGCATGGTACTGCCTTACAGTGGCTCTGCCTTGTTTAAGCCCGTGTATGTCTCTTCTGGCCATGTCTATGTCTATCTTTGATAAAAAACACGAATCCATCGCTTTAAGGAAAGCCTTCGCATCTCGGAGCGCCGGATCATTATCTCTCCATAAATTCCTCAGCCACGTTTTGGCCTCCCCATGCAAATGGGACAAGATAAACCCCACTTTCTCTCGCTCATCTCTA